>NC_091555.1:43327264-43332264 GCF_042767895.1 Penaeus vannamei
GAAAACAAACTGAAAGGGAGAATGAGAAAGAGAAACGAAAAGACAAGAGAAAATATTTTTTTTAAATAGATAAAAATAGATAAACAAAAAAAAAATCTCAAAGAAAAAAAATAAACAAAAACAAAACAGAATGAAAGGAAGAAGGAGAAAGAGAAATGGAACAAGAGGAAAGAGTGTTGTTGCAAGTGCAGAGCAACTGTCCCGGCAGCGGAAGCAAGCGGGAAAATTGTTGTGCCAAGTGTGTGTGTGTGGGGGGGGTGAAAGGGGGGAGGAGGCATGGGGGGGTGAGGGTAAGGAGGGATAGGGGGTGAGGAGGGATGGGGGGGTGAGGGTGAGGAGGGATGGGGGGTGAAAGGGGGTGAGGGTGAGAAGGGATGGGGGTGAAAGGGGGGAGAGGGAGGAGGGATGGGGGTGAGGGTGAGGGAGGGATGGGGGTGAGGGTTAGGAGGGTGAGGGTGAGGGAGGGTCGGGGGGGATGAAAGGGGGAGAGGGGAGGGATGAGGGTGAAAGGGGGTGAGGAGGGATGGGGGGAGAGGGTGAGGGTAAGGAGGGATAGGGGGAGGAGGGATGGAGGGGGAAGAAGGGAGGTGAGGAGGGATGGGGGGGTGAGGGTGAGGAGGGATGGGGTTAGGGTGAGGAGGGATGGAGGGTGTTGGGGATAGGGGGGTGTGTGTGTGTGTGTGTGTTGGGAGGGTGTGTGTGTGTGTGTGTGTGTGTGTGCTTGTGTCTGTATGTGTGTGTGTGTCTGTGTGTGTGTGAAAATGAGAGAATGAGAGAGGGAGAGAGAGAGAGATTTGAAATTAAGATTTAGTTTTAATTCCATTTGTTGCCAAGGAAATTCTTTGCTGTGACATGCTGTCTGTTTTATTTTGCTTCTAAATATCCCCCTGTTTGCAAGGAATGATATGAGAGAGAGAGAGACAGATAGAGAGAGAGAGAGAGAGAGAGAGAGAGATAGAGAGAGAGAAAGATAGATGGATAGATAGATAGATAGAGAGAGAGAGAGTGAGACAGACAGACAGACAGACAGATACAGACAGACAGAGACAGACAGAGAGAAAGACAGAGAGAGAGAGAGACAGAGACAGACAGAGAGACAGAGAGAGAGACAGACAGACAAAGAGACAGAGACAAAGAGAGAAACCGAGAGAGAGACAGAGAGAGAGGAGGAAGAGAGAGAAACAGAAACAGACAAACAGAAAGAGAAAGAGAGAGATGAAGAACAACAAGAACAAGAAAAAGTAAAGCAATATACACCGAGAGAGCATAAAACTCAGAAAGAAACATAAACACACTGGAAAAAAAAGTAGATAAAGAGAGAGGAGGGGAGGAGAGAGAGAGAGAGAGAACGTACACATACATCCCTGTGTACACACACGCCCGTACCTCAACATCTATGCAAATCCGTGCAATGGATCACACAACCCAAGGATAATATTTGCAAGACATCAAACGCTGCAAACACTGTGTTTTCCACTCACGAAATCACCACCACATTCACTCATCGTTATTTACTACGTTATTCCAATCTCCCGTGTTTTTTGCAAGAACGTTGTTGCAAGTGATATAATAAAAAAAATGAAAAAAGAAAAAAATTCTCTCTCTCTCTCTATCTATCTATCTATCTATCTATCTAATAATCTAAAAATCTATCTATCTATCTATCTATCTATCTATCTTTCTAGTTCTCTCTCTCTCTCTTTTGCAAGAACGCTCTTGCAAGTGATATAATAAAAAAAGAAAGAAAGGAAAAAAGAAAAAAATTGCCCATGTTTTTGCAAGAACGTTGTTGCAAGTGATATAATAAAAAAAATGAAAAAAGAAAAAAATTGCCCGTGTTTTTGCAAGACCGTTGTTGCAAGTGATATAATAATAAAAAAAAATTGCCCATGTTTTTGCAAGAGCGTTGTTGCAAGTGATATAATAAAAAAAAGAAAGAAAGAAAGAAAAAAAATTGCCCATGTTTTTGCAAGAGCGTTGTTGCAAGTGATATAATAAAAAAAGGAAAAAAGAAAAAAATTGCCCGTGTTTTTGCAAGAGCGTTGTTGCAAGTGATATAATAAAAAAAGGAAAAAAGAAAAAAATTGCCCGTGTTTTTGCAAGAGCGTTGTTGCAAGTGATATAATAAAAAAAAAGAAAGGAAAAGAGAAAAAAATTGCCCGTGTCTTTGCAAGAGCGTTGTTGCAAGTGATATAATAAAAAAAGAAAGAAAGGAAAAAAGAAAAAAAATTGCCCATGTGTTTGCAAGAGCGTTGTTGCAAGTGATATAATAAAAAAAGAAAGAAAGGAAAAAAGAAAAAAATTGCCCGTGTTTTTGCAAGAGCGTTGTTGCAAGTGATATAATAAAGAAAAGAAAGAAAGGAAAAAAGAAAAAAATTGCCCGTGTTTTTTGCAAGAGCGTTGTTGCAAGTGATATAATAAAAAAAGAAAGAAAGAAAGAAAAATTGCCCGTGTTTTTGCAAGAGCGTTGTTGCAAGTGATAATAAAAAAAGAAAGAAAGGAAAAAAGAAAAAAATTGCCTGTGTTTTTGCAAGAGCGTTGTTGCAAGTGATATAATAAAAAAAAAAGAAAGAAAGGAAAAAGAAAAAAATTGCCCGTGTTTTTGCAAGAGCGTTGTTGCAAGTGATATAATAAAAAAAAAGAAAAAAAAAATGCCCATGTTTTTGCAAGAGCGTTGTTGCAAGTGATATAATAAAGAAAAGAAAGAAAGGAAAAAAGGAAAATTTGCTCGTGTTTTTGCAAGAGCGTTGTTGCAAGTGATATAATAAAGAAAAGAAAGAAAGGAAAAAAGAAAAAAAAATTGCTCGTGTTTTTGCAAGAGCGTTGTTGCAAGTGATACAATAAAAAAAGAAAGAAAGGAAAAAAGAAAAATTTTGCCCGTGTTTTTGCAAGAGCGTTGTTGCAAGTGATACAATAAAAAAAAAAAAAAAAGGAAAAAAGAAAAAATTGCCCGTGTTTTTGCAAGAGCGTTGTTGCAAGTGATATAATAAAGAAAAGAAAGAAAGGAAAAAAGAAAAAAATTGCCCGTGTTTTTGCAAGAGCGTTGTTGCAAGTGATATAATAAAAAAAAAAAGAAAGAAAGGAAAAAAGAAAAAAATTGCCCGTGTTTTTGCAAGACCGTTGTTGCAAGTGATATAATAATAAAAAAAAATTGCCCATGTTTTTGCAAGAACGCTGTTGCAAGTGATATAATAAAAAAAAGAAAGAAAGGAAAAAAGAAAAAAAATGCCCATGTTTTTGCAAGAACGTTGTTGCAAGTGATATAATAAAAAAAAGAAAGAAAGGAAAAAAGAAAAAAATTGCCCGTGTTTTTGCAAGAGCGTTGTTGCAAGTGATATAATAAAGAAAAGAAAGAAAGGAAAAAAGAAAAAAAAATTGCTCGTGTTTTTGCAAGAGCGTTGTTGCAAGTGATACAATAAAAAAAGAAAGAAAGGAAAAAAGAAAAATTTTGCCCGTGTTTTTGCAAGAGCGTTGTTGCAAGTGATATAATAAAAAAAAAAGAAAGAAAGGAAAAAGAAAAAAATTGCCCGTGTTTTTGCAAGAACGTTGTTGCAAGTGATATAATAAAGAAAAGAAAGAAAGGAAAAAAGAAAAAAATTGCCCGTGTTTTTGCAAGAACGTTGTTGCAAGTGATATAATAAAAAAAGAAAGAAAGAAAAAAAATTGCCCATGTTTTTGCAAGAACGTTGTTGCAAGTGATATAATAAAGAAAAGAAAGAAAGGAAAAAAGAAAAAAAATGCCCGTGTTTTTGCAAGAGCGTTGTTGCAAGTGATATAATAAAGAAAAGAAAGAAAGGAAAAAAGAAAAATTTTGCCCGTGTTTTTGCAAGAGCGTTGTTGCAAGTGATATAATAAAAAAAGAAAGAAAGGAAAAAAGAAAAAAATTGCCCGTGTTTTTGCAAGAGCGTTGTTGCAAGTGATATAATAAAAAAAGAAAGAAAGGAAAAAAGAAAAAAATTGCCCGTGTTTTTGCAAGAACGTTGTTGCAAGTGATATAATAAAAAAAAGAAAGAAAGGAAAAAAGAAAAAATTGCCCGTGTTTTTGCAAGAGCGTTGTTGCAAGTGATATAATAAAAAAAAAGAAAGAAAGGAAAAAAGAAAAAAATTGCCCGTGTTTTTGCAAGAGCGTTGTTGCAAGTGATATAATAAAAAAAAGAAAGAAAGGAAAAAAGGAAAAAAATTGCCCGTGTTTTTTGCAAGAGCGTTGTTGCAAGTGATATAATAAAAAAAAAAGAAAAAAATTGCCCATGTTTTTGCAAGAGCGTTGTTGCAAGTGATATAATAAAAAAAAAGAAAAAAATTGCCCGTGTTTTTGCAAGAGCGTTGTTGCAAGTGATATAATAAAAAAAGAAAGAAAGGAAAAAAGAAAAAAATTGCCCGTGTTTTTGCAAGAGCGTTGTTGCAAGTGATATAATAAAGAAAAGAAAGAAAGGAAAAAGGAAAAATTTTGCCCGTGTCTTTGCAAGAGCGTTGTTGCAAGTGATATAATAAAGAAAAGAAAGAAAGGAAAAAAGAAAAAAATTGCCCGTGTTTTTGCAAGAGCGTTGTTGCAAGTGATATAATAAAGAAAAGAAAGAAAGGAAAAAAGAAAAAAATTGCCCGTGTTTTTGCAAGAGCGTTGTTGCAAGTGATATAATAAAAAAAGAAAGAAAGGAAAAAAGAAAAAATTGCCCGTGTTTTTGCAAGAGCGTTGTTGCAAGTGATATAATAAAAAAAGAAAGGAAAAAAGAAAAAAAGGAAAGAGCGTTGTTGCAAGTGATATAATAAAGAAAAAAAAAGAAAGGAAAAAAGAAAAAAATTGCCCGTGTTTTTGCAAGATCCTTGTTGTTGCAAGTGATATAATAAAAAAGAAAGAAAGAAAGAAAAAAAGAAAAAAATTGCCCGTGTTTTTGCAAGAGCGTTGTTGCAAGTGATATAATAAAAAAGAAAGAAAGAAAGGAAAAAAGAAAAAAAGCGTTGTTGCAAGTGATATAATAAAGAAAAGAAAGAAAGGAAAAAAG
>NC_091555.1:43344764-43349764 GCF_042767895.1 Penaeus vannamei
TTGTGTTTGTGCTTGTGTTTGTGTGTGTACGTGTGTGTGTGTGTGTGTGTATTTGTGCATGTGTGTGTGTGTTTGTGCTTGTGTGTGTGTGTGCTTGGATGTCCCATTTCATTCGAATACTGTGTCCCTATTTCCTGTTTCTTTTGTCTTTTATTATCATTCACTCAACCAGACACACATCTCCCGTACAAGAAGAACAAGAAGAACAAGAAGAACACATTTAAAGAAGAACAAGAAAAACAAGAACACATTTCAAGAAGAACAAGAAGAACACATTTCAAGAAGAACAAGAAGAACACATTTCAAGAGGAACAAGAAGAACACATTTCAAGAGGAACAAGAAGAACCCATTTCAAGAAGAACACATTTCAAGAAGAACAAGAAGAACACATTTCAAGAGGAACAAGAAGAACACATTTCAAGAGGAACAAGAAGAACCCATTTCAAGAAGAACACATTTCAAGAAGAACAAGAACACATTTCAAGAAGAACAAGAACACATTTCAAGAAGAACAAGAACACATTTCAAGAAGAACAAGAAGAACACATTTCAAGAAGAACAAGAACACATTTCAAGAAGAACAAGAAGAACACATTTCAAGAAGAACAAGAAGAACACATTTCCCGTACAAGAAGAACAAGAAGAACACATTTCCCGTACAAGAAGAACAAGAAGAACACATTTCCCGTACAAGAAGAACAAGAGGAACACATTTCAAGAAGAACAAGAAGAACACATTTCAAGAAGAACAAGAAGAACACATTTCAAGAAGAACAAGAACACATTTCAAGAAGAACAAGAAGAACACATTTCCCGTACAAGAACATAAAGGTTATTTCAGATACAGTACAGTTACCTGATATTCAATACAGATTATTTCCGCGCAAAATTTCATTATAATTTGTCTCTTTTCTTACAATATGTTTTTTTTCCCTGATGTTTATTATTGTTCAGGTATGAACAATGGGAATACGTATATAAGTTAACTATTGTTTCCTGTCTGTTAATATTATAATTGCATTTTCGTTCAGGTGTTCATTAATGTTCAGTCGAAGGTATGGGGAAAATGAACTCTTATTTTCCCTCGCTTTCCATATCTGTATATCCTTTCAATTGTTCACTATTGTTCACACCTTTTATCCATCCTAGTTTCGCACATCTACATACCCTCTCAATTGTTCATCATTGTTCAAGCTGCATGTTTTCTCTTCAAGAGATTCATTTTAGTTCATATCATCATTGTTCACGCTGCATTTTTCCCACCGAAAGATTCATCATTTCATACCCTCCCCTGTTCATCATTGTTCACACTGCACTTTTCCCTTCAAAAGATTAATTTTAATTCATACCCTCCCAGTTGTTCGTCATTGTTCACACTGCATTTTCCCGCCAAGAGATTCATTCTAAGTTCACCCCGAGCCGCATATCTGTATACCCTTTTAATTGTTCACTATTGTTCACACCTTTTATCCATCCTCGTTTCGCACATCTACATACCCTCCCAACTGTTCATCATTGTTCAAGCTGCATGTTTTCTCTTCAAGAGATTCATTTTAGTTCATCTAGTTCATACCCACCCAGTTGTTCATCATTGTTCACGCTACATTTTTCCCACCGAAAGATCCATTCTTTCATACCCTCCCCTGTTCATCATTGTTCACACTGCATTTTCCATTCCAAGTTCACACCCACCCAATTGTTCACCACTGTTCACACTCCAAGAGCTCCATTCCAAATTCACACCCACCCAATTGTTCACCACTGTTCACACTCCAAGAACTCCATTCCAAGTTCACCCCCGGGCCTCGTGTCTGTTCATCGGCGCATCTCATTTTGTCGGCGGGGTTGGCAGGCCTGCGGGCACGTGCAACAGATGGCCGCCCTGCCCTCGCATCTGCCTCTCCTAACCTGCTCTGTCATCGTCGGGTGTGGGGGAAGGTGGGGGGTGGGGGGAGGAGGTGCGTGCGGAAATGCGAGCGGCCGCGTGGAGATTTACGTGTGTGGGGTGGGGAAGTGGGGGTGGATGGGGGGTTGGGGGTTGGGTGGGGGGTGGGGTGGGTGTGTGGGGTGTGCGTGCGGACATGCGAGCGGCCGCGTGGAGATTTACGTGTGTGAGGGGGGTGGGGGGTGATGGGGAAGGGGGGGGGGTTATGTGTGTGTGTGTTTGTGTTTGTGTGTGTGTTTGCGAGAGAGGGAGAGGAGAGCGTGTGTGTATCTGTGTGTATGGAGGGGGAGGAGGGTTGTGTGTGTGTGTGTGTGTGTGATCAGCGTGGGTATTCGCTACTGAATGAGCGTGTGGGGGGGGGGGCTAGGGGAGGATGGTCGCCTTACACACGTGCGTGCGTTTTGTGTGGTGGGTCTGCTGGAGTATATGAAATGATATACATCTTTCTCTCTCTGTCTCTCTCTCTCTGTGTCTCTGTCTCTCTCTCTCTCTCTCTCTCTCTCTCTCTCTCTCTCTCTCTCTCTCTCTCTCTCTCTCTCTCTCTCTCTCTCTCTCTCTCTCTCTCTCTCTCTCTCTCTCTCTCTCTCTCTCTCAACCTCTCTCTCTTTCTTCTTCTCTCTCTTTCTCTTTCACTCCCTCCCTCCCTCCATCTCTCTCTCTCTCTCTCTCTCTCTCTCTCTCTCTCTCTCTCTCTCTCTCTCTCTCTCTCTCTCTCTCTCTCTCTCCTCCCCCTCCCTCCCTCCCTCCCTCTCTCTCTCTCTCTCTCTCCCTCTCTCTCTCTCTCTCTCTCTCTCTCTCTCCCTCTCTCTCTCTCTCTCTCTCTCTCTCTCTCTCTCTCTCTCTCTCTCTCTTTCTCTCTCTCCTGTCAATCAATCTCCCTATTTATCTACATTTGTGTCTTTAATTTGCATGCAACCACACACCAAACTCATGCAGACACTCAAATGCCCGCGAGAATACGATCACGTGTACAACACTCACATGCACGAGTTGGCCACACACACACATCCACAGGTATTCACATGCTGCATAATTTCTCCTTTCCCTCCTCTTCTCCCTCCCCCCTTTCCCCTTCCTCTTCCCCTCCCCCTTCTTCCCCCACTTTCCCCTTCCTCTTCCCCCTTCCTGTCCTCCCCTCCCCCTCCCCTTCCTCTCCCTAACCTGCCTCCAAGCTAGGCAATAATTATATTAATGAGCTTCAAAGGCTGTTTACATCGGGTATTTCGACCTGATCGATAGCAGGGGAGGTAGATCTATTAGCTTTAAATCATATGCGAACACATGTTTCTCCTCAGGATTACAAGATTTTAGAATAAATTACTTTGTAAAAAAAAAAAGGAAAAAAATCGTTGCCAAAACATCTCAAAAAAGCGCGGGAAAAGTAGTTCCCCCGATGGCCGCCAGAGGGCCGGCGTCTTTCCCTCAGAATGGGACTTATTTATTCATTGCTTCTCTACGGCGTCGAGGGCGTAATTCTCGTTCTGTTAATGGCTCCTAATTCCATGAAGATTATCGAATTATCGGTTGGTGATTTCCCCCTAAAAATGTGTTTATGGTAAGTTGTCAGAATTGATGTATAATTCATGGGAATTACTTGGGGGCGGGGGAGGGGGGTGAGGGGGGAGGGATTGGTCCGATACAAAGGTCACCTTAGTACATGAATACCTTGCACACACACACACGCACACGCACACGCACACACACACACACACACACACACACACACACACACACACACACACACACACACACACACACACACACACACACACACACACACACACACACACACACACACACACACACACATCTCATGAACACCTTAGTCCAGACAGTACACTTGTACACTTCATGAACACGTTAGTACAGTGTATATCGAAAAAACAGTGGATATTAGGGTGTATATTTTTAATAGATCACTTAACACTATAGTAAAGGATATAGAAGAATTTTTTTTTAATATACTTACACTACATATCATTATCACTTTCATTAATATTAGTATTAGTTTTAGTACAATAGTTATTATTATCATTAGCATTATTATCACTCTTATTACTATTATTAATATCAACGTCATCACCATCATCACCATCATCATCATCGCGACCACCATCATCATAATTATCATAATTATCATATTCGTCATCACCACCACCACCATCATGATCATTATCATTATCATTCCCATCATCATCATTTTTACTATCATTATTATCGTCATTAATATGGTTTTCATCACCATTGTTATCATTAGCATCATTAGCATAATCCATAGCATTATTAGCATCATCACCATTATCATTAGTTGTATTTTTATCATCATTATTATCATTATCATAACTACTAAGTGAATTTCTTCTTTCTATCAGTGAAAAATCAATTTCCTTTCCGTAAATATACATACATTTAACCGAAATGTGATTGTGAATATTTTGCAATATTTGGTTTTATTTTGGTAATTATCTGTGTATGTAAAAGTGTGTGTAAAGGGGGTGTAAATGTGGTTGGATGTGGGAGTGTATGGGTGTAAGGGGGGGGGGGTTGTGTATGGGAGTGACAGTGTTTGTGTGTGTGTGGGTGTGGCGTGGTAAGCGTGTGTGTGTGTGTGGTTTGTAGTATGCGTGTGTGTGTGTGTGTGTGTGTGTGTGTGTGTGTGTGTGTGTGTGTGTGTGTGTGTGTGTGTGTGTGTGTGTGTGTGTGTGTGTGGCGTGGTAAGCGTGTATGTGTGTGTGGTTTGTAGTATGCGTGTGTGTGTGTAGTATGTGTGTGTATGTATGTATGTGCCGTGGTATGCGTGTATGTGTGTGGGTGTGGTGTGTTATGCGTGTATGTGTGTGTGGTTTTTTGTATGCGTGTGTGTGTGTAGTATGTGTGTGTATGTATGTATGTGTCGTGGTTTGCGCGTGTGTGTGTGTGTGTGTGTGTGTGTGTGGCGTGGTAAACGTGTATGTGTGTGTGGTTTGTAGTATGCGTGTGTGTGTGTAGTATGTGTGTGTATGTATGTATGTGCCGTGGTATGCGTGTATGTGTGTGGGTGTGGCGTGGTATGCG
>NC_091555.1:43357264-43364764 GCF_042767895.1 Penaeus vannamei
CAAACTTTTTCATTTAGAATATTTATTCATATTGCTACTAATCTATAATGAATGTAAATGAATGAAAAAAACACAAGAAAAAAGAGCATGATGAAAAGCCTCTAGTGATGACCTGCACGCGAGGACAAAATTTTCCCGCGCAAAATTTTCCCGCGTAAAATTTTCCCGCGTAAAATTTTCCCGCGTAAAATTCTCCCGCGCAAAATTAGCCCGCCATTTATCGCTCAAACACTTTTGTGAGTTTTACAAGGGGTGACATATGCAAATGACATCTCTCGGGTGTTTTATCTCCATAGCATAGCAGCGGTCTTGTGAAGGCGTGGATTCCAAGCAGAGGGTTTTCTGGCAATCGTCCCAGCCTCTTGTGTTGTGTTCTTCGCTCTCTCTTTCTTTCTCTCTGTCTCTCTGTCTTTCTTTTTTTTTTAGGGGGCGGTTTGAACGATTTGATGTATGGTTTGGTGGGATGGGCTCTATTTCTCTCTCTCTCTCTCTCTCTCTCTCTCTCTCTCTCTCTCTCTCTCTCTCTCTCTCTCTCTCTCTCTCTCTCTCTCTCTCTCTCTCTCTCTCTCTCTCTCTCTCTCTCTCTCTCTCTCTATCTCCCTCTCTCTCTCTCTCTCTCTCTCTCTCTCTCTCTCTCTCTCTCTCTCTCTCTCTCTCTCTCTCTCTCTCTCTCTATCTCTCTCTCTCTCTCTCTCTCTCTCTCTCTCTCTCTCTCTCTCTCTCTCTCTCTCTCTCTCTCTCTCTCTCTCTCTCTCTCTCTCTCTCTCTCTCTCTCTCTCTCTCTCTCTCTCTCTCTCTCTCTCTCTCTCTCTCTGTCTCTCTCTCTCTCCCCATCCCTCCGCCACCCTGCCTTCCCCCTTTTTTGCATCAAAGGGGTAATAATCCCTCAAAGAAAACCCTAGTGAATAGCATGAATATAGTTCATGTATTAATTTTTTTTTTTTCAAAGGGATTTCTCTCTCTCTCTCTCTCTCTCTCTCTCTCTCTCTCTCTCTCTCTCTCTCTCTCTCTCTCTCGCTCTCTCTCTCTCTCTCTCTCTCTCTCTCTCTCTCTCTCTCTCTCTCTCTCTCTCTCTTTTGCAAACAATTTTTTTTTCTTTTTTTTTTGCAAGCTAGGATTCTCTTCTCCTTCGCTCGACGCCTGATCTCAATGGCACTCTATGGCACTTTATGGCTCTCTACGGCGCTCCATGGCTCCCTGGCCGCCTTTATGAGCGCCCCCAGACTGGCATTAGCATGATTATGGGCGTATTAGCGTTTATTAATATTGTTTTCAGCTTGTTATTGCCGTGATTAACATCGTTATTGTCCTGCGCTGATCTAATGCTTTTCATTATTGAGTTTTATCGTTGTTGTTTTTCTTTCATTTAAAGAAGTATTTAGTTTCATTTTCATCATTATCATTAAATTCATCATTATTATTATCATCATTATCATCAGTCATTATCATCATCATCATCATCATTATTATCATCATTATCATCATCATCACCATTATCATTATCATCAATCATCATCATCATCAGTATCAACATCATAATCATCATTATCAATCACCATCATCATCATTATCCCAACCATCATCATCATCATTATCACCAATCATCATTATCATTATCATCAACCATCATCACCATCATCATCATCAATCATCAATCACCATCATCATCATCACTATCACCGCCATCACCTCCATCTCCATCCTCTCCATAATTAGCCTCACCATCATCCTCTCCAGCCACAGCAACCACCGTCGCTTCCTTATCACCATCATCATCATCAACTGCCTCCTCACTTATCGCCTCTCGTCTTATCTTTATCACTATCATTATCTCCTCTTATCTTTATCACTATCATTATCTCCTCTTATCTTTATCACTATCATTATCTCCTCTTATCTTTATCACTATCAGCATCAACCATCTGTCATGACCGCTGGAAGTGATCCGTCTGTTAACAGCGGGGAGGGGGAAGTGGGAGAGGGTGAGAGGGGAGGGAGGGGAGGGGGAGGGGAGCTGGGAGGGGATGGAGGGGGAGGGAAGGGGTGGGGGGTGAGGGGGAGAGGGAGGAGAGAGGGGGAGGAGGGGAGGGGAGGGAGAGGGGGAGGGAGGGAGTGAGAGAGGAGGGGGTTGGGAGAGAGAAGGAGGGGAGGGAGGGGGTTGGATGGGGTCGGGAGAGAGAGGGAGAGTAGGTAAGGAGAGAGGGGGAGGGGAGTGAGAGGGGAGCTGGGATGGGGGAGAGAGTGGAAGGAGGGGAGGCTGTGAGAGGGGGAGCTGGGATGGGGAGTTGGGAGAGAGTGGGGAGGGGGAGGGAGCGAGAGGAGAGGTGGATAGGAAGGGAGGGAGGGAAGGAAGGGAAAGGTAGAAGGAGGGCGGGACTAATGGTGAGACAGAAGGGAAGGCAGGAGGGAAGATGGAGAGAGAAGAGGGAAGAAAGAAAATGACAGGGAAGGAGGAGAGGGAGTGAGAGGAGGGGGAGGAAAAGATGGGGAAGGACGGAAGCGAGATGGAAAGGGAGAAAAAGAAGGAAGGAGAGAAGGGGAGAGAGAGAGAATGAAGGGAAAGGAGAGAGGGAGATGGTTGGGGAAGAGAGGTGGGGAGGGAGAAGGAGAAAAAGGTGGAGGAGTGGTGAGGGGATGAACAGAGAGACAAGGATGAAAGAGGTGGGAGAGAGAGAAGAAGGGGGGAAGAAAGGAAAGGGGGAATGAAGGAGAGAAAAAGAAGGTGAAAAGAGGGGAAGAGAGAGGAAGGAAGGAAAGAAGAAAAGGGAGAGAGGCAAACAGTCAAATAGACAGACAAATCGAAACAGAAAGAGATATGCAAAGAGAGAGTGAGTGAGAGAGTGAGAGAGAGAGAGAGAAAGAGAGCGAGAGAGAGAGAAAGAGAGAGAGAGAGAGAGAGAGAGAGAGAGAGAGAGAGAGAGAGAGAGACAGAGACAGACAGACAGACAGACAGACACAGAGAGAGAATGAGACAACAGGAAAATACTCAGACAGACAGAAAGAAAACAAACAAGAGACAAACAGAGAAGAGAGAGAAAATCATCGCAAGAGAGAGAATAAGAGAAAAAAAATACACAAGAACACACAGACTGACAGATAATAAAAAAACACACAGACTGACAGATAAACACAGCGACGAGATGCGACACGACAGGAACGCCCATTCCGCCCGCCCTAAGCATCCTGGCCCCGCCCATCTGAGCGCGTGTGTCGCTTATGGACACAAGTGGAGCGCGCGTGTGTATGCCATTAGCAGTCTGTTGATTCACCACGTGCTTGTCGCCTCCCCTTGACCTGACCTCATTTGACCCTTCCTTCCCTCCCCCCGCCTCACCCCCTTTTGCTTCCGTCTCTGTCTCTCTGTCCTTTGACTTTCGCCTCTCTCTCTCTTTCTCTCTGTCTGTTTGTCTGTCTCTGTTTCTCTGTCTTTCTGTCTCTCTGTCTCTCTGTCTCTCTGTCTCTCTGTCTCTCTGTCTCTCTCTGTCTGCATTTGTCTCTCTGTCCGTCTGTCTGTCTCTCTCTCTCTCTCTCTCTCTCTCTCTCTCTCTCTCTCTCTCTCTCTCTCTCTCTCTCTCTCTCTCTCTCTCTCTCTCTCTCTCTCTCTCTCTCTCTATCTATCTATCTATCTATCTCTATCTATCATTCTTACCTCTCCTTCTCTCTCTTTTCCCTTCACCTCGCCCTACCTCCTCCGTGTCCCTCTCTATTTGCCCTCTACCTTCTCCCCTTCCCACTCTATTGCCCTCTCTCTTTTCTGCCTTCTCCGCTTTCTCCTCTACCTCCTTCTCTATCCTTTGTCTCTATCTCTTTCTCTCTTCTCTGTTCTCTGCCTCTTCCCTTCCCCCCCATCCCCTAAGCCATACCCCTCCTGTGTTCCTCTCACCCTCCCCCCTCCCTATCCCCTCATACCTTACCCTCTCCCTCATACCAACCCTCTCCCTCCCCCCCACCCCACCCCGCTGATACGTGCCCCAGAGACCGACAGATGCGGATGTGCGGTAGGGGGAGGATGGGAGGAGAGAGAGAGAGAGAGAAAGGGAAAAGGGAAAGAGAGGGAGAGAAACATCTGCGCGGCGGCGTCAGCTGATCAACCATGAAGGGGCGTGGCTTCCTGGGACAGCTATTGAGTGGAGATGGACACGTGACTGATTTTTTTTTATTTGTTTATTTATTTTAATTAGCTCTCTTCTTTTGCCCTTCTCTTTTCTTTGGCTTTCTTTTCTATACTTTTTTCATCTATTTTCGTATTTCCTTTTGAAGTAATTTTCCATGCTCGAGTTTCTATGAATCTCTTTTTGTTTATGATAAAATATCTTTCAGCGGATGTGAACGAAATTTTGGCGCAATTCATGGAAATTCCCATTCGATTAGATTGCCATATTATTTAATGCTGCAAATCATATCATTATTATGTATTACAATTGTTGTAGATAATTTTGGAATCATTTTGGGAAAAGCCTGTCCCGGAAATATGAATTATGATTCGCAATTTACCGGGAATCACTAATGCGGACTTTCATTTGACTCAATTGCTGCTACCATTGATATTTTTAGGATTATTATTATTATCAATATCATTGTTATTATTGTTGTAGTTGTTGTTTTTATTATTATTATTATTATTATTATTATTATTATTATTATTATTATTATTATTATTATTATTGTTGTTGTTGTTGTTGTTGCTGTTGTTGTTGTTGTTATTGTTATTGTTATTATTGTTATAAATTTTTATTATTATTATCACTATTATTGTCATTATTATTATCATTATCATCATTATTGATATTATTATTTCTGTTATTATAGTTGTTGTTGTCTTTGCTGTCGTTGATGTCGGTGTTATTGTTGTTGTTATCATTAATAGTAGTATTTGTGTAGTAATAGCATCGATAGTAAAATCACTTCTGTCATTGATATTAATACTATTATTATTACCAGTTGCATTTGCATGGATATTCACCGTCATCTGCATCATTATTATTCATATAATGTTCATAATAGAAGTGATAATTATCATAATTATCTTTATCTTTATTGGTATCATAGAATTATTACTGTCGTTATCCTTAATGTTTATGCTGATTTGAGCTGTATTATAATCATGATTATTCTTACCTGTCTTTAGTATTCCAGCGTTTTGAGATGATAACTATGATGGTGATAATGATGATGATAATATTAATGATAGGGATGATAATGATAAAAAAGATGATAATGATAATAATGATAATGATAATGATGATTATCAGTATTATTGTTATCATTATTATTATCATCATGATTATTATCATAATCATTATTATCATCATCATCATCAATCATTATCATCAATCATCATCACTATCATCAATCATCATCATCAATCATCATCATCATCAATCATTATCAATCATCATCATCATCATCATCATCATCATCATCTTTATCGCTATTATTGTTATTATCATTATAATTATTATTATTATTTTTATATTATTTATATCATTATTATCATCATCATCTTTATCGTTATTATTATTATCATTATCATTATCATTCTTATTGTAATGTTATTAATAACATTATTATCATCATCATTATTATTATTATCATTATTATTATCATTATTACTATTGTTACTATTGTTGTTATTATTATTATTATCATCATTATTATGATTGTTAGCAGTAGTAGTAGTAGTATTGTTATTATTATTGTTGTTGCTATTACTACTACTACTATTATCATCACTATAATCATTATTATCTTCAGTTTTATTATATGAATCATATGTATCACAATCATCATTATCATCAATAGCTAAACTATGACCTGCTAGTTTGCATAAACAACCAATTTATTCCACGATCGAGAAATTGCTGTGGAATTAAAGCATTAAAGAAAGCATATTGATAGAGCTCAAGGTATTGTTCCGAGGTCAGTGAAAGAACATTATTCTTGTTCACGTTTGTTATGAATTTCATGTGAAGATAATCTGTCGTGGATATATATGTAGATGTATAGAGAATTTTGGATTTATTTTTGTTGATTTGTAGGTTGTGATGCTTATTTCAGATCGTTTGAAATGTGTCATATTTCGTGACTGATTCTTTCGCAAGTTCGGAAATATGCCAAAAAATGTCATAAAAGATAAAATTAAATAAATAAATAAATAAAAAGAAAATTAGAAATTCAAAACTGAAATGTGTCATATTTTGTGAATGATTCTTTCGGAAACATGCCAAAAAATGTCATAAAAGATCAAATAAATAAATAAATGAATAAAAAGAAAATTAGAAATTTAAAACTGACATATTTGAAGTGTCCTAATCAGTTGTAATAGGCTTTGTTTACTGTGTTATTATTGTTAATGTTATTGGTTTCAAAGATCTGTGAGTTACTTTTCACAAAATTATTGTTCGATTTCGGAAGAATAGGAGTATTATCAATATTATCGCTGCTCTGATTATCATTATATTATTGCTGTTGTTATTATTATTGTTGTTATCATAATTATCATAATTATTATAATCATTGTTATCATTATCATCATTACTATCGTCATCGTCATCTTTGTCACTACCACCACCACCACCACCATCATTCTTATCATTATCATCACCATTATCATCACCACCACTATTCATATCATCCCCACCACCATCACCACCACACCATCATTCTTAATATCACCAACACCACCATACATATCCCACCACCATCATTCTTATTATCACCATCACCACCACACCACAACCACCATGACCATCATTCTTATTATCACCATCACCACCACACCACAACCACCATGACCATCATTCTTATCATCATTATCATCACCACCACCACCACAACCACCATCACCATCATTCTTATTATCACCATCATCACCCTCACCACAACCACCATGACCACCATTCTTATTATCACCATCACCACCACACCACAACCACCATGACCATCATTCTTATCATCATTATCATCACCATCACCACCACCACAACCACCATGACCATCATTCTTATTATCACCATCACCACCACATCCACCATCACCATCATTTTTATCATCATTAACATCACCACCACAACCACCATCACCATCATTCTTATTATCACCATCACCACCACAACCACCATGACCACCATTCGCATCATCATTATCATCACCATCACCACAACCACCATCACTCTTATTATCACCACCACAACCACAACCACCATTCTTATCATCATTATCATCACCATCACCACAGCCACCATGACCATCATTCTTATTATCACCATCACCACCACACCACCACCATCACCATCATTCTTATCATCGTCATCATCACCACCACCACAACCACCATCACCATCATTCTTATTATCACCATCACCACCACGACCACCACAACGATCATGACCATCATTCTCATTATCACCACCACCACCACAATCACCATCACCATCATTTTATTATCATCACCATCATCACCCTCACCATCACCACCACAACCACCATGACCACCATTCT
>NC_091555.1:43369764-43372264 GCF_042767895.1 Penaeus vannamei
TAAGAGAATAATGAAAATAACCCTGTAATATATGACACATGATACGAGATACTCAATATGAAAGAAAGTGAGAGAGAGAGAGAGAAATAACAGAAATAACCATGTAATAAGATACATGATACGAGACACAATATAAAAGGTAGAAAAAGAAAAGAATAGATATTGTAAATAATCACGTAATATATAATAAACAATATGAGATTGAGTTTCGCAGAACAAAATACATTAGCTTACCGAACATGAAAGAAAGAGAAAAAAAAAATGGAAATAATCCTGTAATTGCAATATATGATATCAGGTGATTCACAGATGCCCCGAAAGATTATGTAAACAAAAATAAATAAATGAAATAAAAAAAATAGATAAATGAAATAAAAAATAAATAAATGAAATAAAAATAGATAAATGAAATGAAAAATAAATAAATGAAATAGAATATAAATGAATGAAATAATCAATAAATAAATTAAATTAAATATAAATGAATAGAATAATAAATAGATTAATTATATAAAAAATTGATTAAAAAAATTTCTGTCGAAATATGCTAGTTGGAACTAATGGGTAATTGTAATGGGCATTCGGGTACACCTGAATTTTGTACAGGTGTTTAGATGTCGTTTGTGTAAGGTGTATTGGAGAGCTGGGGGGAGGGGGGGAGGGGGCGTGTGTGTGTGTTAGGGGGAGGGGGGCGTGTGTGTGTGTTAGGGGGAGGGGTAATGGTTGACTTTCTTTGTCTGTTCTTCATTTTCTTCCTTTTTCTCTGCCTCTTTTTTTTCATTTTCTCGTTTTCTCACTCTCCATTTGTATGGATTTTTCTTTTTTCTTTGCCTGTTTCTCTTCTCTCTCTCTCTCTCTCTCTCTCTCTCTCTCTCTCTCTCTCTCTCTCTCTCTCTCTCTCTCTCTCTCTCTCTCTCTCTCTCTCTCTCTCTCTCCCTCCTCCTCTCCTCCTCCCTCCCTCCCTCCCTCTCCCCCTCCCTCCCTCTCCCCCTCCCTCCCTCTCCCCCTCCCTCCCTCCTCCCCCTCCCTCCCTCTCCCTCCCTCCCTCCCTCTCCCCCCCCCCCTCTCCCCCTCCCTCCCTCTCCCTCCCTCCCCTCCCTCCCTCCCTCTCCCTCCCTCCCTCTCCCCTCCCCTCCCTCCCTCCCTCCTCCTCCCTCCCTCCCCTCACCCCTCCCTCTACCCTCCCCCAACCTCCCCTTCCCTAACCCTCCCCTCCCCTCCTTGCCATCCTATCAATATTATTCATATTATCTCCATTTACGTTTATCCGCCGTAATGGTCATCGGGGCCCTGTGAGTAGCATCCTCATCGGACGAGGTTCAGAAGGTTCTGGAAGTCCCGCAGCCAGAACCCGTGATGTTCTCTGTGGTGGGGGTGGGGGAGGAGGAGGAGGAGGAGGAGGGGGACGTGTAGTTTGTGATTGTGTGTGGGTGGGTGTTGGATGTTTGTTTGATGTTTGGGTTGTGTGGGTGGGTGGGGGGGGTGTGTGTTTGTGTGTGTTTGCGTTGTGGGTGTGTGGGTTGTGTGTGTTTGTGTGTGTGTTTGTTGTGTGTGTGTGTTTGTGTTGTGGGTGTGTGTGTGTTTGGGTTGTGTGTCTGTATGGATGTGTGTGTAATTGTTTGTTTGTTTGTATGTGTGTTTGTGTTGTGTTTGGGTTGTGTGGGTGTGGGTGTGATTGTTTGTTTATGTGTGTATGTCTGTATTGTGCTTGCGTTATATGTGTTTGATTTATGTATGTTTATGGGGAGAGGGAAAATATATATGCATATGTATAAGAGTGCCTGCGAGTGTGTATGTGCCTGTCTCCAAACAAAAAAAAATTGTCTCTTTTAATAACATGTCCGTGTACGATTATGCTTACGTGCATGAGCGTGTGAACTGGATGCATGTACACACGAATGAGCATCATATCTGCAGTTGCATTAATATTCACGAGAGCATCTATCACATTTATATCTTATTTCTGTCGAGTTTCGTTTGCTCTCATTTGCATAATGATTTTATGATCGACACATTGCTGTTGTGTGCCTTGTCTGTTTGTCATTTCCGGCGGGAGTCGTTGGATGTTCTTTCTGTCTTTGTTTTGTTTTTGTTTTTGTTGTTGTTGTTGTTGTTAAGAAAAATCGGCTCGATTCATCTCACTTTTTTCTTTCTTTTTTTTTAGTTTTTGTTTTTTGTCGTTAAGAAAAATCGGCTCGATTCATTTCACTTATATTTTTGTTTTTTGTTTTTCTTATTCCTTTTCTTTTTTTCATTTTTCTTTTTTTCATTTTCTTTTTCTTTTTTCTTTTCTTTTCTTTTCTTTTTTCTTTTTCTTTTTTTCTTTTACTGTTTCTTTTTGTTTTTCTTTTTCGTTTTCTTTTTTTCTTTTTTTTTTCTTTTTCTTTTTCTTTTTCGTTTTTTCTTTCTTTTTCTTTTTTTTTTCTTTCTTTTTCTTTTCGTTTTTTCTTTCTTTTCTTTTTGTATTTCTTTCTTTTTCTTTTTCTTTTTCTTTTTCTTT
>NC_091555.1:43397264-43399764 GCF_042767895.1 Penaeus vannamei
GAGCAAGACTTCAACTCCATATAAATTCAAACGCTAAATCAGCATAATCAGACTCATTATTAACTTAGATTTTACCATTATATGAATATGCAATAAGAGTGACTAACGACCACACCACGAATGTAAAATCGCCTCTCCTGCATTTTTCATTCTTTTTTTTCTTCTTTTTTTCTTCTTTTTTTTTACGTCAATATAATCATTCTCTCTCTTTTTCTTCTTCTTTTTTTAACGTCAATATAATCATTCTCTCTCTTTTTTCTTTTCTTTTTTTTTAACGTCAATATAATCATTCTCTCTCTCTTTTTCTTTTTTTTAACGTCAATATAATCATTCTCTCTCTTTTTTTCTTTTTTTTAACGTCAATATAATTATTCTCTCTCTCTTTTTTTTCTTTTTTTTTTACGTCAATATAATCATTCTCTCTCTCTTTTTTTTTCTTTTTTTTTAATGTCAAGGAACATTCCACCTCCAAAAGGTCAAAGGTCGATATATGTATCTTGATCAACATCGATCACGCTACCTCATAAATAAAAGCTTTATTTATCTTATTTTATTTATTTATTTATTTACCTCATAAATAAAAACTTTACATTAATACATTCTTCGCCGATCTGAACTCACGCGGGAAGACGAGGCAGGTTATCAAAAGCACAGAACTCGGAATGCAAATTATATTCTTGTTTGTTTGTTTGTTTTGTTTGTTTGTTGTTGTCGAGAGGCGAGTGGGTGACAGTGCGTGCCGGGTACAATGAGCTGTCACAGAAGGTTGTCAAAAGAAAGTTTATCCTTTCATGTTGATGGAGAGTTTGTGTGGTGAGATATGTTGGGCTGGGTTGTCGTTCTGTCTGTCTGTCTGTCTTCTGGTCTCTGTCGTTTTGTCTGTGTCTGTCTATCTGCTTGTTTCTTTGTCTCTTCTTTCTCTCTCTCTTTCTCACTCTCTCTATCTCTCTTCTCTTCTCTCTCTCTCTCTCTCTCTCTCTCTCTCTCTCTCTCTCTCTCTCTCTCTCTCTCTCTCTCTCTCTCTCTCTCTCTCTCTCTCTCTCTCTCTCTCTCTCTCTCTCTCTCTCTCTCTCTCTCTCTCTCTCTCTCTCTCTCTCTCTCTCTCTCTCTCTCTACCATGAAAATCAATCTCCTTAGATATAATGATTTAGATATCATATAAATATTACTACTTGATAAAGTATATATTTGTGTTAAGTAAAATCTGCTATAAAGTTGTAAAATACACAAGCAATGAATGTAAAAGATATTGTGATTTATATATATATGTATATATTTTTTTTGTGGGGGGGGGGCTACAGACATGGTAGCAAGACAGTAAATTGGATATAAGCGTTAAATGTAATAGATCTCGATGTACTACATGAAATACAACGACAATGAGCATTATATAGAGATAGATTATTTTATGCTATGAATAGAAAAACTTTCTGGCTCTCTGTTCGGACATATGTAATGCTAATTCTTCTCTTAATACTACAAACAAACTGCTAGTAATTCACAGCCATGAATGGAGGGCATGCATAAGAATCTCCTACTGCCATGGTACCATGATCATTGAACCATTAATTGCACTGTGTCGCTCATTCGCACTACTCACCAATACGAAAAAGTCCATATTTACATTGGAAATATTAATGAGGATAGTTATTGATATTAGAAATGATGATGGTTATTCAAGTGATAATAATGGTAATGATGATAATAATGGTAGTGATGATAATAATGGTAGTGATGATGATAATGGTAGTGATGATAATAATGGTAGTGATGATAATGGTAGTGGTGATAATAATGGTAGTGATGATAATAATGGTAGTGATGATAATGGTAGTGGGGATAATAATGGTAGTGATGATAATAATGGTAGTGATGATAATAATGGTAGTGATGATAATAATGATAGTGATGATAGTAATGGTAGTGGTGATAATAATGGTAGTGATGATAGTAATGGTAGTGATGATAGTAATGGTAGTGATGATAGTAATGGTAGTGGTGATAGTAATGGTAGTGATGATAGTAATGGTAGTGATGATAATAATGGTAGTGGTGATAATAATGGTAGTGATGATAATAATGGTAGTGATGATAATGGCAGTGGTGATAATAATGGTAGTGATGATAATAATGGTAGTGATGATAATGGTGGTGGTGATAATAATGGTAGTGATGATAATAATGGTAGTGGTGATAATAATGGTAGTGATGATAATAATGGTAGTGATGATAATAATGGTAGTGATGATAATAATGGTAGTGATGATAGTAATGGTAGTGGTGATAATAATGGTAGTGATGATAGTAATGGTAGTGATGATAGTAATGGTAGTGATGATAGTAATGGTAGTGATGATAGTAATGGTAGTGATGATAGTAATGGTAGTGATGATAGTAATGGTAGTGATGATAATAATGGTAGTGATGATAATAATGGTAGTGATGATAGTAATGGTAGTGGTGATAATGATGGTAGTGATGATAGTAATGGTAGTGATGA
>NC_091555.1:43417264-43424764 GCF_042767895.1 Penaeus vannamei
TTGACGAGGAGGGAGAGATGAGGCGGAAGGAGGAAGGAGAGGGAGGGAGGAGGGGGAGGAAGGAAGGAGAGGGATGGGAGGAAGGAAGGGGGAAGGAGGGAGGTAGGAAGGGGGGGAGGAGGGAGGGGGTGAAGGGAAGGAGGGTGAAAAAAAGAGAAAGAGAGAAAGACAGACATACAGAGATAGACAAAGAGAGAGAGACAGACAGACAGACAGAGAGAGAGAGAGAGAGAGAAAGAGAAAGAGAGAGGGAGAGAGAGGGGGGGGAAGAGAGGAGGGAGAGAGGGAGAGAAAGAGAGAGAGAGAGAGAGAGAGAGGCAGACAGACCGGCAGACGGACAGACAGAGGGAGAGAGAGATAGAGAGAGAGAGACAGACAGACAGACACACAAACAGACAGAAAACAGATTAACAGACAGACGGAGTGACAGCGCCAGCCGAAGCAGACGCGAGCGCCCCATTCAGCTTATCGCCAAGCTTAGCTGTTCAGCGAGCCCACCCCCCGCCCCCCCCCGCCCCCTACCCTCACCCCCCTACCCTCACCCCCACCCCCACCCCCCCGGCCTCGCAAACATGCAGACTAAGTAAACATCCCGGCCTTTACCAGGTCACAAACACCCCGATAAAGGTGAAACTCTATCACGATCCAAGGCGGGGTTGAACCTTAAGAGGAGCCGACGCCGCCGCACTTGCTCAAAGCCAAGCCCGAAAATAAATAAAACTTGGGTTGTTGTTCTCCAGACTCGCTTTTTGATCGCGAGTTTTCTTTCTTTTTTTTTGGGGGGGGGGTGAAATTTGCGCAGATTTTTTTTTTTTTTTGCGTGTTTGATCCTTCGATGCGCTGTTGCTCTCGCGACCTGGGGGGTGGGAGGGTGGGTAGGGGGGTGGTGTTGGGTAAAGGGGGTTAATGGTGCAAAAACGATAAGGGTTGTGGGTATGATTTCATTCAGACTTGATATCAAAGGAATGCTAGGTAATTCACACATGCTCACACAAATACACGCACGTGCACACACACAAACACACACATGCATACATACATACATACATATATATATATATATATATATATATATATATATATATATATATATATATATATATATATATATATACATATATATACACACACACACACACACACACACACACACACACACACACACACACACACACACATATATATATATATATATATATATATATATATATATATATATATATATATATATATATATATATATATATATACATAGACATATATGTATATATCTATACATATAAATGTATATGTATATGTATATATGTATACACACACACACACACACACACACACACACACACACACACACACACACACACGCACACATATATATACACATATATATATATATATATATATATATATATATATATATATATATACATATATATATATTTATTTATATATTTATTTATTTATATTTATATATATAATATTATATATATATATATATATATATATATATATATATATATATGTGTGTGTGTGTGCATGTGTGTGTACATATAATACATACATATAGATACACACACACACACACACACACACACACACACACACACACACACACACACACACACACACACACACACACACACATACACACACACACACACACACACATATGCGCGAGTGCATTTCCATACAGACCCACCCTAATGAACCCCCAATACACACCAGGATAGTAACGCTGGCGACACCCGACAACCGCGCCGTCCCCGGGAATATCGCTGGCTCGACTTCCATCGCCCGGCCGTTGAGATAACTGATAAGGGAGAGAGATAACCTCGAATCTGTTGTTCCCTTATCGAGTTCCTGGATAAGTGGCGCTTCGGTTGCCACTTAGGGAAGAGAGA
The DNA here is from genome assembly GCF_042767895.1 of Penaeus vannamei. Lineage (NCBI taxonomy): Eukaryota > Metazoa > Arthropoda > Malacostraca > Decapoda > Penaeidae > Penaeus > Penaeus vannamei. Next base: position 43,419,163 of record NC_091555.1, read on the forward strand.
GAGAGAGAGGGGGGGGGGGGGATTAGGGACTGATTTGGGGAGGCTTTTTTAGGGGGATTTTTGGAGAGGGGGAAATTTTGGACTGATTTTGGGTTTTTTTTTTAAGGGTAATTTATGGAGAGGGGAAATTTTGGACTGATTTTAGGGGATTTTTTTTAAGGGTAATTTTTGATGGAGAGGGGAAATTTTTGACTGATTTTGGGGGGGTTTTTTTAAGGGTAATTTTTGATGGAGAGGGGAAATTTTTGAGTGAGTTTGGGGGCTTTTTTTAAGGGTAATTTTTGATGGAGAGGGGAAATTTTTGACTGTGATTTTGGGGGGCTTCTTTTTTAAGGGTAATTTTTGGAGAGGGGAAAATTTTTTGACTGATTTTAGGGGCTTTTTTAAGGGTAATTTATGATGGAGAGGGGAAATTTTGACTGATTTTGGGGACTTTTAAAGGGTAATTTATGGAGAGGGGAAATTTTGGACTGATTTTGAGGGGGCTTTTAAGGGTGATTTTTGGAGAGGGGAAATTTTTGACTGATTTTGGGGGGCTTTTTTTAAGGGTAATTTTTGGAGAGGGGAAATTTTAGATTGATTTTAGGGGGCTTTTTTTAAGTGTAATTTATGGAGAGGGGAAATTTTGGACTGGTTTAGGGGACTTTTTTTAGGTAATTTATGGAGAGGGAAATTTTAGACTGATTTTGGGGGGCTTTTTTTAAGGGTAATTTTTTGTTGGAGAGGAGAAATTTTTGACTGATTTGGCTTTTTTTAGGGTAATTTTTGTTGGAGAGGGGAAATTGGGCCTGATTTGGGGCGCTTTTTATAAGGGTTATTTTTGTTGGAGAGGAGAAATTTTGGACTGATTTAGGGGACTTTTTTTTAGGGGAATTTAGGGGCTTTTTAAGGGTATTTGTAGGGTATGCTTTAGGGGTATTTTGGGATGTTTCTCATTTGTGGGAGAGAAACGTAAGGGTATTTTCATAATCATTTTAGGGGTATTTTGGGGATATTCTCGTTACTTTTAGGGTTACGTATGAGTCACCCTTATCGTGGTGTTGCCATTAGGAAGGTATTTTGTTCTTTTTATAACCGCCATAAAGAGTGGGGGAGAATTGTGGTGTTGCATAATTTTGTGTGGTGATGATGATGGTGATGGTGATGATGATGATGGTGACTGTGATGAGGATTTCTAGAACTTTCATCGTGAGCCCGAAATAGGCTGTGTAAATATATATACATATATAAACACACACACACACACACACATTCATACATATATATAAACAGATAGATAGATAGATAGATGCTTAGATAGATAGGAACATGAATCAGACAGAAATAGAGTGATAGACAGATATATATACACACGTATATGTGTGCGTGTTTAATTTTGATTAATTTCCACTGACCGTTAACTGTCATCTAACCATCAGATGTTGGTGACTAACAAGGAAGTTATCATTAGTTCCTTTTAATGGCATTTCATCTCACGTGTTATCAGTGTGATATCAGTCATATTCAGTCATGGTGGGGATGTTTTAATCAATATTTGCGAACAGTAGAGATGTGATTATGGTTATAGACAGCTATGCAGAACTAGTGTGTTTTTTTATGAAACAGCAATATTGTAAAATTTGGACTGGAGATTGATTATAGATAGTTGATTTATCTATCAAAGGAATGGTGTTCAAATGTGCAAGACGTTAGGTGTAGTTAGGTGAATCTGAGGTGAGAGAGAGAGTGAGAGAGAGAGAGTGAGAGTGAGAGAGAGAGGGAGAGAGAGAGAGAGAGAGAGAGAGAGAGAGAGAGAGAGAGAGAGAGAGAGAGAGGAGGGGGGAGGGGAAACACACACAGAGAGAGAACGAGTGAATGAGAGAGATAGAGAGAGAGAGAACGAGTGAATGAGAGAGAGAGAGAGAGAGAGAACGAGTGAATGAGAGAGATAGAGAGAGAGAAAACGAGTGAATGAGAGAGATAGAGAGAGAGAGAACGAGTGAATGAGAGAGATAGAGAGAGAGAGAACGAGTGAATGAGAGAGATAGAGAGAGAGAAAACGAGTGAATGAGAGAGAGAGAGAGAGAGAGAGAGAGAGAGAGAGAGAGAGAGAGAACGAGTGAATGAGATATATATATAGAGAGAGAGAACGAGTGAATGACAGAAATAGAGAGAAAGAGAACGAGTGAATGAGAGAGAGAGAGAGGAGAGAATTAAAAAAATAAAACATTTTAAAATTCCCATTCACTTACATTGTAATGTAAATGAAGAAAAAAAACATTACTCATTCTCTGATTGTCTTCTCTTCCGACTTTCTCTTTCCTTCAATAAAACCCTAATGGTCTCTTTTGTACTCTTCCTGTACCCTTCAAAAAATAGATTCCCCAGATCAAAATACAAAAAAACTGAATCATTTCCTTTTCTGTTTTAATGACTAATCTATCCATTTCCTAAAGAATATTTTATTTGAAGAGACCACAGCAAAAAATAAAAAATAAAAAATAAAAAATAACCATATTATATTTGTCATACTCGTACTACTAATGCCACTACTTCTATTGCTGCTACTACTGCTGCTGCTAATATTACTACTACTGCTACTACTACCTCTAGTAGTACTATTAACTACTTCTAATGTTGCTACTACTACTGCTACTAATATTGCTACTCTTACTACTACTATACTAATTCTACAGTTATTATTATTGCTCCTATTATTATTATTATTTCTGTTGCTACTAAGACTACTACTACTGCTACTACTACCTCTAGTAGTACTATTTCTACTTCTAATGCTGCTACTACTACTGCTACTAATACTGCTGCTATCACTACAAATATACTAATTCTACTGTTATTACTATTGCTCCTACTATTATTATTTCTGTTGCTACTAAGACTACTACTACTGCTACTACTACCTCTAGTAGTAATATTACTACTTCTAATGCTGCTACTAATATTGCTACTCTTACTACTACTATACTAATTCTACTGTTATTATTATTGCTCCTATTATTATTATTTCTGTTGCTACTAACACTACTACTACTGCTACTACTACTAGTGATAATAAAAATGATGATAACAATGATAATCCGATTTCTCCTTCACCCTATCCCCACTTCTCCCCCCCCCCCCATCGTCTCTCCCATCCCCTCCATCCCTCTCCTTTATTATCATCCTCTTCGTCTTTTTTCTTTACCTCCTTCCTTTCTTCTTTTCCTTTCTTGTTGCTATTTCACCTTCCCTCCTTCTCTTCCCTACTCCCCTCTCATCATCATCATTTTCTTTATCATTTTCATTCTTCTCCTCCTCCTTCTCGTCTTCTTTCACTTCCTCCTTCCCTTTTCTTTATTCCTCTTCTGCCTTCTTCTCCTCTTCCTTCCCTTTACCCCGCTCCTCCTCTTCCTCCTTTTTCATCTTCCTCCACCCCTCTTCTCCTCTTCCCTTCCCTTTCCCCCGCTCCTCCTCTTCCTCCTTTTCATCTTCCTCCACCCCTCTTTCCTCTTCCTTCCCTTTCCCGCTCCTCCTCTTCCTCCTTTTCATCTTCCTCCACCCCTCTTCTCCTCTTCCTTCCCTTTCCCCGCTCCTCCTCTTCCTCCTTTTCATCTTCCTCCACCCCTCTTCTTCCCTTTCATCATCATCATCATCATCCCTCTTCCTTCTTCCATTCATCCTCTTCTTCCTCTCTTTCCTCCTCCTCCTCCTCCTCCTCCTCATCCTCATCCTCATCCTCCTCATCCTCCCTTGCATCCTCCTCTTCCCCCTCCTCCTCCCTTTCCTCCTCCTCCCTTTCATCCTCCTCCTCTTCCTCCTCCTCTTCATCCTCATCCTCATCCTCTTCATCATCATCATCATCATCATCATCATCCTATTCCTCCTCCTCTTCCTCCTCCTCCTCTTCATCACCATCCTCTTTATCCTCCTCCAACATCACCACCTACCTCTCTTCCATCTACTCCTTTTCGGTTGATGGGGGGAGGGGCTAGGACTAGAGAGAGGGGGAGGGGAGGGGGGGAGCTAGGGGCTAGTGAAGGAGGGGGAGGTGTGGGGAGCTAGGACTAGAGAGAGGGGGAGGGGGGAGCTAGGACTAGAGAAAGGGAGAGGGGGGGCTAGGACTAGAGAGAGGGGGAGGGGGGACAGGACAGAGAAGGAGGGGGAGGGGGGGGCTAGGACTAGAGAAAGGGGGATGGGAGGGGGGAGCTAGTGAAGGAGGGGGGAGGGTGATAGAAAGGCCGTATTGAGGGAGAGAGAGAGAGAAGGTAATGGTAGGTTGCTGGCACAAAGGAAGTTTTTTTTTTCTCATTTTCTTCACGGTTGTCTGATATTTAGGGGAGACTATCCTATGTTTGTTGTGTTTTTTTCTCCTTCCTTTTTTGTGTGGTACTTATGCTCGTTCTTTTTCCTTTTTTATATATTTTTCTTCCCTTTACTACGCATACACACGCGGGTATAAGCCATGCACACGTACGCACACGCATATACATACGCTCACACACACACACGTACACACACGTACACAAACGCACACACACACACGTACACACAAACAAACACACACACACGTACACAAACGCACATACACGTACACAAACGCACACACACACACACACGCACACATTTCTCCCTCCTCTCTCCATCTCGCTATCTGTCTACATATGTCTGTATGTATCTATCTAAGCATCTATCTGTCTATCTATATGTATATTTATCTATCCGTTTGTGTGTCTATCTATCTATTTATCGGTCTGCTTGTCTGTCTGTCTATCTCTATCTCTATATATCTGGCTTTATTTCTCTATCTATCTATATATCTACATGTCTGTCTATTCATCTGTTTGTCTCTCTTTCTATTTTTACTACCAATCTATCTATCTGTCTCTCCATCGATATATATATATATATATATAGATAGATAGACAGACAGACAGATAAATAGATAGATATAGATAGATAGATAGATAGATAGACAGATAGATGGATAGATAGATAGTTGTTTAAATCTTTCTTTCTATTACCCTGCCTGTCTGTCTATTTATCTGTTCTTATTACTATCTACTTATCTATTTTTTTCCGTAAGCTGTTGTGTTCAGCTACAAAAATAGAAGAGATTGAATGAAAATGTAATTATGATGGTAATGATAATAACAGTAATAATGATAATGATAATGATAATAATAGTAATAGTAATCAGAAAAATAATAATAGTGATAATAGTAGTACTGGTAATAGTAATAATAATAGTAATGATAATAACAATGATATTCAAAATGATAATAATATTTATCATTTCAATATCAATAATAATGATAATAATCATCATTATAACAATAATGATAATAACAATAACACAGCAACACTAATAACAACAATAATAACAATAACAACAGCAACACTAATAACAACAATAATAACAATAACAACAAATAAAACCAAAATAACAAACATACAAACAAAACAAGTACAACACACAAGTGTCTTTTCTCGCCACAAAAGGTAAAAAAAAAGAAAAAAACACACAAAAAAACAGAAAAGAAAACACAAACTCTTTTCGTGGTTCGAGTCACGCTCAGGAACCGGCCATTAAGCATGCATTCTGGAGGACACGCGAAAAGACGAG
>NC_091555.1:43434764-43439764 GCF_042767895.1 Penaeus vannamei
GTCACGATTCCCGCCCGTGATTGCACGTACATATTCATATACATACGGTACGTGGCTGTATTTACACACGAACGGAAGCCCAGATTATCGATAGCATGGCTTCCCTGATTTAGCCCTATCCTATTATCAACTCTAACGCCAAAGAAAAACCTGATATTTGCTATAATTCATCATTTATTGTGCGTTTTTTTTTTTTTTTTTTTTACTTTGTAGGAAAAAAATATATAGACAAAAGTGTCAACTGTAACGCCAAAGAAAAACCTGTTATTTGCTATAATTCATCATTTATTGTGCGTTTTTGTTTTACTTTGTAGGATAAAAAAATATATAGACAAAAGTGTCAACTGTAACGCCAAAGAAAAACCTGCTATTTGCTATAATTCATCATTTATTGTGAGTTTTTTTTTACTTTGTAGGATAAAAAAAAAAATGTATAGACAAAAGGGTCTCCTTATATTCATCCTTTTTTCTCTAATCGCACAAAGCCACGAAGAAGTCATTGACAAACCGAGATTAAAGAGAAAGGGGAATGATAAATATAGTCAGACAGACAAAAAAGGAGGGGAAAAAAGGAGGGAATCGATAGCCTTGTCTTACTTTACACACGAACGGCTGTCAATACACGTTCCGCTTCTCCTGTTTACTCTGTGGAGTCACGGTCGAAACGCGCATCAAACGTGTTTCGAAACACCGTGTAGAAGTTTCGAAAATGCTTCGAAAACTTGTCTTCGAGTTTCATAAATGTTTAGAAACTCCGTGTCGGTTTCAAAAATGTTTCGAAAACCTGTCTTCGAGTTTCAAAAATGTTTAGAAACTCCGTGTCGGTTTCAAAAATGTTTAGAAACTCCGTGTCGGTTTCAAAAATGTTTCGAAAACCTGTCTTCGAGTTTCAAAAATGTTTAGAAACTCCGTGTCGGTTTCAAAAATGTTTCGAAAACCTGTCTTCGAGTTTCAAAAATGTTTAGAAACTCCGTGTCGGTTTCAAAAATGTTTAGAAACTCCGTGTCGGTTTCAAAAATGTTTCGAAAACCTGTCTTCGAGTTTCAAAAATGTTTAGAAACTCCGTGTCGGTTTCAAAAATGTTTAGAAACTCCGTGTCGGTTTCAAAAATGTTTCGAAAACCTGTCTTCGAGTTTCAAAAATGTTTAGAAACTCCGTGTCGGTTTCAAAAATGTTTCGAAAACCTGTCTTCGAGTTTCAAAAATGTTTAGAAACTCCGTGTCGGTTTCAAAAATGTTTAGAAACTCCGTGTCGGTTTCAAAGATGTTTAGAAACTCCGTGTCGGTTTCAAAAATGTTTCGAAAACCTGTCTTCGAGTTTCAAAAATGTTTAGAAACTCCGTGTCGGTTTCAAAAATGTTTAGAAACTCCGTGTCGGTTTCAAAAATGTTTCGAAAACCTGTCTTCGAGTTTCAAAAATGTTTAGAAACTCCGTGTCGGTTTCAAAAATGTTTAGAAACTCCGTGTCGGTTTCAAAAATGTTTAGAAACTCCGTGTCGGTTTCAAAAATGTTTCGAAAACCTGTCTTCGAGTTTCAAAAATGTTTAGAAACTCCGTGTCGGTTTCAAAAATGTTTCGAAAACCTGTCTTCGAGTTTCAAAAATGTTTAGAAACTCCGTGTGTCGGTTTCAAAAAATGTTTAGAAACTCCGTGTCGGTTTCAAAAATGTTTAGAAACTCCGTGTCGGTTTCAAAAATGTTTCGAAAACCTGTCTTCGAGTTTCAAAAATGTTTAGAAACTCCGTGTCGGTTTCAAAAATGTTTAGAAACTCCGTGTCGGTTTCAAAAATGTTTCGAAAACCTGTCTTCGAGTTTCAAAAATGTTTAGAAACTCCGTGTCGGTTTCAAAAATGTTTAGAAACTCCGTGTCGGTTTCAAAAATGTTTAGAAACTCCGTGTCGGTTTCAAAAATGTTTCGAAAACCTGTCTTCGAGTTTCAAAAATGTTTAGAAACTCCGTGTCGGTTTCAAAAATGTTTCGAAAACCTGTCTTCGAGTTTCAAAAATGTTTAGAAACTCCGTGTCGGTTTCAAAGATGTTTAGAAACTCCGTGTCGGTTTCAAAAATGTTTCGAAACTCCGTGTCGGTTTCAAAAATGTTTAGAAACTCCGTGTCGGTTTCAAAAATGTTTAGAAACTCCGTGTCGGTTTCAAAGATGTTTAGAAACTCCGTGTCGGTTTCAAAAATGTTTAGAAACTCCGTGTCGGTTTCAAAAATGTTTAGAAACTCCGTGTCGGTTTCAAAAATGTTTCGAAAACCTGTCTTCGAGTTTCAAAAATGTTTAGAAACTCCGTGTCGGTTTCAAAAATGTTTCGAAACTCCGTGTCGGTTTCAAAAATGTTTAGAAACTCCGTGTCGGTTTCAAAAATGTTTAGAAACTCCGTGTCGGTTTCAAAGATGTTTAGAAACTCCGTGTCGGTTTCAAAAATGTTTAGAAACTCCGTGTCGGTTTCAAAAATGTTTAGAAACTCCGTGTCGGTTTCTAAAATGTTTAGAAACTCCGTGTCGGTTTCAAAAATGTTTAGAAACTCCGTGTCGGTTTCTAAAATGTTTAGAAACTCCGTGTCGGTTTCAAAAATGTTTAGAAACTCCGTGTCGGTTTCTAAAATGTTTAGAAACTCCGTGTCGGTTTCAAAGATGTTTAGAAACTCCGTGTCGGTTTCAAAAATGTTTAGAAACTCCGTGTCGGTTTCAAAAATGTTTAGAAACTCCGTGTCGGTTTCTAAAATGTTTAGAAACACCGTGTCGGTTTCAAAAATGTTTAGAAAACCTGTCTCCGAGTTTCAAACGTGCTTCGAAGCCCCGTGTCGGACAATGCGAGCCTCGTGGTTTACTTACGACGGGTCACGTGACTTTCGTACTGGACGGGACTAGGGAAGTTTTTAGCGAAAAGGGAGATAGAGATAATGACAGAGATGATGTTTCTGATAATGTGGATGGAATATTGATGATGATAAAACTGATACTTGCTACGAAACTGATAGTAGAAATGCTCGTATAATTGTGATATTAACTAGTTATGATACCAATAATAATGAGAATAATGAGAATAAAGATAGCGATAATGATAATGACAACAGTAATGCTAAAAGTAGTTGTGATAATAGGGATAATGATAGTAATAATGATAATAACAATAAACTACAACTAATAATAATAGTGATGATGATGCCAGTAATAATAAGAACAAGAATTATAAATTATTGTGAAAGAGTTAATGGTAGTAACAGATCAGCCAACAATTTTTTTTTCTTTTTTTTTTTTTTACGCTTTACCTTTTTTGCTTTGATAAATAATATGTCATTTTTGCAAGCCACAAAAAAAAAAAAAAAAAAAAAAAAACGAATTTTGAAGTATTCCAAGTTTCATATTTAATTTTGTTGTTACGTTTAGTTTGAAGGCATAGCGGGAAGTATTTTTTTTTTTTTTTTTTTTACTGAAATATTGAGGAGAAAAAAGCAGTTCGTGAGAAGAACGAAATTGTTTTTCATTAGAATATATATGTTCTCTTAATATTAAAGCGTTGGTGAGAATACAATCTCTCCACATCTCTTATTGTATATTTATCAGATTATCGTCTGTCTAGGTATCTCTCTCTCTATCTATCTATATGTCTATCTATTTGTCTGTTAATTTATCTGTTTATTTATCTACCTCTATCTCCATTTCCCTCTCTATCTACCAACCTATCTATCTTTCTTTCTTTCTCCCTTTCTCTCTCTCTCTCTCTCTCTCTCTCTCTCTCTCTCTCTCTCTCTCTCTCTCTCTCTGCTCTCTCTCTCTCTCTCTCTCATCTCTGCTCTCTATCTCTCTGCTCTCTCTCTCTCTCTCTCTCTCTTCTCTCTCTCTCTCTCTCTCTCTCTCTCTCTCTCTCTCTCTCTCTCTCTCTCTCTCTCTCTCCTCTCTCTCTCTCTCTCTCTCTCTCTCTCTATCTCTCTCTCTCTCTCTCTATCTCTCTCTCTCTCTCTCTCTCTTTCTCTCTCTCTTCCCACATTCTTGTCCAGTGAGACATTTCCCCCTCGGACATCTTATGCCCTTCTTCGCTGCAACTCACTCTTGTTTTGATCTTTCGAAATTTCCTTTAAATCAACTTGTTTATAACTTGTTGCTTTCATTATTGCTGTTGTTGTTATTGTTATCATCATCGTTATAAGTGTTGTTACTATCATCACTGTTATCATTATCTTTATTATCACCTTGATTGTTATTGATGTTTTGTACTATAATTGTTATAATCATTTTTGTTAATACTATTATTATTATTATCATTACCATTATTATAATCATTATCACAGTTCGTATCTTCACTATCACCATCATCACCACCACCACCATCACCAACATCAGTACCACCACCACCTTTATCATCACCATCACCACCATTAGCCTAATTACCAACGCTAATCACCATTAACACCTTAACTACCCACTTCGCCCATTCACAACACGTCAACTCGCCTTTATGACCAAATATCAGTATCAACTGTATTGCTATGATCATCATCCTTTTATCCATAGCAGTTGGGGTTTAATCTTCGCTAAAATCGTGCACACATTGGGTTGCAATTGCCGTAAATAGTGGTATGGACAGTTTACGCGGAAGAGCTATTATTGCTTGCTAATGCGGGGTCGGATCAATGGGAGTGTGGGGAGGGGGGGTGGCGGGGGGAGGAGGTGTGTGTGTGTGTGGGTAGAGGGGGGTTATGTGTGTGTGTGTTGTATGTATGAGGATGGGAGTGTTTTTTTTTTTTTTTTTTTTTTTTTTTTGTTCTCTCTCTCTTTCTCTCTCTTCTTTCTTTTTCTTTCTTTCTCTCTCTCTCGCGTTCTCTCTCTCTCTCTCTCTCTCTCTCTCTCTCTCTCTCTCTCTCTCTCTCTCTCTCTCTTTCTCTCTATTTCCTCTCACTCACCTCCAACCTTCATTCTCCACCTACCTAATTTCCCTTTCAACTCCACTCCCCGCCCCTCCCCCTTCTCCTCTATCTCCCACCCCTCCCCCTTCCTCC
>NC_091555.1:43449764-43462264 GCF_042767895.1 Penaeus vannamei
GTCGTTGAAGTAGAAGTTATAGAGGGAGTTGTAGATGTTTCTAATAGCCTTTTATTTCTTTTGGAGTAGATGCCATAGAACGACTTGTAGCAACGGCAGTGATACAGATTTTAGTAGTAGTGGAAATAGAAGTAGTTGTAGTAGTAGCACTAGTAATGGTTGCAATAGTAGTTGTAATTGAAGTAGTAGTAGTAGTAGTAGTATCAATATTAACGGTTGCATGGTAGTAAAAGCAGCAGCAGCAGCAGCAGCAGCAGTAGTAGTAGTAGTAGTAGTAGTAGTAGTAGTAGTAGTAGTAGTAGTAGAAGAAGTAGAAGTAGAAGTAGAAGTAGTGGCAATAGTAATGGTTGCGTTGTAATAAAAGTAGTAGTAATAGTAGTAGTAGTAGTAGTAATAACAAATGTAATGGTTGTAGTGGTAGTAATAACAATAATGATGGTTTCAGTAGTAGTAATAGTAGTAGTAGTAGTAGCAGAAATAAGAGCAATAACATTAGTAGTATTATCAGATTTGTCAGTAGCAGAAGTAATAAAAATAGCAACAATAATGAAAATAGCATTAGGTAGGGGAAAGGAAGCAATTACTACATCAATTTTCATGACTAATGGTACTAGTCAACTGAGACTTACAACTGAATCGACGATGGCCTTAGAAGCCGTAGTGGCAACAATAGTATCAGTTGTAAATGGTGGCAGCGGGTATTTCATCAAGAGATTCTCAGGTGAAGTGTCTTGATTCGCCACCGCTCTGCATTCCGCTATGATTTCTCTCTCTCTCTCTCTCTCTCTCTCTCTCTCTCTCTCTCTCTCTCTCTCTCTCTCTCTCTCTCTCTCTCTCTCTCTCTCTCTCTCTCTCTCTCTCTCTTTCTCTCTCTCTCTCTCTCTCTCTCCATTTATCTATCAATATATTTCTTTCTCCCTTTCTCTCACTCTCTATCTATCTATCTCACTCTCTCTCTTTCTCTCTCTCTCTCTCTCTGTCTCTCTGTCTCTCTGTCTCTCTGTCTCTCTGTCTCTCTCTCTCTCTCTCTCTCTCTCTCTCTCTCTGTCTCTCTCTCTCTCTGTCTCTCTCTTTCTCTCTCTCCATTTATCTATCAATCTATTTCTTTCTTCCCACTCTCTCTCTATCTATCACTCCCTATCCCTCTCTCTTCTCTCTCTCTCTCTCTCTCTCTCTCTCTCTCTCTCTCTCTCTCTCTCTCTCTCTCTCTCTCTCTCTCTCTCTCTCTCTCTCTCTCTCTCTCTCTCTCTCTCTCTCTCTCTCTCTCTCTCTCTCTCTCTCTCTCTCTCCTCTTTCTCCCTATCGCACTCTGCCTCTCATTCCTTCACCCTTAACCTTTCGTGTACCCTCCCTCTTCACATCGTCTTTGTCAAGAGGCTTTTTATTTGGCCACTTTTCTCGACCCTTTGCGATCACTTTCCTCTATCCCCTTAGGCTACCCTCCTCCCCTCCCACTCCCTCCCTCCCTCCTCCTCCCTCCGCCCCTCCCCCTCCCCTCCCCACGCCCCCCTCCCCCTCCCCCCCGCCCTGAAAAAAGTTTCCAGTGGGGTAAACTTCTCTCGAGTCATTCTCGCTTTCTTTATCATCCTGTTCCGCTTTACCGTTTTATTCCCGTTCCCTTATTCCCCAATACTTCCTCTCCTCCTTCCCTCCCTCCGCTTAGCTTATTCTCTTCCTCTCCTATTCCCTCCGTCTCTAAATTTTACTCTTCTCTTTTCTCCTTCTGCGTCTCTTTCATCCCAATTTTCCTTCTTTGTCTTTACTTATTTTCGTCCTCCTTCCAAAACTTTCCCACTTTCTTTAACTCTTTTCTTACTTTTCCATCCATCGCCTTCCTTCCTTCTCTCCTTCTATCGCTCCTTCACTGTCTCTCATCTTCTTCCCTCCCCTTTTTCCCTCCCACGTTTCCTCGCCTCCTCGCTCTTTTCCTCCTTTCCCTCCCACTCTCCCTCCTTGCTCTCCCTCTTCTCCTCCCATCCCTCCCTTTCTCTCTTTCCTCCGTTCCCACTTTCCTCTCCCAATAGTTCCTTCCCTCTCTCCTTTCCTCCACTCCTCTCTCTCCTCCTTCCCTTCCCTCCCTCCTTCCCTTCCCTCCCTCCCTCCCATCCCTTCTCTCCTCCCTCCCGTCCCTTCCCTTCCCTTCCCTCCCACCTCCCCTCCCATCCCTTCCCTCCGTCCCTCCCACCTCCCCTCCCATCCCTTCCCTCCTCTCCTCCCTCCTTCCCTCCCTCCTCCCCTCCCTCCCCTCCTTCCCTCCCACCTCCCATCCCATCCCTTTCCATCCCTTCCCTCCCACCTCCTCCCTCCCATCCTTCCCTCCTACCTCCTCCCTCTCCTCCTTCCCTCCCACCTCCCCTCCCATCCCTTCCCTCCGTCCCTCCCACCTCCCCTCCCATCCCTTCCCTCCCACCTCCCATCCCTCCTCCCTCCTTCCCTCCCCCTCCCTCCCTCCTTCCCACCTCCCTTCCCTCCCCACCTCCCCTCCCATCCCTCCCCTCCCTCCCCTCCTTCCCTCCCACCTCCCATCCCCTCCCTTTCCTTCCCTTCCCTCCCACCTCCTCTCCTCCTTCCCTCCTACCTCCCCTTCCCTCTCCCTCCTTCCCTCCCACCTCCTTCCCACCTCCCATCCCACCTCCTTCCCTTCCTCCCCATCCCATCCCTCCCCATCCCCTCCCACCTCCCTCCTGGCACTTCCCCATCCCATCCCACCTCCACCTCCTTCTCCTCCCCTCCCACCTCCCTCCCACCTCCATCCTTCCCACCTCCCATCCCCACCTCCCCCCTCCCCATCCCTCCCATCCTCCCATCCCACCTCCCACCTTCCTCCCACCCACCTCCCCCTCCCTCCCACCTCCACCTCCCCATCCCTCCCATCCCTCCTCACCCATCCCTCCCCACCTCCACCTCCCATCCCCCTCCCTTCCTCCTCCCCTTCCCACCTTCCCATCCCTCCCTACCTCCCCATCCCCATCCCTCCCCCACCTCCTCCTATCCCCTCCCTTCCCTCCCACCTCCCTCCCCACCTCCACCTCCCATCCCCTCCCCTCCCTCTTCCCCTCCCACCTCCCCCCACCTCCCCTCCCACCTCCCATCCCCTCCCACCTCCCACCCATCTTCCCCCACCCCATCCCCACCTCCCCATCCCCTTCCCATCCCTCCCCAAACCGGAAACCTTGGATGACGTACGCCAGGCAACACCACGAGTTGAAAGGCCCTCGTTGACAGCCGCACAATGACGACATCTGACTCACAAGCATCTGATACGGGGTGAACGGAGGCGGTCCCGTGTCGTCTGAGGCTCGGGCGGGGATGGCGCTGTTCTCGCTGCGCTGGCTCGTTTGTTGTCGTTGTTATTGCTGTTGTGAGATGAAATTGTTATTGCTATTATTGGTATTATTAGATTAATTTTTATTGCTATTATTGCTATTACTAGATTAATTGTTATCGTTATTATTGCTGTTGTTAGATTAATTGTTATTGCTATTATTGGTATTATTAGATTAATTGTTATTGCTATTATTGGTATTATTAGATTAATTTTTATCGTTATTATTGCTATTACTAGATTAATTGTTATTGCTATTATTAGATTAATTGTTATCGTTATTATTGCTATTACTAGATTAATTGTTATTACTATTATTGCTATTATTAGATTAATTGTTATTGGTATTATTAGATTAATTGTTGTCGTTATTATTGGTATTATTAGATTAATTGTTATCGTTATTACTGGTATTATTAGATTAATTATTATCGTTATTATTGGTATTATTAGATTAATTGTTATCGTTATTACTGGTATTATTAGATTAATTGTTGTCGTTATTATTGGTATTATTAGATTAATTGTTATCGTTATTACTGGTATTATTAGATTAATTATTATCGTTATTACTGGTATTATTAGATTAATTATTATCGTTATTATTGGTATTATTAGATTAATTGTTGTCGTTATTATTGGTATTATTAGATTAATTGTTATCGTTATTACTGGTATTATTAGATTAATTATTATCGTTATTATTGGTATTATTAGATTAATTATTATCGTTATTATTGGTATTATTAGATTAATTGTTGTCGTTATTATTGGTATTATTAGATTAATTGTTATCGTTATTATTGGTATTATTAGATTAATTGTTGTCGTTATTATTGGTATTATTAGATTAATTGTTATTTATATTATTGCTATTACTAGATTAATTGTTATTGCTATTATTAGATTAATTGTTATTGCTATTATTAGATTAATTGTCATTGCTATTATTGCTATTACTAGATTAATTGTTATTGCTATTATTAGATTAAATTTTTATCGCTATTATTAGATTAATTCTTATTGCTATTATTAGATCAATTGTTATTGCTATTATTGATATTACTAGATTAATTGTTATTGCTATTACTAGATTAATTGTTATTGCTATTATTGCTATTACTAGATTAATTGTTATTGCTATTATTGCTATTACTAGATTGATTGTTATTGCTGTTATTGGTATTGTTATTGTTATTATTAAGATTATCATTATTGTTATTGTTATCACTATTATTATTACTATGATTATCGTTATTGTTATTATTGTTTTCACAATCATTATTATCACTATCATTGTTATTATTGTTATTATTATTATCGTTGTTATTATCATTATTATCATTATCAATTTTATCATCATTATCCTTATTATCACTATTATTTTCATTAGATGATCCACTTTCCACTCCTTTCCTCTCTCTCTCTCTCTCTGTCTCTCTCTTTCTCTCTCTCTCTATCTCTCTCTCCCTACTCCCTCAGTCTCTCTCAGTCTCTCTCTCTCTCTCTCCCTTTCTCCCTCTCCCTCTCTCTCTCTCTCTCTCTCTCTCTCTCTCTTTCTCTCTCTCTCTCTCTCTTTCTCTCTATCTATCTCTCTATCTCTCCCTCCTTCCATCTCTTCTCTTCCCCACTCCCCAACCCTCCAGCCTTCCTCTCTTCCCCTTCTCTCCCTCCATCCCTCCCCCTTCACCCCTCTCTCCCAACCTGTCATCTCCAATCCCAAGCCCTTCCTCCTCCTCCTCCTCCTCCTCCTCCTCCTCCTCCTCCCTCCTCCTCCTCCCACTCTTCCTCCTCCACCTCCTCTCCTCCTTCTTCCCTCTCCCCCCACCTACCCTTTGCCTGCCCCCCCCCCTCCACCTCCTATCTCTCCTCCTCCTCCCACTCCCTTCCACCTACCCTTTGCCTGCGCCCCCCACCCTTACCCACCCCCACCCCCTCCACCTCTCTTCTAAGCCGTGGTTGAGCTTCGCTGTCTTAGAGAGATTTGCCTCTAATCCCATTGTGGGGCGCCTCCTCTCCCCTCCCCCCCTCCTCCCTCCTCCCCTCCTTCAACTCTCTCCCTTTCTTGCCTCCTCCTCCTTCTCCCTCCCCTCCCTTTGCCTCTCTCTTCTCTTTCTTTCTTCCCCCTCTCTCTCTTCCTTGTCCTTTCTCTTCCTCTCTTTGTCTCTTTCTTCCATCTTTGGCTTCTTCTCACTTCTCCTTCTTTTCCCTCCTCCTCTCACCTCTCCCTTTCGCCTCTTTCTCCCTCCCGCTCCTCCCCTTCTCTTGCTTCGCTACCTCCTCTTATTCCCTCTCCGCCACTCTTCCTTCCCCCTCTCACCTCTCCACTCTCCATTCTCTCCTCTCCTTTTATCTCAAATATCTCCTCGTCACTCTTTCTTCCTTTTTTGTCTCGTCACTCTTTCTCCCTTCCCTTCCTCTCTCCTCTTACCTTTGTCTTTCTCCTTCCTCCTCATATTCTTATCGCTTTTTTCCCTTAACTTTTAACCTCATTCTCTATTCTCTCTTTCTCTCTAACCTTTTTCTCTTTCCTCTTTGACTCTCACTGTTTCCTCAATCTCATTCTTTCCTTTCCTTCTTCCTATCATATCCCACCTCTTCTTACTTTGCATATTCCCTCTTTCATTTGTTTTATATTGTTAACTTCCATCCTTGCACTTCTTATTCATTTTTTTTATTTATCTATCCATATATTCATGTATCTATATATCGATTTATCTGTATGGTCTGTTTATTTGTCTCTCATATCCTATCTATGTATCTATTAAAATTCATCTATCCATCTATCTATCTGTCTATCTACCTATTCATCCACGTCCATCATCCGCCTAGTCATCTGTTCATCTATCCACTAACTATCTACCATCTGTTAATAATGTAACTACCCATCAATCTATTTATTACCATCTACCTATCAATTTGCCTGTCTGTCTGTCAGTGTATCTATCTATCTCTCTATCTATCAATCTACCTATCAATCTATCTGTCTGTCTGTCTGTCTGTCTATCTGTCTGTCTGTCTGTCTGTCTGTCTGTCTGTCTATCCCTTATATATCTATATATCTTTCCACCTATATATTTATCCATCTTTCTGTCTCTCTGTTTTTCATTGTCAGTATCCACCAATGTACCAGTTCCTCTCATCTCTATGGTAATTCCCCTTAATTTCCATATATACAAGAGAACAAAACCCCAAAAAATAAAGAAAAAAAGCGAAAATTGCATCAGGAAGCAAGCCAATTGACCCTCCCATCAAACAGTAGCAATTGCAATGGACTCCGAAGCATCAATCAACACGAAAACCTCTTTAAAAGTCTTTTTTATGAAGTATACATGTCCCTGCGCTAAGCCTCTCCGATATTGCTAATCCGGCAACTGCACATGACTTGACAATACGTTGCAGACAAGCTTAAGTTATATCCTCCTGTCTGCCCCATCATGAATATGTATCTTGCTCGCCTTAGTGGAGCTGCCGATAAAGGGTCAACTCGGATCTGTCTTGTTTGAATATTCGATCTTATTAATGTAGGAAGATCCAGGGTAACTTTGGTTCGGATCCCTTTTATCGGGGTTTGGATAGCGCGTGTGTGATCGTCACTTGGCGGGAAAAAAGATCTGTAACATTTTGGGGATTGGCGACGTACTTATAGTGTTTATTGGTGTATATGTCTTTTGATGTAGTTATATTATATATTATGCAGGTTTTTCTCTTTTCTTTTCTTGTTTTTTTCTTACTCTTTTGCCAAATACATCTTTTGTAGATGATGTTCGCTCATGTTTTTGTGTCACAGAGGATGAAACAAATGAATTTTAGGATGCGCAATGCGAGGGTAAAACCTGTAAACAAACTCATAAAGAAACAAATAACAAGTACTTATAATCTTGACAAATCCAGGCGCGATCCATAATGTGTGTTTGTGTGTGTGTGTGTGTGTGTGTGTTTCTGTGTGTGTGTGTGTGTGTGTGTGTGTGTGTGTGTGTGTGTGTGTGTGTGTGTGTGTGTGTGTGTTTATGTGTGTGTTTATGTGTTTATGTATGTGTTTGTGTGTGTGTGTATGTATGTATGTATATCTATGTGTATGTGTGCTTGTTTTGTGTGTATAGAGAAAAAGATCTTCAATTTCACCGAAACATTCTATCGAACCGTAGATAAAAATGATTGACACAAACACTAACTTGCCAATTAACCGAATGCATGACAGACAAACATCCCAATTAGACAACTTCTTACATGACAGCCATTTGACTGACTGCCTGACAGAGTGGTTACGTCAGAGGTAAAGTTTCCGAGTACATTTCACTGCCTCTACTAAATAATTCGATTTAATTAAATACCTTTGATATACGGCGAAAAAAAAGATATACTGAGGTTTATATTTGATTATTGAAGCTGAAAATCTGGAAAGTTCTCTCCGAGTTTCACTGTTTTTTATTTATTTTTATTTTTTATTATTATTAAGTTTTTTTTTTTTTTTTTTTTTTTTTTGACTTCGCCTTTTTTATATCACTTATTCAAGAGGCAGACACATCTTGGAAATTTATACGGTGAAAATAATATATACTCGATGACATTTTCAAAACATCGTCTGCTATCTGTCCCATGGAGCATCAAAATCAAATGAAATAAAATGAAAAAAATGGTGAACGAAATAATCTGTTCCACAAATACCAATGAAGTTCTAGAAGAAAATATTAATGATGGAGGGGTTTGTTGAGGATGGATGGGGGGGGGGGGGCGGAGGCGAGGGGGAGGGGGGGTGATGCTACCTTTTGTGGAGTCGCGCACGCAGATACACGCAATATATATGCATGGGTGTAAATATGTGTGCGTGTGTGTGTATATATATGTGTGTGTGCGTGTGTGCGTGTGTGTGTGTGCGTGTGTGTATATGTGTATATAGATTTATATGCGTGAATGTGTGTTTGTGTGTGTGTGATAGATAGAAAGTTATAGATATGAACCGTATTCATGTTGACAAATATATATATATATATATATATATATATATATATATATATATATATATATATATATGTATATACGCAAAATTGTCCTCCAGTTCCCCAAGAAAATATATTTTAGTCATATGCAGCTTTCCTATATCATCCCCGTTTCCTCAACCCTTTTTGACCCCCTCGCCCACCTCCTCCCCCTCCCTCCCCCACCTCCTCCTCCTCCTCCCACCTCCTCCTCCTCCCCCACCTCCTCCCTCCTCCCTCCCTCCCCACACATCCTCCCCCTCCCCCCACCCTCCCACCCCCTCCTCCTCCTCCCCCCCCACCTCCTCCCTCCCTCCCCTCCCCCACCTCCTCCTCCCCTACCTCCCCTCCTCCTCCTCCCACCCCACGTCCTCCTCCTCCCCCACCCCCAACCCCCCCTCCCTCCTCCCCCTCCCCCCCCCACCTCCCCCCTTCCGCCGAGGTCGAGCGTGTCCTAAAGAAGCGTTGTATAACATTTCTTCACGGCTCATTTCCTCCCTTCTTATTCACATTTTTATGATTATTTTTTTCTTTTCTGCGTGTCTTTTTTTCTTTCTCTTCTCTCCTCCCCCTTTTCCCAATTCTTACCCTATTTTCTGTTTTTTTTTTTTCTTTTCTGTGTGTCTTTTCTTTCTCTTCTCTCCTCTCCGTTTTCCCAATTCTTACCTTATTTTCTGTTGTCTTGTTTCTGACCTTCTCTCTCGCTCTTTTTTTTCTCCCTTTTTCGGCTTTCTTTCTCTTTCTTTCATCTCTTCACGTTTTATTTTTTATCGTATTCTTCTGTTCTATTTTTCTGTTTCATATTGTCTCTCTGTCTCTCTGTTTTCTCACTTTCTCTCTCCCCGTCGCCCTCTCTCTCTCTCTCTCTCTCTCTCTCTCTCTCTCTCTCTCTCTCTCTCTCTCTCTCTCTCTCTCTCTCTCTCTCTCTCTCCCTCTCTCTCTCTCCCTCTCCCTCTCCCTCCCCCTCTCTCTCTCTCTCTCTCTCTCTCTCTCTCTCTCTCTCTCTCTCTCTCTCTCTCTCTCTCTCTCTCTCTCTCTCTTCTTGCTCCATTTCATCTTTTCTTTCTCTCATCCACCCCTTTCTTGGCGAACATTTATGTATCTTTAATGCTGATGTATCGAGCGGGGAAGAGAAAGAGGGAGCTAAAGAGGAAGGGAAGATGGGAGGGAAGGAGAGAAGGATAAACGGGGGGAAGGAAGTCCTGGGGAAAGGGAGGAAGTAGGAGAGGGAGAGAGAAATGGAGGGAGAGAGGGAGAGAGAAATGGAGGGAAGGAGGGAAGAAGAGAGAATTGAGGGAGGGATCCAAAGAGGGAGAGAGAAAGGGAGGGAAGGAAGGAGGAAGAGAGAAGGGGAGGGATCCAAAGTGGGAGAGAGAAGGGGAGGGAAGGAGGGAGGAAGAAAGATGGGGTGGAAAGCAAGAAAAGAAGGAGGGAGGAAGAGAGAAACAGAAGGAGAAGGATTAAGACAAGGAGGGAGGGAAGGAAGAGAGAAAGAAGGGAGGGAAGGAGGGAGGGAGGTATTTTTTTCTATTCATATATAATCATTTCTTACTTAGGGAGCTTCTCTCTCTCTCTCTCTCTCTCTCTCTCTCTCTCTCTCTCTCTCTCTCTCTCTCTCTCTCTCTCTGTCTATCTATCTATCTATCTATCTATCTACATGTCTGTCTATCTCTCTCTCTATCTATTTATCTATCTATAGATATGGGTAATATCTATAGATAGATAATAATACGGCTGTGGAATAGATGACAAAGAAGTATTTTTTATATCATTGTAAGACTGATAATACCATAGCACGCACGAACGCGCACACACACACACACACACACACACACACACACACACACACACACATACACACACACACACACACACACACACACACACACACACACACACACACACACACACACACACACACACACACACACACACACACACACACACACACACACACACACACACACACACACACACACACACACACACACACACACACACACACATACACACACACACACACACACACACACACACACACATACACATACACACAAACACACACACACACACACACACACACACACACACACACACACACACACACACACACACACACACACACACACACACACACACACACAAATCAAACAAACAAACAAACACAAGTCATCCGATGTAGTTTTAGACCAACAGTCACCACAGCGGATCACCACAACCATCACACGTCATCACTATTCGCGCCAGTACCACCCCCCGAATCACTGCCAGCTTTAAATGCTCTGCCCTTTAAAACGCTCCCCATAGGCATGACCTCCTCCCTTTTCACTCCCCCTTCTCCCCCTCCCCACCAATTCCCTCCCCTGCGTCCCAACTTCTCCCACTCTCTCTCTCTGTCTGTTCCTCTTCTTTCCTTTCTACTGCTCTCTTCTCACCTATTTTCACTCCCCCTCTTCTCTTCCCACTCCCCTTCCCCCTCTCCTTATCTCACTCCTCTCTCTTCACTCCCTTTCCACTACCCTCTCTCACGTTCCCCCTCCTCTCTCCCCCTTCCCACTTCCCCCTCTCCCTTACCCTCTCCTCTCCCTTCACCCCCTTCCACTTCCACCTCCCTCTTCCCCCTCCTCTCTCCCCACTTCCCACTTCCCCCTATGCCCTCCCCCTCCTCTCTCCCCCTTGTTCACTCCCCCATTTTCTTTCCCCCTCCTCTCCCCCTCACCCTCTCCCTTTCCCACCCCTCTCCTCTCTCTCCCTTCCCACTTCCCCTGTCCCCCTCCCCCCTACTCCTTTCGTCTACCCCCTCCCCCTTTCTCCCTCCCCTTACATTTCTCTCCCCTCGCCACCTGTCCCTCCCCCCTCCCCCCCTCTTTCCGGAAACAATAGGAGGGGTCTGCCAGCAGCTCATTAACTTCCGGTGCGAGGGGTCACCTGGTCAGTAAAGAGATGGGGGGGGGGGTAAGAGGGAGAGGGGAGGGCTGCAGACATTAACATCTTCCCTCCCCTCTCCCCTTCTCCTTCCTCCTCCTCCTCCTCCTCCTCCTCGACCTTCTCTCCTACCTACACATCACCTTTCCCCTTCTCCTCCTTCCTACTCCTCTACTTTTTCTCTTCTCTTCTTTCCTCCCTTCCTTCTCTTCTCTCCTTTCTTCTCTCTTTCTTTCTTTCTCCTCACCTTTCCTCTTTCCTTCCTCTCTCTTCCCTCTTCCCTCTCCCCTCCTTCCCTTCCTTCGCTCCCCTCGTCCCATTTACCCTCCTTTCCCTTCTTCCCTCCCTTCTTCCCTCCTTCCCCTCGCTCCCTCATCATGCTTACCAATTAAACAGTTGCTCGCTATGGAGGGGGTTAGTAAACGAGGGATGGAGGGAGGAGGAGGAGGAAGGAGGAAGGAAGGGGAGGAGAGATAGAGAAGGCGAGGAGGAGGAGGAGGGGGGGGAAAGGAGGAGGAGGAGAGGGAAAGGAGGAGGAGGAGGGGAAAAGGAAGAGGAGGGAGAAAGAAGGAGGAGGAGGGGGAAGGAAAAGGAGGAGCAGGAGGGGGAAAGAAGGAAGAGGTGTAAGAGAGGGAAAGGAAGAGGAGGAGAGGGAAAAGGAGACGGAAGAATAGAGGGAGGAGGAGGAGGAAAAGGTAAGAAAGGAGGAAATCAAAAAAGAGAGAAAGAAAAAAAAAAAAGAAATTAACCCCAAAACGAAGTGGCGAATAAACCTGCCAGACGGAGAGGTCGGTCCACGTGCCCAAAAATCCGAGTTTTCCTCCCGGACGAAACTGAAACATTTTGAAAGATGAAACATGAAAAAAAAATGAAACATGAACGAAACGAAGCAGTTTTCCTCTGGCCTCGGTTCGTCTCCGTGATAATGCTGTTTGTCTCCGTTGTCAGCCTTTTGAAGCACTTGTGGGCGTGTGTGGGCGTGGGGGGAGGGGGGTAGAATGTGGGGAGGGAGCGCGGCCCTTGAAGCACTTGTGGGCGTGTGGGCGTGGGGGGGTAGAATGTGGGGAGGGAGCGTGTGGGGTGGGAGCGTGTGTGTGAGTGAGTGAGAGAGAGAGAGAGAGAGAGAGAGAGAGAGTGTGTGTGTGTGGGTGTGGTGTGCGTGTATGTGTGTGTGTGTGTTTGTGTGAGTGAGTGTATGTGTATCTGCGTGTGCGTTCGTACATGCATGCGTGTGTATGTGTATGTGAGCATTTCATATCTGATTCAGTGTT
>NC_091555.1:43467264-43482264 GCF_042767895.1 Penaeus vannamei
TTCTTCTTCCTCTTTTCTTCGATTTCTTCTTCTTCCTCTTTTCTTCGATTTCTTCTTCTGCTTCTTCTGCTTCTTCCTCTTTTCTTCGATTTCTTCTTCTTCTGCTTCTTCCTCTTTTCTTCGATTTCTTTTCTTCGATTTCTTCTTCTTCTTCTTCTGCTTCTTCCTCTTTTCTTCGATTTCTTCTTCTTTTTCTGCTTCTTCCTCTTTTCTTCGATTTCTTCTTCTTCCTCTTTTCTTCGATTTCTTCTTCTTTTTTGTCGAAAGAAGGAAACGAAACAAAAAAAGAAAATTACGTATTTGTCAAACGGAAGAATGGAAACAGAGCCAAGAATTCGAAGGAAATTATGCGTTGTTCCAGAATGTCTTGAGAGATGAGCAGACATCTTGGCCTCGGATGTGAGGGCAGATCGCGGGGACAAGGAGGCTTCCCTGGCCTTCCTCTTCTCCTTCTTCCTTCCTTTCTTCGATCTATTCTTCTTCTTCTTCTTCTTCCTCTTTTCTTCGATTTCTTCTTCTTCCTCTTTTCTTCGATTTCTTCTTCTTCCTCTTTTCTTCGATTTCTTCTTCTTTTTTGTCGAAAGAAGGAAACGAAACAAAAAAATGAAAAGAATGGAAACAGAGCCAAGAATTCGATGGAAATTATGCGTTGTTCCAGAATGTCTTGAGAGATGAGCAGACATCTTGGCCTCGGATGTGAGGGCAGATCGCGGGGACAAGGAGGCTTCCTTGGCCTTCCTCTTCTCCTTCTTCCTTCCTTTCTTCGATTCATTCTTCTTCTTCTGCTTCTTCCTCTTTTCTTCGATCTCTTCTTCTTCCTCTTTTCTTCGATTTCTTCTTCTTCTGCTTCTTCCTCTTTTCTTCGATTTCTTCTTCTTCCTCTTTTCTTCGATTTCTTCTTCTTTTTTGTCGAAAGAAGGAAACGAAACAAAAAAAAAGGAAAATTACGTATTTGTCAAACGGAAGAATGGAAACAGAGCCAAGAATTCGAAGGAAATTATGCGTTGTTCCAGAATGTCTTGAGAGATGAGCAGACATCTTGGCCTCGGATGTGAGGGCAGATCGCGGGGACAAGGAGGCTTCCTTGGCCTTCCTCTTCTCCTTCTTCCTTCCTTTCTTCGATTCATTCTTCTTCTTCTGCTTCTTCCTCTTTTCTTCGATCTCTTCTTCTTCCTCTTTTCTTCGATTTCTTCTTCTTCTGCTTCTTCCTCTTTTCTTCGATTTCTTCTTCTTCCTCTTTTCTTCGATTTCTTCTTCTTTTTTGTCGAAAGAAGGAAACGAAACAAAAAAAAAAAAGGAAAATTACGTATTTGTCAAACGGAAGAATGGAAACAGAGCCAAGAATTCGAAGGAAATTATGCGTTGTTCCAGAATGTCTTGAGAGATGAGCAGACATCTTGGCCTCGGATGTGAGGGCAGATCGCGGGGACAAGGAGGCTTCCCTGGCATTCCTCTTCTCCTTCTTCCTTCCTTTCTTCGATCTATTCTTCTTCTTTTTCTTCTTCTTCCTCTTTTCTTCGATTTCTTCTTCTTCTTTTTCTGCTTCTTCCTCTTTTCTTCGATTTCTTCTTCTTCCTCTTTTCTTCGATTTCTTCTTCTTTTTTGTCGAAAGAAGGAAACGAAACAAAAAAAGAAAATTACGTATTTGTCAAACGGAAGAATGGAAACAGAGCCAAGAATTCGAAGGAAATTATGCGTTGTTCCAGAATGTCTTGAGAGATGAGCAGACATCTTGGCCTCGGATGTGAGGGCAGATCGCGGGGACAAGGAGGCTTCCTTGGCCTTCCTCTTCTCCTTCTTCCTTCCTTTCTTCGATTTCTTCTTCTTCCTCTTTTCTTCGATTTCTTCTTCTTTTTTTGTCGAAAGAAGGAAACGAAACAAAAAAAAAAAAAAAGAAAAATACGTATTTGTCAAACGGAAGAATGGAAACAGAGCCAAGAATTCGAAGGAAATTATGCGTTGTTCCAGAATGTCTTGAGAGATGAGCAGACATCTTGGCCTCGGATGTGAGGGCAGATCGCGGGGACAAGGAGGCTTCCTTGGCCTTCCTCTTCTCCTTCTTCCTTCCTTTCTTCGATCTATTCTTCTTCTTCTGCTTCTTCCTCTTTTCTTCGATTTATTCTTCTTCTTCTCCTTCTTCCTTCCTTTCTTCGATTTCTTCTTCTTCTGCTTCCACTTTTCTTCGATTTCTTTTCTTCGATTTCTTCTTCTTCTTCTGCTTCTTCCTCTTTTCTTCGATTTCTTCTTCTTCCTCTTTTCTTCGATTTCTTCTTCTTCCTCTTTTCTTCGATTTCTTCTTCTTCCTCTTTTCTTCGATTTCTTCTTCTTCCTCTTTTCTTCGATTTCTTCTTCTTCCTCTTTTCTTCGATTTCTTCTTCTTCCTCTTTTCTTCGATTTCTTCTTCTTTCTCTCTTCTTCGATTTCTTCTTCTTCCTCTCTTCTTCGATTTCTTCTTCTTCCTCTTTTTTCGATTTCTTCTTCTTCTTCTTCTGCTTCTTCCTCTTTTCTCCGATTTCTTCTTCTTCCTCTTTCCTTCGATTTCTTCGATTTCTTCTTCTTCCTCTTTTCTTCGATTTCTTCTTCTTCTTCTGCTTCTTCCTCTTTTCTCCGATTTCTTCTTCTTCTTTTTCTGCTTCTTCCTCTTTTCTTCGATTTCTTCTTCTTCTTCTTCTGCTTCTTCCTCTTTTCTTCGATTTTTTTTTTCTGCTTCTTCTTTTCTTCGATTTCTTCTTCTTCTTCTTCTGCTTCTTCCTCTTTTCTTCGATTTCTTCTTCTTTTTTGTCGAAAGAAGGAAACGAAACAAAAAAAAGAAAATTACGTATTTGTCAAACGGAAGAATGGAAACAGAGCCAAGAATTCGAAGGAAATTATGCGTTGTTCCAGAATGTCTTGAGAGATGAGCAGACATCTTGGCCTCGGATGTGAGGGCAGATCGCGGGGACAAGGAGGCTTCCTTGGCCTTCCTCTTCTCCTTCTTCCTTCCTTTCTTCGATTCATTCTTCTTCTTCTGCTTCTTCCTCTTTTCTTCGATTTCTTTTCTTCGATTTCTTCTTCTTCTTCTGCTTCTTCCTCTTTTCTTCGATTTCTTCTTCTTCCTCTTCTTCTTCTTTTTTGTCGAAAGAAGGAAACGAAACAAAAAAAGAAAAAAATATGTATTTGTCAAACGGAAGAATGGAAACAGAGCCAAGAATTCGAAGGAAATTATGCGTTGTTCCAGAATGTCTTGAGAGATGAGCAGACATCTTGGCCTCGGATGTGAGGGCAGATCGCGGGGACAAGGAGGCTTCCTTGGCCTTCCTCTTCTCCTTCTTCCTTCCTTTCTTCGATCTTTTCTTCTTCTTCTGCTTCTTCCTCTTTTCTTCGATTTCTTCTTCTTCCTCTTTTCTTCGATTTCTTCTTCTTCCTCTTTTCTTCGATTTCTTCTTCTTTTTTGTCGAAAGAAGGAAACGAAACAAAAAAAAGAAAATCATGTATTTGCCGAAAGGAGGAAATGAAACAAAAAACGGAAGAATGGAAACAGAGCCAAGAATTCGAAGGAAATTATGCGTTGTTCCAGAATGTCTTGAGAGATGAGCAGACATCTTGGCCTCGGATGTGAGGGCAGATCGCGGGGACAAGGAGGCTTCCTTGGCCTTCCTCTTCTCCTTCTTCCTTCCTTTCTTCGATCTATTCTTCTTCTTCTTCTGCTTCTTCCTCTTTTCTTCGATTTCTTTTCTTCGATTTCTTCTTCTTCCTCTTTTCTTCGATTTCTTCTTCTTCCTCTTTTCTTCGATTTCTTCTTCTTTTTTGTCGAAAGAAGGAAACGAAACAAAAAAAAGAAAATTACGTATTTGTCAAACGGAAGAATGGAAACAGAGCCAAGAATTCGAAGGAAATTATGCGTTGTTCCAGAATGTCTTGAGAGATGAGCAGACATCTTGGCCTCGGATGTGAGGGCAGATCGCGGGGACAAGGAGGCTTCCTTGGCCTTCCTCTTCTCCTTCTTCCTTCCTTTCTTCGATCTATTCTTCTTCTTCTGCTTCTTCCTCTTTTCTTCGATTTCTTCTTCTTTTTTGTCGAAAGAAGGAAACGAAACAAAAAAAGGAAAATTACGTATTTGTCAAACGGAAGAATGGAAACAGAGCCAAGAATTCGAAGGAAATTATGCGTTGTTCCAGAATGTCTTGAGAGATGAGCAGACATCTTGGCCTCGGATGTGAGGGCAGATCGCGGGGACAAGGAGGCTTCCTTGGCCTTCCTCTTCTCCTTCTTCCTTCCTTTCTTCGATCTATTCTTCTTCTTCTGCTTCTTCCTCTTTTCTTCGATTTCTTCTTCTTCCTCTTTTCTTCGATTTCTTCTTCTTTTTTGTCGAAAGAAGGAAACGAAACAAAAAAAGAAAATTACGTATTTGTCAAACGGAAGAATGGAAACAGAGCCAAGAATTCGAAGGAAATTATGCGTTGTTCCAGAATGTCTTGAGAGATGAGCAGACATCTTGGCCTCGGATGTGAGGGCAGATCGCGGGGACAAGGAGGCTTCCTTGGCCTTCCTCTTCTCCTTCTTCCTTCCTTTCTTCGATCTATTCTTCTTCTTCTGCTTCTTCCTCTTTTCTTCGATTTCTTCTTCTTCCTCTTTTCTTCGATTTCTTCTTCTTTTTTGTCGAAAGAAGGAAACGAAACAAAAAAAGAAAATTACGTATTTGTCAAACGGAAGAATGGAAACAGAGCCAAGAATTCGAAGGAAATTATGCGTTGTTCCAGAATGTCTTGAGAGATGAGCAGACATCTTGGCCTCGGATGTGAGGGCAGATCGCGGGGACAAGGAGGCTTCCTTGGCCTTCCTCTTCTCCTTCTTCCTTCCTTTCTTCGATCTATTCTTCTTCTTCTGCTTCTTCCTTCCTTTCTTCGATTTCTTCTTCTTCTTCTGCTTCTTCCACTTTTCTTCGATTTCTTCTTCTTCCTCTTTTCTTCGATTTCTTCTTCTTCCTCTTTTCTTCGATTTCTTCTTCTTCTTTTTCTTCTTCTTCCTCTTTTCTTCGATTTCTTCTTCTTCTTTTTCTGCTTCTTCCTCTTTTCTTCGATTTCTTCTTCTTTTTTGTCGAAAGAAGGAAACGAAACAAAAAAAAAAGAAAATTACGTATTTGTCAAACGGAAGAATGGAAACAGAGCCAAGAATTCGAAGGAAATTATGCGTTGTTCCAGAATGTCTTGAGAGATGAGCAGACATCTTGGCCTCGGATGTGAGGGCAGATCGCGGGGACAAGGAGGCTTCCTTGGCCTTCCTCTTCTCCTTCTTCCTTCCTTTCTTCGATCTATTCTTCTTCTTCTGCTCCTTCCTCTTTTCTTCGATTTATTCTTCTTCTTCTCCTTCTTCCTTCTTTTCTTCGATCTATTCTTCTTCTGCTTCTTCCTCTTTCTTCGATTTCTTTTCTTCGATTTCTTCTTCTCTTTTGTCGAAAGAAGGAAACGAAACAAAAAAAGAAAATTACGTATTTGTCAAACGGAAGAATGGAAACAGAGCCAAGAATTCGAAGGAAATTATGCGTTGTTCCAGAATGTCTTGAGAGATGAGCAGACATCTTGGCCTCGGATGTGAGGGCAGATCGCGGGGACAAGGAGGCTTCCTTGGCCTTCCTCTTCTCCTTCTTCCTTCCTTTCTTCGATCTATTCTTCTTCCTCTTTTCTTCGATTTCTTCTTCTTCCTCTTTTCTTCGATTTATTCTTCTTCTGCTTCTTCCACTTTTCATCGATTTCTTTTCTTCGATTTATTCTTCTTCTTTTTCTGCTTCTTCCTCTTTTCTTCGATTTCTTCTTCTTTTTCTGCTTCTTCCTCTTTTCTTCGATTTCTTCTTCTTCTTTTTCTGCTTCTTCCTCTTTTCTTCGATTTCTTCCTCTTCCTCTTTTCTTCGATTTCTTCTTCTTTTTTGTCGAAAGAAGGAAACGAAACAAAAAAAAAGGAAAATTACGTATTTGTCAAACGGAAGAATGGAAACAGAGCCAAGAATTCGAAGGAAATTATGCGTTGTTCCAGAATGTCTTGAGAGATGAGCAGACATCTTGGCCTCGGATGTGAGGGCAGATCGCGGGGACAAGGAGGCTTCCTTGGCCTTCCTCTTCTCCTTCTTCCTTCCTTTCTTCGATCTATTCTTCTTCTTCTGCTTCTTCCTCTTTTCTTCGATTTCTTCTTCTTCCTCTTTTCTTCGATTTCTTCTTCTTTCTCTGCTTCTTCCTCTTTTCTTCGATTTCTTCTTTCTTTTTTGTCGAAAGAAGGAAACGAAACAAAAAAAAAGAAAATTACGTATTTGTCAAACGGAAGAATGGAAACAGAGCCAAGAATTCGAAGGAAATTATGCGTTGTTCCAGAATGTCTTGAGAGATGAGCAGACATCTTGGCCTCGGATGTGAGGGCAGATCGCGGGGACAAGGAGGCTTCCTTGGCCTTCCTCTTCTCCTTCTTCCTTCCTTTCTTCGATCTATTCTTCTTCCTCTTTTCTTCGATTTCTTCTTCTTCCTCTTTTCTTCGATTTCTTCTTCTTCTGCTTCTTCCTTTTTTCTTCGATTTCTTTTCTTCGATTTCTTCTTCTTCTTTTTCTGCTTCTTCCTCTTTTCTTCGATTTCTTCTTCTTTTTCTGCTTCTTCCTCTTTTCTTCGATTTCTTCTTCTTCTTTTTCTGCTTCTTCCTCTTTTCTTCGATTTCTTCTTCTTCCTCTTTTCTTCGATTTCTTCTTCTTTTTTGTCGAAAGAAGGAAACGAAACAAAAAAAAAAAAGAAAATTACGTATTTGTCAAACGGAAGAATGGAAACAGAGCCAAGAATTCGAAGGAAATTATGCGTTGTTCCAGAATGTCTTGAGAGATGAGCAGACATCTTGGCCTCGGATGTGAGGGCAGATCGCGGGGACAAGGAGGCTTCCTTGGCCTTCCTCTTCTCCTTCTTCCTTCCTTTCTTCGATCTATTCTTCTTCTTCTGCTTCTTCCTCTTTTCTTCGATTTCTTCTTCTTCCTCTTTTCTTCGATTTCTTCTTCTTCCTCTTTTCTTCGATTTCTTCTTCTTCCTCTTTTCTTCGATTTCTTCTTCTTCCTCTTTTCTTCGATTTCTTCTTCTTCCTCTTTTCTTCGATTTCTTCTTCTTCCTCTTTTCTTCGATTTCTTCTTCTTCTTCTTCTTCTTCCTCTTTTCTTCGATTTCTTCTTCTTCCTCTTTTCTTCGATTTCTTCTTCTTTTTTGTCGAAAGAAGGAAACGAAACAAAAAAAAGAAAATTACGTATTTGTCAAACGGAAGAATGGAAACAGAGCCAAGAATTCGAAGGAAATTATGCGTTGTTCCAGAATGTCTTGAGAGATGAGCAGACATCTTGGCCTCGGATGTGAGGGCAGATCGCGGGGACAAGGAGGCTTCCTTGGCCTTCCTCTTCTCCTTCTTCCTTCCTTTCTTCGATCTATTCTTCTTCTTCTGCTTCTTCCTCTTTTCTTCGATTTCTTCTTCTTCCTCTTTTCTTCGATTTCTTCTTCTTCCTCTTTTCTTCGATTTCTTCTTCTTTTTTGTCGAAAGAAGGAAACGAAACAAAAAAAAGAAAATTACGTATTTGTCAAACGGAAGAATGGAAACAGAGCCAAGAATTCGAAGGAAATTATGCGTTGTTCCAGAATGTCTTGAGAGATGAGCAGACATCTTGGCCTCGGATGTGAGGGCAGATCGCGGGGACAAGGAGGCTTCCTTGGCCTTCCTCTTCTCCTTCTTCCTTCCTTTCTTCGATTCATTCTTCTTCTTCTGCTTCTTCCTCTTTTCTTCGATTTCTTCTTCTTCCTCTTTTCTTCGATTTCTTCTTCTTCCTCTTTTCTTCGATTTCTTCTTCTTCCTCTTTTCTTCGATTTCTTCTTCTTCCTCTTTTCTTCGATTTCTTCTTCTTCTGCTTCTTCCTCTTTTCTTCGATTTCTTTTTTTTCTGCTTCTTCCTCTTTTCTTCGATTTCTTCTTCTTCCTCTTTTCTTCGATTTCTTCTTCTTTTTTGTCGAAAGAAGGAAACGAAACAAAAAAATGAAAAGAATGGAAACAGAGCCAAGAATTCGAAGGAAATTATGCGTTGTTCCAGAATGTCTTGAGAGATGAGCAGACATCTTGGCCTCGGATGTGAGGGCAGATCGCGGGGACAAGGAGGCTTCCCTGGCCTTCCTCTTCTCCTTCTTCCTTCCTTTCTTCGATCTATTCTTCTTCTTCTTCTTCTTCCTCTTTTCTTCGATTTCTTCTTCTTCCTCTTTTCTTCGATTTCTTCTTCTTCTTCTTCTTTTTCTGCTTCTTCCTCTTTTCTTCGATTTCTTCTTCTTTTTCTGCTTCTTCCTCTTTTCTTCGATTTCTTCTTCTTCCTCTTTTCTTCGATTTCTTCTTCTTCTTCTTCTTTTTCTGCTTCTTCCTCTTTTCTTCGATTTCTTTTTTTTCTGCTTCTTCCTCTTTTCTTCGATTTCTTCTTCTTCCTCTTTTCTTCGATTTCTTCTTCTTTTTCTGCTTCTTCCTCTTTTCTTCGATTTCTTCTTCTTCTTCTGCTTCTTCCTCTTTTCTTCGATTTCTTCTT
Organism: Penaeus vannamei; assembly: GCF_042767895.1. Classification (NCBI taxonomy): domain Eukaryota; kingdom Metazoa; phylum Arthropoda; class Malacostraca; order Decapoda; family Penaeidae; genus Penaeus; species Penaeus vannamei. Next base: position 43,475,811 of record NC_091555.1, read on the forward strand.
CTGCTTCTTCCTCTTTTCTTCGATTTCTTCTTCTTCTTCTTCTGCTTCTTCCTCTTTTCTTCGATTTCTTCTTCTTCCTCTTTTCTTCGATTTCTTCTTCTTTTTTGTCGAAAGAAGGAAACGAAACAAAAAAAAAGAAAATTACGTATTTGTCAAACGGAAGAATGGAAACAGAGCCAAGAATTCGAAGGAAATTATGCGTTGTTCCAGAATGTCTTGAGAGATGAGCAGACATCTTGGCCTCGGATGTGAGGGCAGATCGCGGGGACAAGGAGGCTTCCTTGGCCTTCCTCTTCTCCTTCTTCCTTCCTTTCTTCGATCTATTCTTCTTCTTCTGCTTCTTCCTCTTTTCTTCGATTTCTTCTTCTTCTGCTTCTTCCTCTTTTCTTCGATTTCTTCTTCTTCTTCTTCTGCTTCTTCCTCTTTTCTTCGATTTCTTCTTCTTCTTCTGCTTCTTCCTCTTTTCTTCGATTTCTTCTTCTTCCTCTTTCTTCGATTTCTTCTTCTTCTTCTGCTTCTTCCTCTTTCTTCGATTTCTTCTTCTTCTGCTTCTTCCTCTTTTCTTCGATTTCTTCTTCTTCCTCTTTTCTTCGATTTCTTCTTCTTTTTTGTCGAAAGAAGGAAACGAAACAAAAAAAAAGGAAAATTACGTATTTGCCGAAAGGAGGAAATGAAACAAAAAAAAGAAAAGAATGGAAACAGAGCCAAGAATTCGAAGGAAATTATGCGTTGTTCCAGAATGTCTTGAGAGATGAGCAGACATCTTGGCCTCGGATGTGAGGGCAGATCGCGGGGACAAGGAGGCTTCCCTGGCATTCCTCTTCTCCTTCTTCCTTCCTTTCTTCGATCTATTCTTCTTCTTCTGCTTCTTCCTCTTTTCTTCGATTTCTTCTTCTTCTTCTGCTTCTTCCTCTTTTCTTCGATTTCTTCTTCTTCCTCTTTTCTTCGATTTCTTCTTCTTCCTCTTTTCTTCGATTTCTTCTTCTTTTTTGTCGAAAGAAGGAAACGAAACAAAAAAAAAGAAAATTACGTATTTGTCAAACGGAAGAATGGAAACAGAGCCAAGAATTCGAAGGAAATTATGCGTTGTTCCAGAATGTCTTGAGAGATGAGCAGACATCTTGGCCTCGGATGTGAGGGCAGATCGCGGGGACAAGGAGGCTTCCTTGGCCTTCCTCTTCTCCTTCTTCCTTCCTTTCTTCGATCTATTCTTCTTCCTTTTCTGCTTCTTCCTCTTTTCTTCGATTTCTTCTTCTTCCTCTTTTCTTCGATTTCTTCTTCTTCCTCTTTTCTTCGATTTATTCTTCTTCTTTTTCTGCTTCTTCCTCTTTTCTTCGATTTCTTCTTCTTCCTCTTTTCTTCGATTTCTTCTTCTTTTTTGTCGAAAGAAGGAAACGAAACAAAAAAAAGAAAATTACGTATTTGTCAAACGGAAGAATGGAAACAGAGCCAAGAATTCGAAGGAAATTATGCGTTGTTCCAGAATGTCTTGAGAGATGAGCAGACATCTTGGCCTCGGATGTGAGGGCAGATCGCGGGGACAAGGAGGCTTCCTTGGCCTTCCTCTTCTCCTTCTTCCTTCCTTTCTTCGATCTATTCTTCTTCCTTTTCTGCTTCTTCCTCTTTTCTTCGATTTCTTCTTCTTCCTCTTTTCTTCGATTTCTTCTTCTTCCTCTTTTCTTCGATTTATTCTTCTTCTTTTTCTGCTTCTTCCTCTTTTCTTCGATTTCTTCTTCTTCCTCTTTTCTTCGATTTCTTCTTCTTTTTTGTCGAAAGAAGGAAACGAAACAAAAAAAAGAAAATTACGTATTTGTCAAACGGAAGAATGGAAACAGAGCCAAGAATTCGAAGGAAATTATGCGTTGTTCCAGAATGTCTTGAGAGATGAGCAGACATCTTGGCCTCGGATGTGAGGGCAGATCGCGGGGACAAGGAGGCTTCCTTGGCCTTCCTCTTCTCCTTCTTCCTTCCTTTCTTCGATCTATTCTTCTTCCTCTTTTCTTCGATTTCTTCTTCTTCCTCTTTTCTTCGATTTCTTCTTCTTCCTCTTTTCTTCGATTTATTCTTCTTCTTTTTCTGCTTCTTCCTCTTTTCTTCGATTTCTTCTTCTTCCTCTTTTCTTCGATTTCTTCTTCTTTTTTGTCGAAAGAAGGAAACGAAACAAAAAAAAGAAAATTACGTATTTGTCAAACGGAAGAATGGAAACAGAGCCAAGAATTCGAAGGAAATTATGCGTTGTTCCAGAATGTCTTGAGAGATGAGCAGACATCTTGGCCTCGGATGTGAGGGCAGATCGCGGGGACAAGGAGGCTTCCTTGGCCTTCCTCTTCTCCTTCTTCCTTCCTTTCTTCGATTTCTTCTTCTTCCTCTTTTCTTCGATTTCTTCTTCTTCCTCTTTTCTTCGATTTCTTCTTCTTTTTTGTCGAAAGAAGGAAACGAAACAAAAAAAGAAAATTACGTATTTGTCAAACGGAAGAATGGAAACAGAGCCAAGAATTCGAAGGAAATTATGCGTTGTTCCAGAATGTCTTGAGAGATGAGCAGACATCTTGGCCTCGGATGTGAGGGCAGATCGCGGGGACAAGGAGGCTTCCTTGGCCTTCCTCTTCTCCTTCTTCCTTCCTTTCTTCGATTCATTCTTCTTCTTCTGCTTCTTCCTCTTTTCTTCGATTTCTTCTTCTTCCTCTTTTCTTCGATTTCTTCTTCTGCTTCTTCCTCTTTTCTTCGATTTCTTCTTCTTCCTCTTTTCTTCGATTTCTTCTTCTTCCTCTTTTCTTCGATTTCTTCTTCTTCCTCTTTTCTTCGATTTCTTCTTCTTTTTTGTCGAAAGAAGGAAACGAAACAAAAAAAAGGAAAATTACGTATTTGTCAAACGGAAGAATGGAAACAGAGCCAAGAATTCGAAGGAAATTATGCGTTGTTCCAGAATGTCTTGAGAGATGAGCAGACATCTTGGCCTCGGATGTGAGGGCAGATCGCGGGGACAAGGAGGCTTCCTTGGCCTTCCTCTTCTCCTTCTTCCTTCCTTTCTTCGATCTATTCTTCTTCTTCTGCTTCTTCCTCTTTTCTTCGATTTCTTCTTCTTTTTTGTCGAAAGAAGGAAACGAAACAAAAAAAAGGAAAATTACGTATTTGTCAAACGGAAGAATGGAAACAGAGCCAAGAATTCGAAGGAAATTATGCGTTGTTCCAGAATGTCTTGAGAGATGAGCAGACATCTTGGCCTCGGATGTGAGGGCAGATCGCGGGGACAAGGAGGCTTCCTTGGCCTTCCTCTTCTCCTTCTTCCTTCCTTTCTTCGATCTATTCTTCTTCTTCTGCTTCTTCCTCTTTTCTTCGACTTCTTTTCTTCGATTTCTTCTTCTTTTTTGTCGAAAGAAGGAAACGAAACAAAAAAAAGGAAAATTACGTATTTGTCAAACGGAAGAATGGAAACAGAGCCAAGAATTCGAAGGAAATTATGCGTTGTTCCAGAATGTCTTGAGAGATGAGCAGACATCTTGGCCTCGGATGTGAGGGCAGATCGCGGGGACAAGGAGGCTTCCTTGGCCTTCCTCTTCTCCTTCTTCCTTCCTTTCTTCGATCTATTCTTCTTCTTCTGCTTCTTCCTCTTTTCTTCGATTTCTTCTTCTTCCTCTTTTCTTCGATTTCTTCTTCTTCCTCTTTTCTTCGATTTCTTCTTCTTCCTCTTTTCTTCGATTTCTTCTTCTTCCTCTTTTCTTCGATTTCTTCTTCTTCCTCTTTTCTTCGATTTCTTCTTCTTCCTCTTCTTCTTCTTTTTTGTCGAAAGAAGGAAACGAAACAAAAAAAGGAAAATTACGTATTTGTCAAACGGAAGAATGGAAACAGAGCCAAGAATTCGAAGGAAATTATGCGTTGTTCCAGAATGTCTTGAGAGATGAGCAGACATCTTGGCCTCGGATGTGAGGGCAGATCGCGGGGACAAGGAGGCTTCCTTGGCATTCCTCTTCTCCTTCTTCCTTCCTTTCTTCGATCTATTCTTCTTCTTCTTCTGCTTCTTCCTCTTTTCTTCGATTTCTTCTTCTTCTTCTGCTTCTTCCTCTTTTCTTCGATTTCTTCTTATTCTTCTTCTGCTTCTTCCTCTTTTCTTCGATTTCTTCTTCTTCTTCTGCTTCTTCCTTTTTTCTTCGATTTCTTTTCTTCGATTTCTTCTTCTTCTTCTGCTTCTTCCTCTTTTCTTCGATTTCTTTTCTTCGATTTCTTCTTCTTCTTCTGCTTCTTCCTCTTTTCTTCGATTTCTTCTTCTTCCTCTTTTCTTCGATTTCTTCTTCTTCTTCTGCTTCTTCCTCTTTTCTTCGATTTCTTCTTCTTCTTCTTCTGCTTCTTCCTCTTTTCTTCTTCTTCTTCTTCTTCCTCTTTTCTTCGATTTCTTCTTCTTCTTTTTCTGCTTCTTCCTCTTTTCTTCGATTTCTTCTTCTTCTTCTTTTTCTGCTTCTTCCTCTTTTCTTCGATTTCTTCTTCTTCCTCCTTTCTTCGATTTCTTTTTCTTTTTTCTGCTTCTTCCTCTTTTCTTCGATTTCTTCTTCTTCCTCCTTTTCTTCGATTTCTTCTTTTTTCTGCTTCTTCCTCTTTTCTTCGATTTCTTCTTTTTTCTGCTTCTTCCTCTTTTCTTCGATTTCTTCTTCCTTTTTTTCTTCTTCTTCCTCTTTTCTTCGATTTCTTCTTCCTTTTTCTGCTTCTTCCTCTTTTATTCGATTTCTTCTTCTTCTTCTGCTTCTTCCTCTTTTCTTCGATTTCTTCTTCCTTTTTTTCTTCTTCTTCCTCTTTTCTTCGATTTCTTCTTCCTTTTTCTGCTTCTTCCTCTTTTATTCGATTTCTTCTTCTTCTTCTGCTTCTGCTTCTTTCTCTTTTCTTCGATTTCTTCTTCTTTTTTCTGCTTCCTCTTTTCTTCGATTTCTTCTTCTTCTTCTTCTTCTTCTGCTTCTGCTTCTTTCTCTTTTCTTCGATTTCTTCTTCTTTTTTCTGCTTCCTCTTTTCTTCGATTTCTTCTTCTTCTTCTTCTGCTTCTGCTTCTTCCTCTTTTCTTCGATTTCTTCTTCTTCTTCTTCTGCTTCTCCTTTCTTTCTCTTTTTTTCGATTTCTTCTTCTTCTTCGTCTTCTTCTCCTTTCTTTCTCTTTTTTTCGATTTCTTCTTCTTCCCCCCCCCCTTTTCTTCGATTTCTTCTTCTTTTTTCTGCTTCCTCTTTTCTTCGATTTCTTCTTCTTTTTTCTGCTTCTTCCTCTTTTCTTCGATTTCTTCTTCTTTTTTCTGCTTCTTCCTCTTTTCTTCGATTTCTTCTTCTTTTTTCTGCTTCTTCCTCTTTTCTTCGATTTCTTGTGCTTTCTTCTGGTTCTTCCTCTTTTCTTCGATTTCTTCTTCTTCTGCTTCTGCTTCTTCCTCTTTTCTTCGACTTCTTCTTCTTTTTCTTCTTCTGCTTCTTCCTCTTTTCTTCGATTTCTTCTTCTCCTTCTGCTTCTTCCTCTTTTCTTCGATTTCTTCTTGTTTTTTCTGCTTCTTCCTCTTTTCTTTGATTTCTTCTTCTCTTGCTTTCCCTATTTTTTGTTTTCTTTTCTTCGATTTATTCTTCTTTTGCCTTGCCTTCTTCTTCTTCTTCTTCCCCTTTTCCTTCTTTTTCTACGATTTCTTCTTCTTTTGCTTTGCCTACTTCTTTTTTTTCTTTTCTCTTCTTCTATTTCTTCTCCTTTTATTTTGCCTTCTTTTTTGTGTCCTTTTCTTCCTCTTCTTCTTCTTCTTCTTCTTCTTCATCTTCTTCTCCGTTGTTATCAGCATTATAAGTATTACTATCATTAACAGTATAATTATCATGATTATCATTATCATCATCATTATAAAAAATATAATTATTTTGTTATTACATTATCACCATCATCGTTTTATTGCCATAGCTATTATCATCATTATTATCCATATCACCATTATTACTTTCATTGCTATTATTATAATTACCATTATCATTCTTATTATCATTATCGTCATCATTATTATCATTATCCTTTACTTCCTTCTTTTTACCCCCAACGAATACACTACCCGATAGCCTCATCTGAGCTTACGTAGCCTCTGTGTAGCCCCTTGTAGCTCTTCATACCTTGTAGCCCCTTGTAGCCTTACCGTAGTCCCCTTGTAGTCTTTCGTAGCCCCTAGTAGCCCTCCCGTAGCCCCTAGTAGTCTTTCGTAGCCCCTATGCTGCCCGCCTGTAGCCGCTCCGTAACCCCTTGTGGCTCTCTTGTAGTCCCTTGTAGTCCTTCGTAGACCTTCATACCCCTTTGTAGCCCTCCTGTTGTCCTCTGTACCCGTCTTGTAGTCCACGGTACCCCTCCTACAGCCCCCTTGTTGCCCCCCCTGTGCCCCTCCTACAGCCCCCTTGTAGCTCCCTTGTATCCCCCCTTGTACCCCTCCTACAGCCCCCTTGTAGCCCCCTTGTACCCCTCC
>NC_091555.1:43492264-43502264 GCF_042767895.1 Penaeus vannamei
TTTTGATAATTCCAAAGTCTTTTTGATAATTCCAAAGTCTTTTTGATCATTTCAAAGTCTTTTTGATAATTCCAAAGTCTTTTTGATAATTCCAAAGTCTTTTTGATAATTCCAAAGTCTTTTTGATAATTCCAAAGTCTTTTTGATAATTCCAAAGTCTTTTTGATAATTTCAAAGTCTTTTTGATAATTCCAAAGTCTTTTGGATAATTTCAAAGTCTTTTGGATAATTCCAAAGTCTTTTGGATAATTCCAAAGTCTTTTTGATAATTCCAAAGTCTTTTTGATCATTTCAAAGTCTTTTGGATAATTTCAAAGTATATTTGATAATTTCAAAGTCCTTTTCATCATTTCAAAGTATATTTGATAATTTCAAAGTTTTTTGGATAATTTCAAAGTCTTTTTGATAATTTCAATTTTTTTTTCATCATTTCAAAGTCTTTTTGATCATTTCAAAGTTTTTTTGATAATTCCAAAGTCTTTTGGATAATTCCAAAGTCTTTTTGATAATTTCAAAATCTTTTTCATCATTTCAAAGTCTTTTTGATAATTTCAAAGTTTTTTTGATAATTCCAAAGTCTTTTTTGATAATTTCAAAATCTTTTTCATCATTTCAAAGTCTTTTTGATAATTTCAAAGTCTTTTTGATAATTCCAAAGTCTTTTTGATAATTCCAAAGTCTTTTTGATAATTCCAAAGTCTTTTTGATAATTCCAAAGTCTTTTTGATAATTTCAAAGTCTTTTTGATAATTCCAAAGTCTTTTTGATCATTTCAAAGTCTTTTGGATAATTCCAAAGTCTTTTGGATAATTCCAAAGTCTTTTGGATAATTCCAAAGTCTTTTGGATACTTCCAAAGTCTTTTTGATAATTCCAAAGTCTTTTTGATAATTTCAAAGTCTTTTTGATAATTTCAATTTTTTTTCATCATTCCAAAGTCTTTTTGATCATTTCAAAGTTTTTTTGATAATTCCAAAGTCTTTTTTGATAATTTCAAAGTCTTTTGGATAATTCCAAAGTCTTTTTGATAATTTCAAAATCTTTTTCATCATTTCAAAGTCTTTTTGATCATTTCAAAGTTTTTTTGATAATTCCAAAGTCTTTTTTGATAATTTCAAAATCTTTTTCATCATTTCAAAGTCTTTTTGATAATTTTAAAGTCTTTTTGATAATTCCAAAGTCTTTTTGATAATTTCAACGTCTTTTTAATAAATTCAAAGTCTTTTTTGATCATTTCAAAGTCCTTTTAACAAAATGGCGGAAAACTCAAAAGGAGATTTCTACTCCTCGAGAGCTTGTTGCACAGGGGGTGGGGTGGGCAGGAGGAGGGGCAGGAGGGAGGGGGAGGATAGGAGGGGGGAGGGGGAGAGGGAAGGGTTGAGAAAAAGGGGGGAAAGGAGGGGGTTAGGAGGAGGCAGAGGGGGGAGGGGGGGAAGGAGGGAGTTAGGAGGAGGGAGAAGGGGGAGGGGGAAAAGGAGGGAGAGGGGGGAAGGGGGAAAGGAGGGGGAGAGGGAAGGGTTGAGCAAAAGGGGGAGTGGGGGTGACTGGGGGAGGAGGGGCAGACAGGAGGAGAGGGATAGGAAAGGGTTGAGGAAAAGAGGAGCTGGGTGGGGATGGTGTAGGGGGGGGGGGGGCAGGCAGAGTCTCTTTACCCACTGGACTCCGAGCAAGTAATCTCCTTTCTCTTTTTTCTTCTTCTTTCTCTCTCTCTCTCTCTCTTTTTTTAAGGGGGAGAGGTCTTTGGGGGCTTTTGCCTCACTTCCATTTTTTTTTCTTTTTATTTATTTATCTTATTTTTTATTTATTTATTTATTTATTTTTGAGGGGGGTTGCGGGTATGATATTTACTTTTTTTCTCTCTCTCTCATTCACTTTGTCTTTCGTTGTGGTTCTGTCTATCTATCTATCTCTATCTCTTCCTTTCCCTTTCTCTCCCTCCATTTCTATCAGTCTGTCTATCTTCCTATCCTTCCTTAAACCAACCTCTAGAAACAAAAGAAAACAACAAAAACAAAAGCAAATGCAAAAACACACCAAAAATCCCCCCCCCAAAAAAAAAAGACAAGACACACCCAAAAACAAGAACAAAGACAAGGACAAAAAAACAACAAACAACAAAAAAACTAAAGCAAAGATAAAGACAAAAACAACAACAAAAATCCCCCCAAAACAAAAACAAAAACAAAACACACACTCAACAAAAAAACAGACAATAAAAGATTACAAAGAACACAAAAAACAAACAACCATCCCCCCCCCTCCTCCCAGTCTGCCTCTCCTCCCAACAAAGAGCACGAGAGGCATCTCCCTCCGCTCCCTTATCCGACCCGGAAATATTTACCCTTTGAAAACGGGTCGAGTTCCGGCGACCGAGAGAGAGAGAGAGAGAGAGAGAGAGAGAGAGAGAGAGAGAGAGAGAGAGAGAGAGAGAGAGAGAGAGAGAGAGAGAGAGAGGAGAGAGAGAGAGTGAGAGAGAGAGAGAGAGAGGAGAGAGAGAGAGGAGAGGAATGGGGAGAGAGGGAGGAAGAAGGGAGGAAGTAAGCGAGAAAGGAGAGAGAGAGAGAGAGAGAGAGAGAGAAAGAAAGAGAGAGTGAGAGAGAGAGAAAGTGAGAGAGAGAGAGAGCCAAGGGGTGTGGGGTCGCCGGGGAGGAAGTGGGAGGGGGCAGGGGGGAGGGGGGGACAAGACACGTGGCTCGGTCAAGGTGGCACAGCTGGCCATCGATCTCCTCTTGACGGGCGATCTTGTCAAGGGGCGACCTGTCAACTGCGTGGAATTTGACTCTTTGATGAGGGTTGTGACAAGGCGAATCCAGTGATTTGTGTTAGAGTTGATGTAGTCTGTTGTCTTGTGGTTTATATCCGCGTTGTATTATGTTGTTTACTCTTGATTGATGTAGTCTGTTTTTGTGGTTTATATCCGCGTTGTATTATGTTGTTTACTCTTGATTAAGTTGATGTAGTCTGTTTTTGTGGTTTATATCCGCGTTGTATTATGTTGTTTACTCTTGGGGTCATTGTTTTTGGTAAGAATGATAAGGTAGATAGATTTATTGGCAAGTATGAGGTGATAGATCAATAGGAGCAATATGTTTATCTCAATCTCAACAACTATTGTTATTGTTGTTTATAGAACTGGTGTCGCTATCATGCGGATGTGATAATTTAGTTATCATTGTTGTTATCATCATAGCTTATTTTCATCCTTTTTACAATTGTTATTATCATGATTATTATTATTATAATCGTATTGTCATTATCTTTTTTTCTTAGTTTATTGTCATGGTTATTATCGTCATTATCATTTTATTGTCATTGTTATTAATATCATTATCTTAATCATTGTTATCATCATTATCATTATTATTGTTATCATCATTATCATTATTATTGTTATCATTATCATTAGTGTTATCATCATTATCATTATTATCATTATCATTATTATTGTTATCATCATTATCATTATTATCATCATTATCATTATTGTTAATATTATCATCCTCATCACCATCATCAACACCACTATCATCATCAACATCAATATCCCCATCATCATCCTCACCAATATCACTATAATTATTTTCATCATCATTATCATTATAGCAATCATCTTCGTTATAGTAATTATTATAACCGTCAAAATTTATTGTTATTATTGTGCTTATCATTATAATGTCTTTCTCTACTATCATGTTTTAGCACTTTTATTAGCATAATCATCTTATTATTACCATAAGTATTACTGTTCCCATTATAGTTATTATATTTATCATTATTATTACTGTTTTCGTCATAATTAATTTCTTTATCATTATTATTGCTGTTTTGATTATAGTTATCATCTTTATCATTAATGTTATTGTTTTCATCTTTATCATTATTACGTTTAATCTCACTTATTTTAATTACACTTTATCATGTTATCATTGCTACAAATATAATTTATTGTAATCATATGAGTGTCACATTCACTGATATTGTTCTAGTTATTAACACTTATTCTATAATTAGAATGATGATAAATTGTTATCAAACACAATACCTATCATTTCTATCTTATTCTGATAATATTTGTTATCAAAACACTTCCTCCATCTTATCTGTTAGCGTCTCAGAAATCACAGACGAATCACCTAAAAATACCAAAGTCTCTCCTCCACTCAAGGGATCACCCACATAGAAAACGGGGTCAGTGACTCACGCTCAGAGAAAAAGTAAATTGCGGATCTGATATCTTTAAGCTTTATCTTCAACAAAGCTTTATTTTTCTAGCTTAACGCCTTCCTGTTTTGCGGGTGAGATTGCTCTAGGATTTCCGTTACAGTGAGCCAAGATTATATGATCACAGTATATAAGCTTTGGACTTTAGTATTTTTAATTATAGCGGTTAGCGAAAAAAAAAGGTTAGACTGCCTGTGAAAACATCTCATATTCATCTATCTTTTTACATGTATACTTGTTAACTTATTCATAACATGACAACAACAATAACGAGTGATTCATGCTTTCGATAATACCCAATTCCGCTTATAACAGTGACGAAGAAACCGTTACTATGATAACGATAAGATAAGCAAAACAAAAAAACGTTGGGAAACCATGTCATCAGTCAACGCAATATTAAATATTCTATGTCTTATGCTAAGATTCATTCTACTTATTTCAATTTCTAGTTTTTCTCTCCTCCCTCTTCTTTGCTATGTATACATTACTTTACTTCGTATTGTTGTTGTTGATGTAAAGATAATGACTTAGTATGTGTTTGTCTTGGGCAGAGTTAGGATTCGCAGATCTTACTGTTGTAAACTCAATTATTGCCAAGTTTAGTTACATGTATAGATAGATAATTAGTATTGGACGAACTTAATTATTGCTAAGTATAGTTAGTTAGATGTGTAGATAGATCATTAGTGTTGGACTGAGGCAGTAAATTGTGAAGTGTCTGGAGAGGGAGGCAGACAGACAGGAACATGCACAGAGGTAAGCACACACACAGGAAAATAGACAGAGAAACGCACACAGAGGTAGATATAGAAACGCACACAGATGTAGACAGAGAAACGCACACGAAGGTAGGCAGAGAAACGCACACAGGTAGACAGAGAAACGCACATGGAGGTAGACAGAGAAACGCACACATGTAAACAGACAGAGAAACAGAAGCACGCAAATCAGAGACAGAGAAACACATACAGAGGCAGAAAGAGAGAGAGAGAGAGAGAGAGAGAGATAGGCTCCAGCGATAAGATGCCGCGGGAAGCAAATATCTTATCTCCATCAAGATTAATTTGCATACACGACCGTGATTATGACCTTAATTAATGCATACGTGAGCGTGTCTCTATCTATCTGTTAATGCTGAGTTGTCTCTGTCGACAAGAGCGTGTTAATGAAGAGAGAGAAGGAAAGGAGAAGTGGAAATGATGATAAAGGAAGAGAAGATGTTGCAGGAGATAGTGAAGATACGGATGATGATGAGAATGAAAAAAAAGCGAAGAAAAAATAGCCACGGGACAGATCGTAGAACGAGAGAGAAGGATAGAGGAGAGAGGCGAGGGCACGACACCTGGCAGGCGGGAAGAGATTGGAGGGAGGAAGGAGGAGGAGGAGAAGAAGAAGGAGGAGAAGAGGAAGGAGGAGGAGGAGGTGGAGGAGAAGAAGAAGAAGGAGGAGGAGGAGGAGGAAGAGAGAGAGTGAGAAAACGAATCAGCAGAAAATTAAGAATGAGAATTAATCTAGTGTAGAGTAGGGGAAGGAAGAGGTGTGGGTAGGTGGAGGTGGGAGTGAGTAGGAGGAAGAGGAGGAGTAGGAGGGAGAGGGGAGGAAGGGCAAGGAGAAGTCAGGTTAAATGCACTCCTTCGCTCCTCGTCCCTTCCTATCCTTTACCAATATCGCTTTTAATACGGGGAAAATTTGGCCCGGGGAGCTGATGTAGTGAACCAATTCGAGTGGAAGTGAATGGCCTGGTGTGAAAGAGGTTCCAATTTTTAGCTTTCTTTTTTTTTCCTAAACCATTTTTCGAATTGTTATTTGAAGCTGTTTTCATACCTGTGGAGAGGGGGAGGGGGGAAGGGGAGGAGGGAAGAGGGGGGGGAGAAGACCAGCTAGTAATTTCAACGCCGTGTTAAGTTGCGAATTTTCTTTCTCCTACTTCATTTCACTTCGACTTTCTTCCGTAGAAATTTCACTCGATACTCGTGCGATCTAGGAGATATCTTCCGATCCGGCTGACATGGAATCGAGGCTAAAGTTTGTATTAATTTCGCTTTAAATGGTATTGAAGAGCGTCTCGGAAAATTAAAGGACAAGTTGGCAACCTCTTGGGGCAAGACGCGAAGCCGAGCTCTCGCGTCGCTAGTGTGTCTCTGACCGTCAGTGAGTGAGGTCTGTGTCGCTCCGCCCGCTGACACCCACTTGTGTTCGCATCACTGGCAACGGATTTATTTCTTGGATGAAAAGTTATCGAAACAACTTCAGTTAAAAAAGGGAATTTATATCATTGCCCTTTGGTCATATATCTAAGGGTTTGTGGAGTGATTACAAAAAAGTTTTGAAGAAGTTGCCCGGAGTGTTTTGTGGAGTGAAAAATTAAGTTTAAAAGGATTTTTTTTTTTGTAAGTTGTGCGAGGAATTAAGTGAAGGCTTTCGGACGCAAGGATTTACAAACTCCGGAGAGGATAAATCTTCTCTTTTAAACAAGGTAAGAATAAATAACACATTTACCCGCAATTAACGTTGATATTATCCCTTTTAATTTCTTATTTCAAATCATTGTATGCGTGTATTATCTCCTTTTCCTTGTTCACTAATCTATTCACAATAAGAGTGTACTTACATATGTCTGTATAATATGTGTACGTGTAATTTACGAGTATCTGTAGCTATGTATGTTGGCTCCCATGTGCCTGTGTGTGTAGCCATGCGTGTGTGTGTGTTTGTGTCTGTATATGTGTGTGTGCGCGCGCGTGTGAGCGTGTGTTCAAACTCAGGTACGAGAGTCCGGCCTCAACCCACACCTTCCCCGTAACCGAACACTCTCTCCGCCGGTTAAGGATTGTGTGCAAGTTGCCGGGCTGTTGCACAAGGCGAGATGGTCCCTGTTGGATGAACGGACTGGAATTGCACGCTGAGGAGGAGGAGGAGGAGAAGAAGGAGAAGGAAAAGAAGGAGGAGGAGGTTAGGAGAAGGAGGCTGTGGTGGGAATTATGGGGGGAGAGGGAGGGGGAGGAGGAGGAGTGTTTTATGTCTGTAGGTGATGTGGTTTGTAGATTTGTCTCTTGGTTTGTCTGTAGCTCTCTCTCTCTCTCTCTCTCTCTCTCTCTCTCTCTCTCTCTCTCTCTCTCTCTCTCTCTCTCTCTCTCTCTCTCTCTCTCTCTCTCTCTCTCTCTCTGCCTATCTCTGTTCTCTCTTCCCTATTCCTATTTCTCCCTCTCTCTACCCCTGTTTTTTTCTTCTTACCCCCTTTTTGTCCGTCTTCCTCCTATTATTTCCAGTTACCCATTTTCCTTTCTTCCCTCTCGGCTCCTTAACCTTGCACTTCTCTTTCCCTTCTGCATATTCGTAATTTTTCCCTATTCTTATTCTTTCCGTTTTCTTTCTTTTCCCACACACTCTCTTCCTTCCTTTCCTTCCCCTTGCCTTTCTCTTCCTTTATCTACTTCCCTTTCCTCTACTCTTCCCTCCTTTCTCTACATTATTTTCCTCTCTACTTACTACACTCCCCTCTTCTTCCTTGTTACCTTCTCCTCGTCTCCTTCCCTTCTACTTTTTCCTCTCTTCTTCCCCTCCTACCTTTTCCTCTCTTCCCTTTTATCTCTCCCCTCCGGTATTATTGGAAATGCAACCCCACGCCTAATGTTGAGAATCTGAGCTTAGGATGTGGTAGAACACCTCATGCTATGTTAGTTTTGTTCTATACTTTTTTCTCCACGGAAAGTCGGACGGATTTGTAGCGGATGACGTAAGCGCGGGGAAATCAAATGAGCCAATTAGATTCGTCCGTGAACGTGACGTGACCATAGACGTTCAATATAACCAATCAGGTGTGGAATAGGTCATCACGTGACAATAGAAGCTGGGCCTAGGAGAAAGCAGTTGAAATTCAAATCAGTTGAATCATGCAAAACAGTGTGCAGATTGTGAGAAGGATTATTTCGACTTTCTCGCAAAATATCATTGGAATAACCAAGCTAGTCTGCAATATCTGCGAGGTCACGGTGCCCGTATAGACAAGACAGACATCAGTTTGTGGTGCTTGGACAAAGATCGTAAAGACGAAAGGGAGAGAAAACAGTGCAACTTCACGGTAAGCGATTGCAAAGTGACATTTCTCTCGGGGAACTAGACTTTGAACCCTATCAACTACTGTCCTTCGTCATTCACTGGCTAAGCAGACACTGGGATCATCAGACCGTTATGGGGTGTCTCCTTATTCGTCTTTTCTTCCCTCCTATCTTTTCCTCTCTCTTTTCCTTCCTTATGGTTTTCCTTTTCTTTCCCTTCTGTTTTCTTTTTCTTTCCCTTCTGTTTTCTTTTCTTTTTCTTTTCCATTCTGGTTTCTTTTCTTTTTCATTTCCATTCTGTTTTCTTTTCTTTTTCCTTCCCCTGTTTTCTTTCCCTTCTGTTGTCTTTTCTTATTCCTTCCCTTCTGTTTTCTTTTCTTTTTCCCTTCTGTTTTCTTTTCTTTTTTCTTTTCTTTTTCCTTCCCTTATGTGATGTCCCTTCCCTTCCTTTCCCTCTGTTTCCTTTCCTTCCCTTCTTCCTTCGCCTACCTTCTGTCCTCCCGTGACAAGACTCCAAATTCTCGAGCGCAGACTCCCAGGAAAGTTCAGTCCCGACATCATCGTTATTTTTTCCTCTTTTCCGTTTTTCTTTCTCCTTTTCTATGTGATTTTTGTTATTATGTGTGTGTGTGTTTTTTTTTAGATATTTAAAGTGAGGTTTTTCAGTGTGGTTGTAAGATTTTTTTTCAATGTGTTTTTATTCTTTTGTGTTTTTGGTAATTTTCTCTCTCTCTCTCTCTCTCTCTCTCTCTCTCTCTCTCTATATATATATATATATATATATATATATATATATATATATATATATATATATATATATATATATTTAGTTTACAAGTTAACCGATATTGTCTTCTTTATATAGAAAGTGGAGGTAAATATTAACGATTTAACCTAATGGACTTCAGGTTTTGCAAGTCTATTTTCAGAAAGTATTTTTTTTTACTTTTTTTTACATATGCCTGTATTGGTTTGCGTTTCCAAACACTTTTGTTTATCAGGCTTTTGGCTGAACTGAGATTGAGTTAGTTTTTGTTGTTGTTTTTCTCCTCCCTCCCCCACAAACAAGATAGCAGTGGATGGAAGAAAAACAGATTAAAAGTTCCTTGAGGGAGCTGTTTGTCCGTTATTTTTATTCTTTAATTTTCGGTTTTTTGACATTTTCAGTTGTGCTTATCGTGGTTAATCCCTTTGTTGTTTGTTTATTGTTGTCATTTGTGAAGATATTTGGATGTTGGTGAATATTGGGACCAGGTATAATCCGTTAGACTGGGTTAGGTTAAGTTATCCTAGCCTAGTTTAGCCTAGTTATGGCACAATTTAGCCCATTTATGGCACAAATTAGCCTAGTTATGGCACATTTGTGGGCATGCCGTAACGGTAGAATTTTCGCTAGATGCTGTCGGGACATCAGTGTGAATTGGTGTTAGTCGTGAGTGTGTTTTTAACGGATGAAAAAAATGCACACTGGCCCAGCAAGGAATGAGGTAGAGAGTACGAGGTTCCATCACGAAAATCTGTTTTAATTTTGGTCTTTGTTCCTTTTGTGGATTTCGTGTTGAGATCAGGTAGGATACGTTAGAATGGGTTAGGTTAAGGTAGCCTAGCCTAGTTTAGGACAGTTCGGGCACGTGTGTGGGCGTGTATCGCTGGATTTTGTACTAGATGGTATCATTTTTTGATTTGGTGTTGACTGGAAGTGTGTGTTTTACGAATGAA
>NC_091555.1:43507264-43509764 GCF_042767895.1 Penaeus vannamei
CTCTTTCTCTCTCTTTCTCCTCTCTCTTTCTCTTTCTCTCTTTCTCTCTCTTTCTCTCTCTTTCTCTCTCTCTCTCTCTCTCTCTCTCTCTTTCCTTCTCTCTCTCTCTCTCTCTCTCTCTCTCTCTCTCTCTCTCTCTCTTTCTTTCTCTCTCTCTTTCTTTCTCTCTCTCTCTTATTTTCTCTCTCTCTCTCATTCTCTCTCTCTCTCTCTCTCTCTCTCTCTCTCTCTCTCTCTCTCTCTCTCTCTCTCTCTCTCTCTCTCTCTCTCTCCCTCTCTCCCTCTCTCCCTCTCCTCCCTCCCTCCCTCCCTCCCTCCCTCTCTCTCTCTCTCTCTCTCTCTCTCTCTCTCTCTCTCCTCTCTCCCTCTCTCACTCTCTCTTCCTCCCTCTTCCCTCCTCCCCCTTCCTCTCCTCCCTCTACCTCCTCCATCCTCTCCTCCCCCCTCCCCTCCCTCCCTCCCACTCTAAATGTATAAAAATATTACATTAGCGGTAGGGGTAAGGGGGTCGGGGGGGGGATGGGTAGTAGCAAGGTGGGGAGGGGTAGTGAGGGGGAGGGCAGGGGGGGGGGGGCGTGAGAGGAGCTTTACTGGGGCTGACCGGGATAATCGACGCCGGAATGGATTTACAGGGAGGCTGGTTCGATTTATTTTATTTTATTTTATTTCGTATTTTTAAATGTGTGTTGGTTATTGGAACTGTACTGGTGATGATGATGATGATGATGATAAGTAAATGCTGTTTGGGGGTGATGTTGTTATAATCATCATCATCATTATCATCATCATCGTCATAATCTGTATCATCATCATCATCAACATTCCGTGACTTTTATTTTTCTTTTATATTCAGTCTTTTATTTTCTTTTTTTCTTGTATCATTTTTGTCTCCTTTTCCTCCTCCTTTATGAAAAGAGAGAGAAAGGGGAGATAAGACTAATGATATGGAGGGGAAACGAAGACAGAAGAATGAAAAAGAAAGAAAAGAGGAAGAAGAAAAGGGACAAGAGGAAAGGGGAGATGGGAGAATAGAAGATAGAAAGACGGGGTTCGGGAAGAGAAGAGAAGAAATGAGGCAGATGGAAGGGAGGGAGAAGGGAAATTATCGAAAGAAAGCTGTGGAAGAGAAGGGAGGGAGAGAGAAAAGGGAAAAGGGCAGGGGAGAGGGGAAGAAGAGTAGGAGAGGGAAGGGGAGAGAAACTGGAGAAGGGAGGGAAGGGGAAAGAACCATGGGGGAGGACCATGAGAGGGGAGGGAAGGGGAGAGTACCAGGGAAAGGGAATAAAGGGAAGCGGACCTGGGAAAGGGAGGGAAGGGGAGAGGACCAGGGGAAGGAGGGAGTGGATCCAGGGAGGGGGAGGGAAGGAGGGAGGACCAGGGAAGGGGGCAAATGAGAGAGGACCAGGGGAGGGGAGGGAGGGAGGGAGCAAATAAGAGAGGACCAGGGGAGGGGAGGGAGGGAGGCAGCAAATGAGAGAGGACCAGGCGAAGGAGGGAGGAGAGGTGTGTGTGTGTGTTTGTGCTCTGGCGTCCTTCGTAGTAATGCTGGTGACATTGAGTGGAAATCGATGGGGGGGGGGGGGCAAGGCTGGGATACTGTGGAGAGCTAGGAAAGGGGTGGGTGGGGTGGGGGGGAGGGGAAGAGGGGAGGGAGGGGGAGTTTGTTTTTGATAATTTTCAAGTGGAAAGAAATTGGGGATTGGCTTCTGCGTGTCTTGTATGTATGAATGTATGTCTTTCTTCTCTTCCTCTTCCTTCCTTTGTTTGTCTTCCTCTCTCTTTCGCTTTCCCTCCCACCTCTCCTCTTCCCTATCCTTCTTTCCTTTTTCCCTCTCACTCTCTCTCCCTTCCAACTTCCCTTCCCGTCTTCTCTCTCCCGTCCTCCCCTCTCCGTCTCCCTCTCTCTCTCCTCTCCTTCCCTCCCCGTCTTTTTCCGCCTTTCTCCCTGCCCTCTCTTCCTTCCCGTCCTCCCTCCCTTCCCGTCTCCCCGTTTTTCCTCCTCTGCTCGTCTCCCTCTGCCCCTTCTTCTTCCTCTCCCTCCCTCCCCATCTCCCTTTCTCCCTCCCTCCCCATCTCCCTTCTCTCTCCCTCCCCTCCCAATCTCCCTTCTCTCTCCCTCCCCTCCCCATCTCCCTTCTCTCTCCCTTCCCCGTCTCCCTTCTCTCTCCCTTCCCCGTCTCCCTTCTCTCTCCCTTCCTTCCCCATTTCCCTTCCTTCTCCCTCTTGCCAGCGTTCCCACCGCAGGATCCGCGAGCAGAGCGTGTGATCAGTTGATAATGCAATTTTGCAGCGGACGCATTGATGATTTGCAGAGTCACGAGCCATGACTTGATTTATTTATCAAAAGAAGAAGGAATCTTTCGCCACAAACGTTTGATCTATCAGCGCGTCTCGCGGTCGGCTGGCTCTGAAACGTTCATGTCGTAAACTCGTTTCGTGAACGTTTGTTTGCGAGGCGCTTGTTTCCGGGAATTTCATTTTCCTTCATTAAACACGTGTT
>NC_091555.1:43512264-43582264 GCF_042767895.1 Penaeus vannamei
ATTTTTGTGAAGATCATCATTTCCACCAATTGTGATCACCATCACATCGCCACCACCTTCACCTTCACCACCAGCCATCTTCACCATCAGCCTTCTTCACCATCAGCCGTCTTCACCATCATCTTCACCCTCAATCGTCTTCACCATCAGCCTTCTTCACCATTAGCCGTCTTCACCATCATCTTCACCCTCAATCGTCTTCACCATCAGCCTTCTCCACCATTAGCCGTCTTCACCATCATCTTCACCCTCAATCGTCTTCACCATCAAGTCATCACCCTCACCATCGGCGCGTTGGTGTAGGTGTCGGTCCTGGTCGCCGTGCATGATTTGCGTTTTAATGTCCCTTAATTGGCGTCGGGGAAGGGGGGAGGGGAGAGGGCGGTGGGGGTGGGGTGGGAGGGGAGAGGGGTGGCGTGTAGGGGGTTGGGGTGGGAGGAGAGAGGGTGGTGGGGTTGGGGTTGGGGTGGGGGTTGGGGTTGAGGGGAGGGGTGGGGGTTGGGGTTGGAGGGGAGAGGGTGGCGTGTAGGGGTTGGGGGAGGGGAGGGGGTGCACGTGGCCTTTTCCCGCCGCCGATGTAATCGTTCTTAATTCCTGGTCCGTGATTTATGCAGAGTCTGGGTATGGGTGGGGGCGGGGGGGGAGATGCGGAAGAGGAGGGGTGAAGGGAGAAAGTGGAGGGGGGAGATGGAAAGGAGGAGGAAGGGGTGGAAGAGGCGGTGGTGGGGATGGAAGAAGAGGGGGGTTGAAGATAAGGGGTAAGGGGTGAATGGGAGGAGGGAAGGGGGGGGAGGAGAGGGGAAGGATAAAAGTGGAGAAGTAGGGGGGAGAGCAGAAGGGATAATAGACGGAAAGAGAAAGAAGGGTTTATAGAGAAAGAAAAGAGTGAACGAGAGTGAGAGAGTGAGAAAAGGAGAGTTGAGATACGAGAAGGCAAGAGCGAAAAGAAGCAGAAGAGGGAATGGAGACACAAAAATAGAGAAGATAAACCGAAAGAGAGAAAAGGAGAAAGAGGGATAGGGGGGGGGGGAGTGAGGGGAGCCTTCTTTCATCAATGGACGGATTTTTTTTCTCTTTCACGGCTCTTTAAAAAACAATTATCACCGATTGGATGGAGTGACACGGGAGGAGGAGGAGAAAGAGGAAGAGGGGAGGAAGAGAAGAAGAAGAAGAAGAAGAGGGATGGAGGAAGAGGAAGAGCCAGGAGAGGTGAGAAGGAAGAGGAGGAGGGGGGGGGATTAGGGGAGGAAGAGAGGAAAGATGAGGATTTGAGAGAAAGAGCAACAGGAGGAAGAAAGAGCAGGGGGATAAAGAATAGAAAGAGAGGAGGAGGGAGATGTAGGTAAAGAAGGAGGAGATAACGAGTGGAGAAGGAAAGGGCAATTAAGATAATGCTGATTTTAAAAAGAAGTATGTCAATGATAATCATAATCAATGATAATAATGATGACAATGATAATAATAGTAATAATGATGATAATAATAATAAAGATGATAATAAATAGAAGAAGAAGAAGAAGGAGAGGAAGTAGAAGAAGGAGGAATCTCGACAGTCGGAACTACATTAAAGAAGAATGTGAATAAAAATGGAGGAGAAGGGGGTTGCCAATTAGCGTGATGTCTACAAGTTCAAAGACATCGGAGGGGGAATAATAGTTGGTGTGTGATGGATATAATTGGAGGGTTGTTATGGCTGTGATGGTGAGGCTGGTGGGGATGGGTGTCGTGGGGATGGTGGTGGTGATGGTGGCGAAGAACAATGGGATGGTGGTGGTGGTGGTGATAATGGTGAAGATGGTGGTGGTGGAGAAAATGGTGATGATAATGGTAAAGATGGTGGTGGAGAACAAGGTGATGATGTGGTGGTGATGATAATGGTAAAGATGGTGGTGGAGAACAAGGTGATGATGTGGTGGTGATGATAATGGTAAAGATGGTGGTGGAGAACATGGTGATGATAATGGTGGTGAAGAACATAATGATGGTGAAGATGAAAATGGTGAGGGTGATGATGATGGTTATGGTGGCAATGAGGATAATAGTTTGTTGATGGCTATATATCATGTAGTTGTAAGAGGGAAAATTTTATGAATAGTAAATCATAAATAAGAAAGAGGCTAGAAATGAAAAGAAAATAATACATGTCGGCGGAACAAGGAGTGCGAAAAAATAGCGAAAAGGGAGAATGAAAAAGAAAAAACAGTGAAAGGGGGGAATACAAAGAAAAAGCGAAACAAGAACACACCTTCCCGTAACGCACTTCTCATGCACGATTAGGCCTCCTCAATAGGCCTGGGAGTTTCCGGCGCCCACCCCTCTTAAGCCCTCCTTCTACCACCCACCCTCCCCCTCCCTTCCCCCCCTTCCCCGTTGACTCCCTTCCCCTCATCCTCCACCCCTTTCTCTACTTCTTTGAAATTCCCCATTTACCTTCATCCATCCCCCCCATTCTCAAACTCCCTCCCGTTCCATCCCCCCCTCCATCCCCCTTCCGCCCTTCTCCTTTCTATCCCCTCCCTTTCCCCCTCCAGTCCTCCCCTGCCCATCCCCCCTATCCTCCCCTCCAGTCCTCCCCTGCCCATCCCCTATCCACCCCATCCCCCTCGCTCCCGCAGAACCGTGTCGGGATGTCGAGTAGATCCGAGAGGCCCATCTATCAGGCGCGGCGCTCCGTGGCGACCTTTGGCGGCGGCGACGGCGGTGGCGTCGGAATAGTGGAAGGGTGGGGGTGGGGAGTGGGGGTGTTGGAAAGGGGAGGGGCGAAGGGAGATGGGGGAAGGTAAAAGGAAAGGAGGAAAGAAAGGGGGGTAAAGGAAAAGGAAAAGGGGATGAGGAGAAAGGGAAGAAGGGGAAAAGGGAAGGGGGGGAATGAGGGAGGGGGAGGGGGCAAGGAAGTTGGAGGGGGAGGATGGGGTGGGGATAGATCAGTGGAAAGGGTAGGGGTAGAGGAAGGGGGTGAGGGATAGAATAGGGTTAGGAGCATTAGGGGGTGGAATGGATGAAGAATAGCAAGGGAAAGGGATAGAGGAAGAAAAGGGAAAGAGAGAGGGATGGAGAAAGAATAGAAAGGGTAAGGCATGGACGAAGAAAAGGGAAAGAGAGAGGGACGGAGAAAGAATAGAAAGGGTAAGGGATGGAGGAAGAAAAAGGAAAGAGAGAGGAATGAAGGAAGAATAGGGGAAGGGAAAAAGGAATTAGGGAGGGAAAGGACAGAGACGAAAGGCAGGTATGGGAAAAACAGAAAGAGGAGAGGGGAGGGAAAAGATTTTTCTTTCTTTCTTTCTTTCTTTTTTTATGTGAAGTAAATGACCGTGATAGAGTGGAGGAGGGACTAGGGGGGGGGGGAAGGAAAAGAAAGGGGAAGGGGAGGGAGGGAAAGAGAGGGTGAAAGGCGGGAAAGGGGAAGAGGTCGGAGAGTAGGGAAGCAATTGGTAAGGAAGGTAAGAAAAGGGAAAGAAAGGTGAAAGGATGAAATATGGCACAATGGAAGACGAAAAACAGAGAGAGAGAGGGAGAGGGAGAGAGAGAGAGAGAGAGAGAGAGAGAGAGAGAGAGAGAGAGAAAGAGAGAGAGAGAGAGAGAGAGAGAGAGAGAAATAGATAGATAGAGAGAGAAAAAGATAAAAAGAGAGAGATAAAGAGAGAAAGAACCCAAAAGAGAGAGAGAGAGAGAGAAATAGATAAATATATAAATAGATAGACAGTGAGAGAGCGAGAGCTCAGACCTCGAGAGCGAGCGAGCGAATCGTGAGAGGTTCCTTTGAGGCCTTCTTCAGTCGAGCCCGTCCGTCACCGTCAGCGTGTGCGAATGGATCCCTCCTTTACCTAGGCCTATGAGACAGGGCGGGGGTGGCTGAGGGGGGGGAGGGGCGGGATAGGGGCTGAGGGGGGAGGGGAGGATGGTAGGGGGCTGAGGGGGGGGAGGAGGGCGAGGTAAAGCGGCAGAGGGGGGCAGGGGAGGCTGGTGGGGGGAAGGCAGGGGAGAGCGGTGGCTGCCGGTCGGTGGTCGGTCGTCGCGACACTTCGGGTCGTAGGCCTCTTGCCAGTCGGGTTGGGTTTGGGTGTTTGGGTTAATTTTTTTGCGTTTATTTTGTGTGTGTTTTTGGCGTTTATTTTTTGCGTTGTTTTTGGTGTTTGTTGCATTTATTTTTAATTATAATTTTTATGCATTTATTGTTAAAGTTTATTTATTTATTATTTTCATTATTATTATTATTATTACTATTATTATTATTATTATTATTATTATTATTATTATTATTATTGCGTTTGCGTTTATCCTTTTTATTATTATTATTATTATTATTATTATTATTATTATTATCATTATTATTATTATTATTATTCATGGGATGTAGGATGGATAGGATTATTATTATTATTAGCGTATTATTAGCCAGGAAAGTCAGGGATGGATTATTATTATTTTAGGATTTACATGTAGGCATTTATTTTTGCCAGGGAAGTCAGGGAGTGCGATGAGATATTTTCCAAGTGGGATATTACAGAACCTTGAATAGATAAGAATGCGGGAAACCTTCATGGGATGTAGGATGGATAGGATATTTTAGGATCAGCGTAGGATAGCCAGGAAAGTCAGGGATGGATGAGATATTTTAGGATTCATGTAGGATAGCCAGGGAAGTCAGGGATGGATGAGATATTTTAGGATTCATGTAGGATAGCCAGGAAAGTCAGGGATGGATAAGATATTTTAGGATTCATATAGGATAGCCAGGAAAGTCAGGGATGGATAAAGTATGTCTCAATATTGGATACTGGTGGATAGCTTTATTTAGGATCAGGATTAACTTTGAAAGGCAGTTACCCAGAGGCAGGATAAAATAGTTTAAAGATTTATGGTCGTTATAAAAGTTAAGAATGCAGCGCAGGTAGGATATTTCAGGATTTGGGAAAGGTAAGGCACGAAGGCAGGGAATGAGACACAGGATAAGCAGGATATCTCAGGATAAGGATATCTCTGGGCAGGAAGGGCGGGCGGGGAGGAGGTTGGTAGGGTTGGCGTGGGAGCGGAGGGGGGGGATAGAGGTGGAGGAGGTGGAGGTAGAAGAGGAGGAGGAGGAGGTGGTGGGGGAAGAGGAGGAGGTGGAGGGTAGAGGTGGGAGGAGGTGGAAGAGGTGGTGATGGTGGAGGAGGAGGAAGGGAGAGGGAAGAGGAAGAAGAAAAGAGGAAAAAGGGAGGCGGAGGTTGAGATAGGGAAAAGGAGCAGGAGAAGATGGAAAAAAGAAGTACAAGAAATTTAGGATAAGATGAAGTAAGATGCGAAGGAAAGGCGAAGTTCGAATGAAAAAAAAGAAGCAAGTCTCAGGAATAGGAAGAAGAGGAGGGGGGTGGGGGTGGGGTAGCGGGCTCGGGTGTCGCGAGATAGACAGGTTCCTCGGAGACCGTGATCGCCCGGTGTTGTTTGGGGGGGAAGGGGGAGGGGGGTGGGGGTGGGGGAACGGGGGATGGGACGACCTGTGAGAGACTCCTCCCGTTAAATCCACTATCTGGGTTTTTCTTTTCTACTTTTCTACATTTGTGCGTGCTTCTGTCTAGTCGTTTTCTTATTCTTCTTCCTTCGATACTTTCCGGACTGAGAGAATCAGAGACAGTACCATCGTCCTCCTGCTCCTTCTCGATATTATTATTGTTATTATTATTTTTTTTCTCAACAACTCCCCTCCACCTCTCCCTTCTTCTTTTCTTCCTCCCCTATCCCCCCCTCCTCCTCTCCTCCTCCCCTCTCCTCCCTGTTCCTTTTCCCCTACTTCCTCCTCTCCTCCTTTCCTTTCCCCCTCTCTTCCTCTCTTCTTCCTTTTCCCCTACTTCCCCCTCCTCCTCCTTCTCCACCTCTCCTCCTCTCTTCTTCCTTTTCCCCTACTTCCTCCTCCTCCTCCTCCTCCTTCTTCACTTCTTTCTCCCAATTCTTCCTCTTCATCAAAAAGCCATGAACCCGAAAGCTGACCGGCGCTTCCCAGTTCACAAAGGCCAGTCACTCAGGCAGTCAGTGAACAGGTAGGCCGTGTGTGTGCGTCTATAGGCCTACCGGGGCTTTGGGATGAGTGAGCGGGTGTGGGTGGAGGAGGGATGAGAGGAGGGGGGAGGGGGGAGAGAAGGGTGGGGAAGGGGATGAGAAGAGGGGGGAGCGGAGAGAGAGGAGTGGGGAAGGGGATGAGAAGAGGGGGGGGAGGGGGGGTTTAGGTGTTTACTTGACCTGGCGTGACCTCACCTCCGCTTCATCAGTCACGGTTCGAGAGGCGCCGCCCTGATGCCCAGACGCCCAGACGGCGGTGTATAGGCTGGGCTGAGCTACCCAACCGCGGGGGCTCTGCTGCTGCTGCTGCTACCGCCCCTCCGTCTGCCCCTACGCCCACGGGGAGATAAGGCGCATGACATGGCTCACTAGCTACCGGCATTTATTTTTCTCTCTTTTTTTTTTCTCTCTCTCTCTCTCTCTTTTTCGTTGTTTGGGGGCGATGTTGTCTTTCTTTTTTAGTGGGGGAGGGGGGCGGGGATATGGGTGAGGTGGAGGGGTAGTCTGAATTTTTTTTATTGTGTAGTGTCTTTAAGTATCTTTAACGGCTGAGTAAACAAACAAAGAAAAACAATTTTATTCGCATTCTACTATTTTTAGGTTGCCCTCAGGAACAATTACATAAGACACATACGCACACAAGCACGCACGCAAATAAACATCAAAATCTTATTCTACTTTTGATACAGATCAATGTCGTCGTGTATTATTTTTTTTTTCCATTTACTTACTATTTTCATAGAGATCAATGTCGTTGTGTATTTTTTTTTTTCATTTACTTACTGTATACTTCATAAGTGGATTATAACGTATTTGAATGGTGTATTTTTGCTCCTCCGGACTGACACTGAAGCAACGTCTGCTGACACTGCTGACCGACGGCTTTCGGGGCGGGAAAAGCGGCTCAGGTCGACGCTGAATAATGCAAAGGGACACTTTGTTCTTCCGGTTCATGGTAGAGAGAGAGAGAGAGAGGGAGAGGGAGAGAGAGAGAGAGAGAGAGAGAGAGAGAGAGAGAGAGGGAGAGGGAGAGAGGGAGAGGGAGAGGAGAGAGGGAGAGAGAGAGAGAGAGAGAGAGAGAGAGAGAGAGAGAGAGAGAGAGAGAGAGAGAGAGAGAGATAGAGAGAGAGATGTGGGGGGGGGGAGAGAGAGAGAGAGAGAGAGAGAGAGAGTTGGGGAGAGAGGGAGAGAGAGAGAGAGGTTGGGGAGAGAGGAGAGAGAGAGAGATGTGAGGTTGAGGAGAGAGAGAGAGAGAGAGCGCGCGTGAGTAGGACGAGAGATGGGGGTTTGACAGAGAGGGAGAGGAGAGGAGAAAGGGAGAGAGAGAGAGAGAGGGAGGGAGGCAGAGACAGACAGACTGACAGACAAACAGAGACAGAGACCGAGAGAATGTGTTTGTATTTGTTTTACTTGTACATATTTTGTGCGTCTGTCTCCCTCTCGTGATAGATGTCTACATATTTGTGTTTACGGGTCTGCGAGCGCCGTGCCCCCTCCCCCCCTCCCCCCTTCGATAAAAAACGCGAGATGGCGCAGCAGCGGAAGAGGGAGACTCGGTCTAAGGCCTAGGCTGAGTTTTCTCTCCGTTCTAAGAAAACTCCAGATTGATGTAGGCCTCGTGATCGATGGCTAGTTTTTTCTCTCTTCTTTCTCTCTCTTTTTTTCTTTCTTTCTCTCTTTCTCCCTTTCTCTCTTTCTCTCTCTCTCTCTCTCTCTCTCTCTCTCTCTCTCTCTCTCTCTCTCTCTCTCTCTCTCTCTCTCTCTCTCTCTCTCTCTCTCTCTCTCTCTCTCTCTCTCTGCAACTTCCCCTCTCTCACCCCCCTCTCACTCTCTTCCAGTCTCCTTTCCACTCATTTTTTTGCTCTCTCCTCACATTGATAATAGGATTGATGAATGGGGGGTAGGGGTGGGGGTGGCGGCGTGGTAGGGGAAGTGGGGGGGTGATAAACGAGTTGTTGCGTGGACGCGCTTAAGGAAACTGCCTCCATCACTCATACGCGTCCTTGGAGGAGAGGGGAAAAAGGGGGAGAAGAGGGGAAGGGAAGGGGAGGGAGGGAGAGGTGGGGGTGGAATAGGGAGGGAGGAGAGAGGGGAAGAAGGATGGGTGGAAGGGGAGGGAGGGAGGGGGTAGGGGTGGAATAGAGGGAGGGAGGGAAGAGGGGAAGGGGAAAGGAGGGAGGAGAGAGGGGAAGAAGGGTGGGTGGAAGGAGGGAGGGAGGAGAGAGGGAAGAAGGGTGGGTGGAAGGGGAGGGAGGGAGGGGGTAGGGGTGGAATAGGGAGGAAGGGAGGGGGAGTGGTGGAATAGGGAGGGAGAAGGGTGGGTGGAAGGGGAGGGAGGGAGGGGAGGGTGGAATAGGGAGGAGGAGGAGGATGGAATAGGGAGGGAGGAGGAGGAGGGTTGGGTGAGGGAGGAGAGAAGAAGAGTGGGTGGAAGGGGAGGGAGGGAGGGGGTAGGGGTGGAATAGGGAGGGAGGAAGAGGAGGGTTAGGTGAGGGAGGAGAGAGGGGAAGAAGGGTGGGTGAAGGGGAGGGAGGAGGAGGAGGGTTAGATAGGGGAGGAGGGAGGGGTATGGGATTACAGAGGAGGGGAGTAGAGTGGGAAGGAAGTAGGGGAATAAGGGGAAGGGTAGGGAGGGAGGGAGGAGAGGATAGGAAGAGAGGGGGTATGGGGGTGCGGTTTTGGTGTTGGAAGAGTAGGGGGGAAGGGAAGGAAATGTCATGGAAGCTTTTTTTCTTCTTTCTTTGTGTGTGTGTTTCAAAGTTTCGTCGTTTTCCGTGTTCAAGAATTTATCTATTTTTATTTATTTATTTATTTTGCTTTGTATCTCCTGCCCCCCCCCCGCCCCCCACTTCCGGAAATAAGAAATGGGACTAAGAAACTGAAGGAAAGAGAAAAGGGGGAAAGAAAGATGGGGGTTTGGGAGAGAGAGAGAGAGAGAAGAGAGAGAGAGAGAGAGAGAGAGAGAGAGAGAGAGAGAGAGAGAGAGAGAGAGAGAGAGAGAGAGAGAGAGACAGGCGAAAGGAAGGGTTGTCATGATTAGCCATTTATTGATATCACGAGGTAGCGTTTTGTTGGGTGTTGAGAAGAGAAGAGGGAGGAGGAGGAGGAGGGGGGGGCAAGGGGAAGGGGGAGGGGAAAGGCGAAGTAAGGGAAGAAAAATAGAAGGAAGGAAGTAGGTACAGATATCAGAGCAGGGGCAAGAAAATTATATGTATGGAAGGGAGTGATTGTAGTTCTAGTAGGCAGCGGTGAAGGGAAAGTAGTAGGGGGAGGGAAACGAGGCAGAAATAGAGAGAGAGAGAGAGAGAGAGAGAGAGAGAGAGAGAGAGAGAGAGAGAGAGAGAGAGAGAGAGAGAGAGAGAGAGAGAGAGAGGGGAAGCGCCAGAAAGGTACGTAGGACACCATCGGCGGCGTGAGGTGCGCCAGACAAATATTAGCAGAACACTCGTGGCGCCCGCCCGGAGCTGTCACACCCAAACTAGCTCAGTCAGGCCTCCATGCATAGAAAACGAGGACCCCCACCGCCCCTCCCCCTCCCCTCCCCCCTGCCGCCGCGAGCTGTCATGATTTTCCGTGTGCGATATGTGTGTGTACTGTGCAGTAGTTTGGCTGTGCACACACTCTCACTCACTCACACGCGGTGTACGTGCGTGAGTGTGTACTCATCAGGCTGGAAAATAGCGCGGGATGAAAATGAAAATAAAAATAGCAGAGCTCTGTGCGACGATGGGGGCTATTATCGCTGGG
Source organism: Penaeus vannamei (assembly GCF_042767895.1). Taxonomy (NCBI): domain Eukaryota; kingdom Metazoa; phylum Arthropoda; class Malacostraca; order Decapoda; family Penaeidae; genus Penaeus; species Penaeus vannamei. Next base: position 43,522,048 of record NC_091555.1, read on the forward strand.
GTCCGGGCGGTGTGTAGTTTTATTATCGGTCTCTCTCTCTCTCTCTCTCTCTCTCTCTCTCTCTCTCTCTCTCTCTCTCTCTCTCTCTCTCTCTCTCTTCTCTCTCTCTCTCGCTCTTCTTCCTCTTCTTTCTCTCCTCTCTCTCTCTCTCTCTCTCTCTCTCTCTCTCTCTCTCTCTCTCCTATCCTTCTCTGCCTCTCTCTTCCTCCTCCTGCTCCCCCTTCCCGCGCATCCGTCGGACGGCAATTTGCAGAAATCGGATATGCAGGCGCGCCAACGATCACCTTCCTCTGCACTCCCTTCCGATCCTTTCTTCGGTCTCGCTGGGACGATCGGGCTGCGCTATCCTCTCCTCTCCTCCTCCTCTTCTCTCTGCCTCTCTTTCCCTCCTATTTCTCCTCCTCTTCGATGATCTGCCTCTCTCTGTTCCTCTCTGGCTCTCCTCCTCCTCGCTCTACCTCCTCCTCGCTCCACCTCCTCCTCCTCTTTCTTTCTCTTCTTCTCTCCTCCTGCTTTCGATCTCCAGTCATCTATCTGTCTATCTATCTATCTGTTAATTTATCTGTCGATCGATCTCAATCTGTATTGCTTGTGGGTGTTTCGTTTTTTTCTGTTCTTTCTTTCTCTCTTTCTCTCTGTCGCTCTATCCATCCATCCATCCATCTATCAATTTATCTATCTATCTTCTATCTATCTATTTATCTGTCTATCGCCCGATCGATCTATCTCAATCTCTCGTTTTCTGTCGCTTTCTCCCGCTCTCAAAATCTCTTCTCTCCTCTGACTGACAGTCCATCAAAGTGTCCGTTTTTCAGCAGTCGAACGTAATATACTTTTCAGGTCACTGCCTCTGTGACCTTTACGGCTTTTTTATGACCTTCTCCTGCGAGTTGATAACCTGTTCGATCGTCTTTTTCTGTTCGCTTTTTTCTCTTGGGGGATCTGGTGTCAAATTGGCTTCTCTCTCGCTCTCTCTCTCTCTCTCTCTCTCTCTCTCTCTCTCTCTCTCTCTCTCTCTCTCTCTCTCTCTTTATGACCTTCTCCTGTCGAGTTGATCTAAACCTGTATCGATCGTTCTTTTCTCTTTTTTTCTCTCTCTTACATCCTCTCTCTCTCTCTCTCTCTCTCTCTCTCTCTCTCTCTCTCTCTCTCTCTCTCTCTCTCTCTCTCTCTCTCTCTCTCTCTCTCTCTCATATTTTTATCTTCCTCGAGCTCTCTCTTTATCTTTCTCTCGTCTCGTTTCTTTTGTATCTTTCTCTTTGGTTTTTGTTTTCTTCTCTAACTTTTTCTTTTGTCTTTTCTCCTCTGACTGACTGTCCATCAAAGTGTCCGTCTCTCTCAGTCCCTCTCTCTCTCTCTCTCTCAGGTCTCTCTCTCTCTCTCTCTCTACGGCTCTCTCTATGACTCTCTCTCTCTGCGAGTTGATAACCTGTTCGATCGTCTTTTTCTCTTTCTTCTCTCTCTCTCTCTCTCTTACTTCCTCTCGCTCTCTCGCTATCTCTCTCTTTCTCTCTCTCTCTCTCTCTCTCTCTCTCTCTCTCTCATTCTCTCTCTCTCTCTCTCTCTCTCTCTCTCTCTCTCTCTGTCTCTCTCTCTCTCTCTCTCTCTCTCTCTCTCTCTGGAGGTTAATTTTTGTGCTTTGGGAGAGAGCTGTCTCACTTCGTTCAGAGGATGGATGGAGTGAATAGAGAATGGGAATGAAGGATAAGAATGAATTAGGGGAAGTAGGAAAAGGGAATTGGGGCACAGCGAAAGAAAAGAAGGCGAAAGAAAGGGATGATTAAAAGGAGGAGGAGAGGAAAGAGAAAGAAAGATTTGGCAAAGGAATGCGGGGGGGGTGGGGGTGGGGGGGGGATACGCAAGGGGTGGAAGAAGAAGGGAGAGAGAAACGAGGAAGTTGAGGAGAAAAAGGAAAACATATAGTATGGAATAAGAATAAAGAAATTGTAGAAAAAAATAGAATTTGAAGAAAAGGGAGAAAAGAACTTGTAGGAAAAACAAGAGAAATTGAGAGAGAGAGAAAAAAAGAGGAATAAAAAGAAATTTGTACACACATTTTCAGAAAGAAAGTTTGACGAACAAGAAGATAAAAAACAAATTAACAAGACGGAAGTTGGCAATAAATAAAAGGGAAAAGCAAAGCGGAAATAGAAAGAGCAGAAGAATGAAAGAGCGAGCAGGTGACAGCGTTGATAACAGGAGCAGAAGCAAGGGAAAGATCAGGAGGGTGGAGGACGAAGAGGAGAGAGAAAAGGGAAGATGAGGAGGGAGGAGAGAGGATGAAGAGAGAAGGAAGAGGGGGAGGAGGAGAGAGGAGAGGAGGGAGGAAAGAGGGGAAGGAAGAGGAGGAGGAGAGAGATGAGGGAAGAGAGAGGATGAAGAGGAGGAGGAAGAGGAAAATGAGGGAGAATTGAAGAACGAAGAGAATGATGAGTAGAGGGGAGGAAGAGGAGAAGGGAGGATTCGACGAAGAGGAAAAGTAGTAGGGAAGAGGAGATGAGGAGGAAGAGGGAGATGAGGAGGAGAAAAGACGAAGAGAATGAATAGTAAAAGGAAAGGTGAGGAGGAGAGAGGATAAAGGACGAAGAGTGGAAGGGAAGTGGAGTAGAAAAGAGAAGGAGGAAGAGGAGGAGAAACAGTTGCAGAAAATCCTGGGTAAACAATGAACGTTTTAGGCATGTTTATTCCCCTTGACACCGAGGGGAGGGGAGGGGAGAGGAAGGGGGGGGGGCGGTAGCGGAACGTAGCGTTTGTGTGATTGTATCATTTATATTTGGGTGGGGGTGGGGGGTGAGGGTGGGGAAGTAAGGAGGAGGGGGAGGAGGAAGAGGTGGGGGTCTTTGGTGGGGATGGGGAAGGTACGAGGAGGAGGGTGGAAGGGAGGAGACATTGGGGTGGGGAAGGAAGGAGGAGGAGGAGGAGGAGGGAGGGAGGGGACATTGGGGTGGGGAAGGAAGGAGGAGGGGAAGGAGGAAGAGGAAGGGGTCTTAAGTGGGGGTGGGGAAGGAAGAGGAGGAGGAGGAGGGAGGGAGAGGACATTGGGGTGGGGGAAGGAATGAGGAGGAGGGGAGGGAGGGAGGGAGAGGACATTAGGGTGGGGGAAGTAAGGAGGAGGGGAGGGAGGGAGGGGACATTGGGGTGGGGAAGGAAGGAGGAGGAGGGGAGGGAGGGAGGAGACATTGGGGTGGGGAAGGAATGAGGAGGAGGAGGGGAGGGAGGGAGGGGACATTGGGGTGGGGAAGGGAGGAGGAGGAGGGGAGGGAGGGAGGGGACATTGGGGTGGGGAAGGAAGGAGGAGGAGGGGGGAAGGGGGAGGGGACATTGGGGTGGGGAAGGAAGGTGGAGGGGGAGGAGGAGGAAGAGGAGGGGGTCTTAGGTGGGGGCTGGGGGTGGGGAAGGTAGGAGGAGGAGGGGGGGAGGGAGGGGTGGGGAAGGAAGGAGGAGGGGAGGGAGGGAGGGGACATTGGGGTGGGGAAGGAAGGAGGAGGAGGGGGGGAAGGGAGGGGACATTGGGGTGGGGAAGGAAGGGAGGGAGGGGGAGCATAGGTGGGGGACGGGAGGTGCTCGTGATAACAACGGAGAGGGAAAGATGTATTTGGGTTTGAAAGGTTTTTAAAGGAAGGTTGTTATGTATTTCATTTGTTTAAATTCCAAAGTCTTTGTTGGGTAATATTTCCGATTTGTCGACGATTCGGGGTGTTGGCTGGAAATTCATGAATAGGTTGAATGGCTTGGTTTAATTTTCTTTTTTTGTGGCTTTGATGTATTTATTATCATTTTTCTGTTTTATTATTTTTTATTTATTTTATTTCATTTTATTTATTTATTTACTTTATTATCATTATTTTATTTATTTATTTATGTTTTATTTATATATTTATTTTTTATTTATTTATTTACTTTTTTATTTTTATTATTTATTTATTTATTTATTATTATTATTTTATTATTTTTTTAGGACTAGAATATTTCTTTTCTTTTCTTTTTTGTGTAAAGTATAGTTAGAGATCCGAGCCTTTCCAGTTGTCCGATCTGGCAGAGTTGCGCTCGGGAGGAAAGGATGCACAGGCACTCTCTCTCGCCCCGGGGATGGCTTGGCACTCCGGCTTGGCACTCCGGCTTGGCGCTCTGGGACGGGGGCTGGCCGGCTCGACAAATTGCCCGTTCTCCAGGATTCCGGTTCTCGTTTTCGTATTTCGGTGTTTTTTTCCCTTTCTTTCTTTCTTTCTTTCTTTCTTTCTTTCTTTCTTTCTTTGTCTGTGTCTGTGTTTTGGGCCAATTTTTTTTTTCTTTTCTTTTTCTCTTACTCACTTTCACTGTTCTTGTGTTTGTATTTCGTTTTTTATTCTCTCTCTCTCTCTCTCTTTCTTATCCATTCCTCCTTTTATTCTCTCCACTTCTTTTCGCTCTCCCATTCTCTCCCTTTTACACGTTTCTTTATTCTTTTTTCTTCCTCTTCTTTCCCTTCGTCTCTCTCTCGTTCCTTATATGGTAATGCGCAAAACAGCTATTTATTTACTTTGAAATTATTAGTATTTTCTAATTATCTCTTTATTCAATTATTATATTTCATTGTTTGTTTATGCTTTATCAAAGCTATGTATTTATTTATTCATTCATTTATATATTTATTTATTTATTTTAATGACGTCGACACTAAATTGAGATTTTATGCAAATAGCGCCCTTAGGTCCGGTTCCCCGCTGGCAGTGGCCTGTTAAGTGTCCTAATATTGGTGGCCGGCCATTAGTGATATCTGTACTTGATAAGATAAGGGCTGTGTGTTGTTTCGTTCGTGTATTGGGCAGTGTGTGCGGTTGGTAAGGTCTGTGTGTGTGTGTGTGTGTGTGTGTGTGTGTGTGTGTGTGTGTGTGTGTGAGTCTGTCTGTCTGTATGTATGTATGTACGTGTCTATCTATCTATCTGTCTACTATATCTGTTTATATATCTATCTGTCTATTATATATGTTTTTCTATCTATCTATATACTATATCTGTTTATCTATTTATTTACTATATCTGTTTATCTGTCTATCTATCTATCCACTATACCTGTGTATCTATTTATCTGTCTGGCAGTCACCCTCCGTTTTCTCTCATTTTGCGTTTCCGTCTACCTGTCCGCCTTTCCTTCTGTGTCCTTGTATATCTGTCAACCTGTTTGTCTGTTTGTTCGTCTGTCCGCTTGTGTGTCCGTCCGTCCGTTTGCTTGTGTGCCCGTCTGTTTGCCTGTCCATCTGTCCGTTTGCCTTTCTGTCCCTCCGTCCGTTTGCTTGTGTGTCTGTCCGTTTGCCTGTCTGTCCCTCCGTCCGTTTGCTTGTGTGTCTGTCCATCCGTGTGCATGTCTGTCCGTCCATCCGTTTGCCTGTCTGTCTGTCCGTTTGCTTGTGTGTCTGTCCGTCCGTCCGTTTGCATGTCTATCTGTCCGTTTGCGTGTCTGTCCATCCGTCCGTTTGCCTGTCTCTCCCTCCGTCCGTTTGCATGTCTGTCCATCCGTAGGTTTGCATGTCTGTCCGTCCATCCGTCCATCCGTTTGCCTGTCCATCTGTCCGATTGCCTTTCTGTCCCTCCGTTCGTTTGCTTGAGTGTCCGTCCGTTTGCATGTCTGTCCGTCCATCCGTCCGTCCGTTTGCCTGTCTGTCCCTCCGTTCGTTTACTTGTGTGTCCGTCCGTTTACATGTCTGTCCATCCGTTTGCCTGTCTGTCCGTCCATCCGTTTGCCTGTCCCTCCGTCCGTTTGCCTTTCTGTTTCCGTCCGTTTGCATGTCTGTCCGTCCATCCGTCCATCCGTTTGCCTGTCTGCCAAACCGCCTGCCCATATGCCTGCGCGTCGGGCTGCCCTCCCTGTTGCAAAGGGCGTGTTGTGACGTCGCCGACCCGACCCGACCGAAAAAGAATCCTGTGGTCGATATGGACTCGCTTTGCAATTGAGACGGGGCGGGGGGCGGGGGGGAGGGGGGGTTAAAGAGGACAAGGAGGAGGGGAATGGGAAGTAAAAGAGGGGGGAGAAGTAGAAGGGGAAGGAGGAATAGGAAGAAGTGGTGAGGGGAATGTAAGTTAGGAAGATAGTCGGAGGGAAAGAGGAGAAGCAGGAAGGGCGATAGAAGGGAGGAGGGGGAAGGGAAGATAGAGAGGGGAGAAGTAGGAGGAGGTGGTTAGGGGAATGCAAGTGAGAAAGATAGAGAGAAGGAGAGAGAAAAAAGCAGGAGGGGGAGGGGGTTAAGTAGAAGGGGACAAGAGACTAGGAGAAGGTGGTTAGGGGATGTAAATTAGAAGGATAGAAAGAAAGAAAGAGAGAAAAGAAGCAGAATGAGCGATAGAAAAGCAGGTAGGGGGAATTTTAAAGGGTGGCCGAGGAGTAGAGGGTTGGAGTAGGGGTGGACGGGAGGGGAGGAGGGGAGGGAGGGGGAGAGGGAGGGTGTTTGGTTGAATGAATCTGCCTTTTCGACTCAATGGCGAGTGGCGACGCCTTTGCCGCCGACTATGGTGTTGGAAGCGGCCATTCATGATCCGCGGCGCTCCGAACGGTGTTGTCATAACTGTTGTCACAAGAGGGTACCGATAGGACTCTCCTCCTTGTTCCCCTTTTCTCTCTCTCTCTCTCTCTCTCTCTCTCTCTCTCTCTCTCTCTCTCTCTCTCTCTCTCTCTCTCTCTCTCTCTCTCTCTCTCTCTCTCTCTCTCTCTCTCTCTCTCTCTCTCTCTCTCTCTCTCTCTCTCTCTCTCTCTCTCTCTCTCTCTCTCTCTCTCTCTTTCTCTCTCTCTCTTTCTCGTTTCTCCCTAGCCTCTCTCCTCTCTCTTTCTCTCTCTCTCTCGTTCCTTTTCTCTCTCTCTCTCTCTCTCTCTCTCTCTCTCTCTCTCTCTCTCTCTCTCTCTCTCTCTCTCTTTCCCCTTTTAGTCCTTTGTATAGAGGTGTTCCCCCCCTCCTTTTATTTATTTGATTTGTTTTCCTTTTTGTTTTGTTATGAGTTTTCTGTTTCTGTCTTTCTTGTTTTTTCGTTCTTTCTGACGTTACAGAATGCGGTGTTATTGTTGCTCTCTCTCTCTCTCTCTATCTATCCTTATCTCTCTTTTCTACATATTTATCTAGTTTAATTTCTCTTCTCTCCTCTCTCAACTCCCTCCTCCCTCCCTCTCCTTCTCTCCTTTCCCTCCTTTCCTTCCTCTTCCCCATCCTCTCTCCCTCTCCCCCATCCCCTCCTCCTTCCCTCTCTCCTTTTCCCTTCCCCTCCCCCCATCTTTCCCCCTCCTTTCCTTCCTTTCTTCCTTTCCTTCCACCCCCTCTCTCCCTCTCCCCCTCCTTCCCTCTCTCCTTTCCCTTCCCCTCCCCCTCTTCCCCCTCTCCTTTCCCCTTCCCTCCCCCCTCCTTCCCCCTCTCCTTTCCCCTTCCCTCCCTCCTCCTCCCCCTTCCCCTCCCCCTCCTTTCCCCTCTCCTTTCCCCTTCCCTTCCCCCTCCTTCCCTCTCTCCTTTCCCCTTTCCTTCCCTTTCCTTCCACCCCCTTCCCTCTCCCCCTCCTCCTCCCCTTCCCCCTCTCCCTTCCCTCTCTCCTTTCCCCCTTCCCCTTCCCCTCCCTCCCCTCCTCCTTCCCTCTCTCCTTCCTTCCCTTCCCTCCCCCTCCTTCCCCCTCTCCTTTCCCCTTCCTCCTCCCTCCTTCCCCCTTCCCCTCCTCCTTCCCTCTCTCCCTTTCCCCTTCCCTTCCCCCTTCCTCTCCCTCTCTCCTTTCCCTTCCCTTCCCTTCCCTTCCCACTCTCCTTTCCCCCTCCCCCCTTCCCCTCCCCCTCCTTCCCCCTCCTTCCTTTCCTTCCTTCCCTCCTCCCCCTCCTTCCCCCTTCCCTCTCTCCTTTTCCCCTTCCCCTCCTCTCTCCTTCCCTCTCCTCCTTTCCCCTTTCCTTCCTTTCCTTCCACCTCCTTCCCTCTCTCCTTCCCCCTCTCCTTTCCCCTTCCCCCTCCCCTCCCCCCTTCCCTCTCCCCTTCCCTTCCTCCTCCTCCTTCCCCTTCCCCTCCCCTCCTCCTTCCCCTCTCCCTTTCCCCTTCCCCTCCTCCTTCCTCCTCTCCTTCCCCCCCCCTCCCCCCTCCCTCCTTCCCTCTCTCCTTTCCCCTCCCCCTCCATTCCCTCCTTCCCCTCCCCTTCCCCTTCCCCCCTCCCTTCCACGTCACCCTGCACGAGGTGTTATGGAAATTTCGAGCCGCGCCGTTCGAAGTTTTCATGCCGTTCGGAATCTTTTTGGAAAATATTTTCGTTCTGCATGGCTCCTTCGCTCGCATAGTTTCTGTTGACGGAGTCGTTGTCGGAGAGAGAGAGGTGTGTGTGTGTGTGTGTGTGTGTGTGTGTGTATGTGTGTGTGTGTGTGTGTGCGTGTGTGTGTGTGTGTGTGTGTGTGTGTGTGTGTGTGTGTGTGTGTGTGTGTTGGAGGGGAAGTTAAGCCGCGCGGTTTGTTTGGTGGTGGAAGTTTTTTCCGTGTGACGTCGGGTCCGGGGGGGGAGGGGAGGGAAGGGAGGGGAGGAAGGGTTGGAGTTTCCTAGGTTTTTCTCTCTGTTGTTGTTGTTGTTGTTGTTGAGGGCGTTTTCCGTTTTGTTTTGGGGGGTTGTTGGGGAGTGGAGGCGGGCTGAATTATTGTTATGGATAAGTGTTTTTATTTTCTTGTCTTTCTGCTCCCCTCCTTCTGTATTTCCCCTCTTTCCTTCTCTCCCTCCTTCCCTTCCTCCAGCCCTCTCCCTCCCTCCCTCCCTCCCTCGCCTGTTCTCTTTCCCACTCCCAATCTCTCTCTTCCCTTCTTTCTTCCTCTTTCTCCCTCTTTCTCTCCATCCTTCATTCACACTTTCTCTCTATTTCTCTTGCACAGTTTCTTTCTCCCTGTTTCTTCTTTATTAATCTTTAATTTCTCCTGATTTTTAATCCTCCCTCCCCCTCCCTCCTCCTCCTTCCTTCTCCTTCCTCCCCCTCCCTCCTCCTCCCTTCCTCCTTCCTTCTCCCTCCCTCCTCCTTCCTCTTCCTCCCTCCTCCTTCCCCCTCCCTCCCTCCTCCTCAACCTCCCCTCCCTCCCTCCTCCTTCCCCCTCCAACCTCCCCTCCCTCCCTCCCTCCTCCAACCTCCTCTTCCCCCCTCCTCCTCCTCTTCCTCCTCTTCCTCCCTCTCCTTCCTGCTTTCAAAAGAGAAAGAGCAGAGAGAGAAAAAAAACAAAGAGGGTATTCACGAGAGAAAGACAGTAAATATCAGGCCTAAAAATGCGAACGAGGAGACTTGACGAAAGAGGGGGGGAAATTAAGGGGTGGGGGGTGAAGAAAGGATTAGGAGGGGGGTGGTGGTGAGGATGAGGATTGTTTAGGTGGTGGTGGTGGTGGTGGTGTTGAGGTGGTGGTGGTGTTGAGGATTCTGTGGGGGTTGGTGAGTGTGAGGGGTGGTGGTGGTGGTGAGGAGAATGATTGTGGAGGTGACGGTGGTGGTGATGGTGTTGAGATACTGTTTGTGGTGATGGTGACGGTGGCGGTGGTGTGAATTATGGTAATCGTAATAGTAAGAGTGATATAGTGAAAACAGTAAAAGTAGCAATACTAAAATGATAACAGCAATACAACAACAGTAAAAATAAAAACAAAAATGATTACGATAATGATAAAGATCATGATACATTCATAGTCAGGATCGCCAGAACCAGAATCATATCCAAGGAGAACTCGAACCGGTTCCCCTCCCCCCGCCCTCCCCTTCCCCCCTTCCCCTCCCCCTCCCCTTCCACATTCCCTCCACTCCCCCTCTCCCTCTGCCCTCCCCTTCCCCCCTTCCCCCTCCACTCCCTCTCCCCCCTTCCCCTCTTCCCCCCCATTCCTCCACTTCCCTCCCCGGCGTGGCGAGAACCGGCGATCGAAACATTCAAACATTCCGAACAAGGTGAACCGCGATCCTGTTACCTGGCATGCGAGGGGCGGGTGGGGGGTGGGGGGGGGAGGGGAGGTTTTGATGTTAGGGGAGAGGGAGGGTGGAGGGAGGGAGGAAGAGGAGGGAGGAGGGATGGTTGGGGGTGGAGGGGGGAGGAGGGATGGTTGAGGGTGGAGGGGAAGGAGGAGGGATGGTTGGGGGTGGAGAGGAAGGAGGAGGAGGGATGGTTGGGTGTGGAGGGGAAGGAGAGGGATGGTTGGGGGTAGAGGGGAAGGAGGAGGGATGGTTGGGGGTGGAGGGAGGAGGAGGGATGGTTGGGGGTGGAGGGGAAGGGGTGGGAGGTAAGGGGAGTTTAGGGTTATTGGTAAGGGGATGAGGGGAGGGTGGAAGGAGGGGAGGGGGAGGAGGGAAGAGGGAGGGATGAGGGTAGCAATAACCAGATCTCGGCATGTATGTAAGCGATTCCAGAGGGCTTCGGGCGAGGTCGAACGGGCGGCCGACTGTCAACTGGCAAAGTGATGAATAAATACGGTCACGGATATTGATGTAGACGACACGTAGGCCTACGCGTTGACACACACACGTGTTGGTTAAGCAGAATGAGCATACACACATGCATATCAATGGCGCATATGCACATGTACGCACACACTCACACTCACTACACACATACACGTACACTCACAAACAGAAAGCCAATGAGAGGGACAGCACCCCCCCCCCTCACCATGAACAGACTAACACCCCCCACCTCCACCCTCCCCATGAACAGACTAACACCCCCCCCCACCCAACGCACAGACCGACAGAGCGGAAAGAGAGAGAGAGAGAGAGAGAGAGAGAGAGAGAGAGAGAGAGAGAGAGAGAGGAAGGGAGGAAGAGAGAGAGAGAGAGGAAGGGAGGGAGGAAGAGAGAGAGAGAGAAAGAGAGGAAGGAAGGAAGGAAGAGAGAGAGAGAGAGGAAGGAAGGAAGAGAGAGAGAGAGCGAGAGTAGAAAATAGAAACCGGAATTGAATTCGGGTTTAACGAGAGAGTACAGCGTCGAGCGCCGCCTGTGCTTTTTCCTCCTCCTCTGCCCATTTCCGCTAACTGCAGAGGCCGGCCAGGTAATTACCCACAACAGGTAATCCACTTTGCCGATTATATGCCGGTCTGTCTCGTCATGCAGCCGGATCTCGGGGGGGGGGGGGTGATGCCTGCCACTCTGCATCATGCACGGTTCATGCTAATGCGCGGGCGCTGTTGACTGCGTGGAGGCCGGGCGGTGAGATGCGGGAGTCAGCAAGATTAGACCTTTTTTCTTTTTTTCCTTTTTTTTCTTCTTTTTTTCTTTTTTCTCTTTCTTTCTTTCTTTCTCTCTTTCTTTGTTTCTTTCTCTCTTTCTTTCTTTCTCTTTTTCTTTCTTTTTTTCTTTCTTTCTTTCTTTTCTTTCTCTTTTTTTCTTTCTTTCTTTCTTTCTTTTCATTTTCTTTCTTTCTTTCTTTCTTTCTTTCTTTCTTTCTTTCCTTCTCTCTTTTTTTGGGGGGATGAGGGTGGTAGAGGTGGGGGAGGGGAGAATGAGGAAAGGGAGGGGGAGGAGGGGGAAGGTGGAAAAGGAGGGGTAGGAAGGGGAAGAAGAAGAGGAGGAGGAGGAGGAGCAGGGGAGGAAAAAGAGGGGAAAGGGAAAGAGAAGAGGAAGAAGAAAAGAAAAGAAGAAAGAAAGAAAAGGTGATGATGCACAAGAACAAGAAATATGCGAGATCTTTTACCTTTCTCAGACACAAACACCTCCCCATAAAAAAAAAAAAATAATAATAATAATAAATAAATAAATAAAAAAACGATTACAAAGACAAAGGCATCGAAAGGCGCATCCGTCTACAGCTGCCTTCCAATCAGCCCTAATCAGACGCCCCCCAATCGCCTGTCCAGTTCGGGATTGGTTGGGATCCTGCAAAGCTACGGGGGATTTGGCGGATTTTTTTTTTCGCGGAGGGAGAGAAGGGGTCTTATTGATTGATTGATTGTTTGTTTGTTTGTTTTATGTTTTACAGATTTGTTTTGTATGTGTTGCCTTTCGGTCTGTCTCTTTCTCTTTCTCTCACTCTTTCTCTCTCTATCTCTATCTATCTGTCTGTTTATATATTAAAAGAGAAAAAATCTCCCTCTCTCTTTTTCTTGATCCTCCTTTTTCTTCCTCTCTCTTCCTATCTCCTACTTACCTTACTCTCTTTCTCATCTCCCCTCTCCCTCTCTCCCTGCAAATCTGCCTTTCCTCAGCAAGGATTTCATTGCACTTGTTGCTTAGTTTCTTTTCTTTGTTTATTCGTTTCCATTTCTATTTCTTTTTTTCAGGTTTTCATATTGTTGAGATTTTCGCCTTGATGTAGGCCTATATAGTTTTATTTCCAGATTTTTTTTTTATCTTTTTCTTTTCATTTTTTCTTGTTTTTTTTTCTTGACGTGTGTGATTTACAAGCATAATAAACAAAGTGGTTTCCGTCTGTCGTTCTCAACATGTCATGACAGGTTTATTACATGTCGTGACCTAATGGACAAGATAATACGTCGTTAGGATCACGTGACTTTCCGTGACGCCATGAAGTGAAGTGTCGTAGGCCTATTTAGCCAATGGGGGATTAAATGTGAAGAGTGCATGAATGTGCGTGTGCTTGTGCTTGTGCTTGTGCTTGTGCCTGTGCCGGTGTGTGTGTATATTTGCATGTGCTTGTACTTGCGCTGTGACAATGGATATTTAGGTATATGTGCGTGTGTATTTATAAGTGTATGTACGTATATATGTGTGTGTGCGTGTGTGTACTTTTGTGTGTGTATGTAGAAAAATACTGAATAAGTAATTGTTCTTCTGTACATGCATGTGTATGTACAGATGCGTCCATGTGTGTACACCTGACGCCAATGAATATGTGTTTGTGTGTAAATGTATATTTTACAGAAGCGTTCACGTGTGCGCGCCTCACGCTAATGAACGCTAATGCGCGTCCGGAGCGCCGTGTGTACCTCTGGGGCCCCGGACGCCGAGCAAACAGGCATTTGCGAGCTCGTCCTCGAGGCCCGAGTCACGAGCTCGTCCTCGAGGCCCGAGTCACGAGCTCGTCCTCGAGGCCCGAGTATCAGCTCTCGTTCGCAGCGCTGCCCTTCCGGTCCAGACTGCGCGCGGGGCGGGGATGGGGGTGGGGGTAGGGGTAGGGGTAGGGGGCGGGGTGCAAGTTGCAATTTGTAGCTTCATTGATTTATTGAGGTTTTATGATGGGAGGCGCTCTTAAAGCCAGGGGCGGTGGTAGAGGGAGGGAAAGAAGCCTCAGTAGTGATATTAATCGTAGGAAATATATTAGTAGAGGTTGTGATGTTGAGGCGGATTTAGCACGATAAAAGTAACAATCCAAATATAACCCCTCCCCCCCCCAACCCCCTCCACAACTGATCACAACCTTTAACGGAAGAGGATTGAATCAAGGCCCCCCTCGTGACGCCTGGGGTTCCGCTTATTGTGTCATGGCATGTCACGTCTTGTCATGTCATGTCACGGCCCGATCGTGACGAAGCGCGGAACGGGGGCGGCGGCAGGGGAGGGGGGGTGGGGGAGGTGAAGCATCCGCGAGAGAGAGGTGTCGGGAGCGGCCGGATGTCGGGAGTGAGGTCGGCGATTTTATGGCGGCGGCGGTCGGGTGATTGGGGGCGCTTCCGGTTGGGGAGAGGTCAGTTGATTGACCTTCGATGACCCCTGGTTGGGTGGGTGAGGGGGGAGGGGGGACTGGCGGTGGGGTCTTCGTTTCGCCCTCTCCTCTCTCTGCATGTCTCTTTCTTTCTCTCTCTCTCTCTCTCTCTCTCTCTCTCTCTCTCTCTCTCTCTTTCTCTCTCTCTCTCTCTCTCTCTCTCTCTCTCTCTCTCTCTCTCTCTCTCTCTCTCTCTCTCTCTCTCTCCTTTCCACCTTCAGTCTCTCTACTTCCCTCAATTACTCACACATCCATTTTCTCTTTCTCTCCCTCTCCCTCTCCTCTTTATCCCATTCCCCCCCTCTCTTCTCCTCCTCCTCTCTTTATCCCCTACCTTCCCCTCCCTCCCTCTTCCCCTCCTCCCTCCCTTTCTCCCTCCCTCTCTCCCTCCCTCTCTCACCTAATTCTCGGCACCTAATGACAAGGTGTACAGTAATAGCAGCAGGACAGAAATTGGAATCTGGGACACACTTGCCAATTTAACATTCTGGGATGTTCCCACTACCAGTCCACCCCCACCCTCCCCGCCCCTCGTCTACTCCTCGCCCACCCCACATCTCGCCCACCTCTCCCCCAACCCTCCTCGTCTATTCCTCGCCCACCTCTCGTTCATCCCTCCCCCACCCCTTGCCCTCTCCTAGCCCACCTCTCGTCCACCCCTAGCCCACCTCTCGCCCTCTCCTAGCCCACCTCTCGTCTACCCCCAGCCCTCTCCTAGGCCTCTCCTAGCCCACCTCTCGCCCACCCCTAGTCCATCCCTTGTTCACCTCTCTACACTCACGCCTCGTTCTCACCACCTCCCAACCTCAACTCTCCTTATCAGTGGCTCCCCACGCCTCCCGTCACTCCCCCACCCCACTCCCTATGTCTACCTACCTCTTACCTCATTCTAGCCCCTCTCTCTCTTTGGTATCTATTGCTTCCGCTCTCACTCTTCCCTTTCCTCTCTCCTTGCTCCACTCCCTCTCCTCCCCTTGCCCCCCTTCCTCCCTCCTCCCCTTCCCCTGTCTCCTCTCCCTCCTCTCCTCCCTCCCCTGCCCCTTCCCCTCCCTTCCTCCCCTTGCCCCTGTCTCCTCTCCTGTCCCCTTCCTCTCTCTCCTCTCATACTCCCCTCCCCTCCCTCCCTCTCTCGTCCCCTTGCCCCTGTCTCCTCTCCTCCCCATCCTCCCTCCCTTCTCCCCTTACCTCCCCCCTTTCCAATTTTCTTTCCTGTTCTGTTTCTCGTGTTTATATTTTTTGCGTTTTTATTTTTAGGGCATTTTACGTGTTTATTAGCAAGCGCTTGGGCTTTTATAGGCGTTTTTTGTTGTTATTGTTGTTGGAAATGACAATTGCTGTCAACGTTCGTTTGTTTTTTTGTTACTGTTATGTCGCGCGCTTTTCTGTGTGGTTCTTTTTCTGTATTTGTGTTTTTTTTGTTTTTGTTTTGTTTCGCTTAGGTTTCTTTGCCTGTCATACTCGCTGTCTGCCTTCTTTCCTCTCTCCTTTTCCTTCCTCCCCATATCCTTTCTTTCCCTCCTTACTCTCCCCTTGATTCGTCATCTCTTTCTCCCTCCATTGACTCACTCACTCACTCACTCTCTCTCTCTCTCTCTCTCTCTCTCTCTCTCTCTCTCTCTCTCTCTCTCTCTCTCTCTCTCTCTCTCTCTCTCTCTCTCTCTCTCTCCCTCCCTCCCTCCCTCCCTCTCCTCTCCCTCCTTTCCTCCCTTTCTCTTTTTCCTCCTCTCTCTCCAATCTTCTCGCTCCACCTCTTTCTCCTCCCTTCCCCTCCCTCTCTCCGCCTCCTTTCAGGCTTTTCTCCTCCCTCCTCCCCCACTCCTCTCTTTATTCACGTCTCATTACTGGGCGTGTGTGTTTGTCATGCGGATGAGCGCCTCATGACAGCGCGGTTGTCATGTGTCATGCGAGTGGATAAGGCATGATCGATAGCTTATCGGAGGTATTTTTGGATTTGGATTATCAGCTGTTGCTTGTCGCGATGTCGATCAGCTGATACAGGGCGATTGCAGTGATTAGTGGTTGTGCTCTCTCTCTCTCTCTCTCTCTCTCTCTCTCTCTCTCTCTCTCTCTCTCTCTCTCTCTCTCTCTCTCTCTCGTTCTTTTGCTCTCTCTTTCTCTCTATCCCTCCCCTCTCCCTGTCTCCCTCCCCTTACCCCGTTTGTCCTCTCCCCGTAAGTAAAAAAAAAAATGTACACGCGCCACTAACGTAAGATTTTTGCGAAATCAGAAATTTTGAGTGATTCATTAAAACCGAAGGATTGATTTGAACCGATTAGACGAGAGCGGATCAGACGATCGGATGACTGTGTTTATAATTATCAGCTGTTGACAAGCCAGAAAGCCGACATTGACTCCATGATCTGTGACGTCGGATCGTCCGGGGGGGGGGGGGGTGACGTCATCAGTGGTGAGTCACGTGGTCGTTCGTGATTTCCGGTTTTTGATTGTGATGATGCGATTAGGTCACTGAGGTTTAATTACGATTGGCGACGAGGGGGGTTGACTGTGGGTGTGATTGGGAGTGTTGTCATATATTTTTCTTTTTTTGTGTGATTTTTTAATTTGTTATTATTTTGTAATTTGTTGGAGTGCGTTTTATGTTGTAATTCGTTTGTTTTAGTGGTTTGCGTGAATTATAGGGATTTGTCGGATATTGTATTTTTATTTTATTGTAGTTGTTTCATGATGTTCTCTGTTTTGTGGTTTTTTTCTATTTGTGGGCCTATTTGTATTTCTCAGTTTCTCCTTTTGATTTTCTTGCTTGGTGATCTCACTCCCTCCTTCCATCTCTCCCTTCCCCTTCCCCTCATCTCCTCCTAGTCCTCCCCTCCTCCTCCTCCTCGTTCTCCTCATCCTTCTTCTTCTTCTTCTTCTTCTTCTTCTTCTTCTTCCTATCTTCCTCCCCTTCCTCCTCCTCCTCTCTTCCCCTTCTCCCTCCCTCCCTCCCCTTCCCCCTTCCACCCATTCACCCACCCACTTTATCTCTCATTTTCCATCTTCATAATTCTTTCCATAGCCCTCCTTCACTACCCTTTCTTCCCATCTTTACTCACCATTGCGCTCCCCCCTTTTCGTTCACCCTGAGAAAAAAGAGAGCGATAAAGATGTTGGGGGATAATTGTTATTGCCGTCACCGCCGCCCGCATGTACGCCCCCCCACCCACCCATCACCCCCCCACCCATCACCCCCGCCCCCCATCACCCCCCATTTCTTGTGCTTCTTTTCCTTGTTACGTATATTTTCGTTTCTCCAGTTTTTCCTCCTGTGGCGTGTAGGCCTACACTTTTCTTCCTTCTCTGTCTCTGCCTGGGTCTTAATTCTCTCTCTCTCTCTCTCTCTCTCTCTCTCTCTCTCTCTCTCTCTCTCTCTCTCTCTCTCTCTCTCTCTCTCTCTCTCTCTTCTCTCTCTTTCTCTCTCTCTCTCTCTCATATTCTCTCTCTTTATATATCTATCTTTAATCTCCTCTTATTTCTACTCTCTCTGTATATCTCTATTTTTTTCTCACTCTGTCTCTATTTAATTATTTATTTATCTATCTATCTGTCTCGCTTGTTGCCTACTCTCCCCTGTTCTTGATCTTGCTTTATTATATACACGTCTCTCCTCCACCCTGTTCAATGTGTACAATCCTCTTATTCCCCCTGTTGCAAACATTTCCTCTCTTCTGCCTCTCCCTCTCTCTCTCTCTCCACCCCTTCTGCCTCTCCTCTCCCTCCCTTTTCCTTTCCCCCTTCCTCTACCTCTCTCCCTCCCTTCCCTTCTGCCTCTCCATTTATCCCCCTCTCTCGCTCTCCCCTTCTGCCTCTCCCTCTCTCCCTCCCTCTTCCTTTCTCCTCCCTGCCTCTCTCCCTCCCTCCCTCCCTCCACCCCTTCTGCCTCTCCCTCTCCCTCCCTCCACCCCTTCTGCCTCTCTCTCTCTCCCTCCCTCTTCCTTTCTCCCTTTCTCTTCTTCTCTCCCTCCCTCCCTCCCCTTCTGCCTCTCCCTTTATCCCCCTCTCTCCCTCCCCCCCCCCCCATTCCTAACCACTAACTCACCCTTGCAAGTTCCTGACCTTTCAAGTCCCACTCGAATCCCCTCCCTTTCTTTAAGTAGCCCCTTCCCCCTTCAAGTGCCCCCTTCATATCCCCATCCAGGTCATGCTCAAGTCGTAAGATTTTGTCGATTGGCGAAGAAAGGAGGGTGGAGAAGGGGGTAGGGGGAGGGGGAGGGGGAGGGGGAGCGGGTTAGTGGGCGGCTCAAGGGGGAGGTTGGGGTGGGGGGGAGGCAGGCAGGACGGGTGGTCGCCAGGCTTTTGTTTATGTATGGTTGTTTATTTGTTCTTTGTGTGTGTGTGTGTGTTTTTTTTTTTGTCTGTCTGTCTGTCTGTCTCCTTGTCGATGTCTCTTTCTCAGTCTGTTTATTTTATTGCATCTGTCTCTCCTCTCCGTCTCTCTTCCTCATCGTCGCAAATCTCAGACCCTCTATTCTGATTTATCTCTTCTGTATCTCCTCCTCCTCCTCCTTCTGTATCTTCTGTATTTATCCCTCGCCATTGCTGTATATTGTGTTTCTCTCCCCCCTGTTGTTGTATTTACAACCCCCTGTCGTTGTATATTGTATTTATGTTCCCCACAAGTTATGCGTTGGATTTATTTTCCCTTGTCTCCGTATATTGCACTTATTTCCCCTTGCGTGTTGTATTTATTACTCCTGGCTGTTGTATGTTGTATTACTCCCCCACACCCCCACCCCCGTTATTTTTTTGTGTGTGTATTGCCCCTCTGTTGTAGTTTGTATTAATTTCCCCCTGCCTCTGTGTATTGTATTTAGTTGTGATTCTTATTCAATGCATAATGTATTTATTTCCCCGACCCACTTTATAATGTAGCTATATATTTCTTCCTGGTGTGCATTCTTTTTCCTTACTGCCGTGTACTGTATTCCATACACCCTTGGGGCTGTATATTGTATTTATATCCCCTGGGGTTGTATGCTGTTCTTTTATTCCCCCGAGGACTGCATGGTCTACTCTTTTATCCCCCAACCAAAGCATATTGTATTTATTTTATCCTAATCGAGACAAAAGATACATAGATAAATAAATGAATATATAAATAAATAAATAAATACAGTACAGTATTTATTCTCCTTGGGATTGTGCATATTCTATCCCTTTAATCCTCAACCGAAATATATTGTATTTATTTTATCCTAAACGGGACAAAATAAATCTAAATACAATGCAGTATTCATTCTCCTTAGCATTGTACATATTCTCTGCATTTACCCCAATCGAAATATATTGTATTTATTTTATCCTAATCGAAACAAAAAAAAATCTAGGTACAATACAGTATTTATTCACCAAAAAGATAGTACATATTCTATCCATTCAACCCCCTAACCGAAGTATATTGTATTTATTTGATCCTAAACGGAACAAAGATTTATTTTATTTATTTATTTATTTTTAACTCTAGCCGAAGTATATTGTATTTATTTGATCCTAAACGGAACAAAAATTTATTTTTATTTATTTATTTATTTATTTTAAACCCCCTAACCAAAGTATATTGTATTTATTTGATCCTAAACGGAACAAAGATTTATTTTTTTTATTTATTTATTTATTTTAAACCCCCTAACCGAAGTATATTGTATTTATGTGATCCTAAACGGAACAAAGATTTATTTTTTTTTTTATTTATTTATTTTAAACCCCCTAACCGAAGTATATTGTATTTATGTGATCCTAAACGGAACAAAGATTTATTTTTTTTTTATTTATTTATTTTAAACCCCCTAACCGAAGTATATTGTATTTATGTGATCCTAAACGGAACAAAGATTTATTTTTTTTTTTTTTTTTATTTTAAACCCCCTAACCGAAGTATATTGTATTTATGTGATCCTAAACGGAACAAAGATTTATTTTTTTTTTTATTTATTTATTTTAAACCCCCTAACCGAAGTATATTGTATTTATGTGATCCTAAACGGAACAAAGATTTATTTTTATTTATTTATTTATTTATTTTAAACCCCCTACCGAAGTATATTGTATTTATGTGATCCTAAACGGAACAAAGATTTATTTATTTTTTTTATTTATTTATTTTAAACCCCCTAACCGAAGTATATTGTATTTATGTGATCCTAAACGGAACAAAGATTTATTTTTATTTATTTATTTATTTATTTTAAACCCCCTACCGAAGTATATTGTATTTATTTGATCCTAAATGGAACAAAGATATATTTTTAATTATTTATTTATTTATTTTTTTTTTACATTTTTTCTAACGTTGTAATTGTCTCTTGTTTCCATTGCAGGTGCGTATGCCGGCGCTGGTCCCTCGCCTCCTGGGTCCGTCGCTCGCCAGGGCCGCTCCCAAGGTTAGGTGGGTTTGTGTTGGGGGTGGGGGAGGGGTGGGGGGATGGGGGGATGATGGGAGGGGGGAGTGGTTGGGTTGGGTTGGGTGGTAGGAGGGAGGTGAGTGGGAGAGTGGGTGAGGGAGGGGGAGATGAGGGGAGGTGAGTGGGAGGGGGGGAGGGGGTTGGGTTGGGTGGGGGAGGATGGTAGGAGGGAGGTGAGTGAGTGAGGGGTGAGGGGGAGTGGGTGATGGGGAGGGAGGAGGAGGAGGGGAAGCAGGAAGGTAGTGAAGAAGAGAGGATGGAGGGATGGAGATAAGAGAGATTGTGGGAGGGAGAGATAAGGGATAGGAAGGAGGCACACAGAGAGAGAGAGAGAGAGACATAAAAGATGAAATTGCAGTAGGGAAGTCAGAAGGGAGAAACAGAGAGGTAGGGAAGTTGAGGAGGGAGATGAAGAAAAAGATACGGAATGGGTAATGAGAGAGAGAGAGAAAAAATGAAGGTTGGTACTTTTCATCATGCTCAGTCGCTCCATTAAAAGAGTACTTAATTGAATTACGGGCTTTCATTTGCGTTTACATCTCCCGTTACACTGCACAATGCGCGTGTGCGTGCGTGCGTGCGTGCGTGCGTGCGTGCGTGGGCGTGTAGTTTCTGCCTTGTACGTACGTCTGTAATAATACGGTAAGTCAAGGTTGCGGAGCAGATGCAGTTAAAGGCTGTTTTTTTTTTTCGGAAATCGTTCTCGCAGGGGGTGGGGGAGGGGAGAGGACAAGGGGGTTAGAGGGAGAGGAAGGGGGATGGAGGGGAAGAGGAGGTAGAGGAGGGGTGGGTGGGGCGTAGAGGGTGGGCAAGGGGGTAGGGAAGAGGAAGGGGGAGGGAGGGGAGGGTGGAAGGGAGGGCAAGGGGGAAGGGAAGAGGTGGGGAAGGGGGAGGGAGGGGAGGGTGGAAGGGAGGGCAAGGGGGTAGGGAAGAGGAAGGGGAAGTTGGAGGGAGGGGAGGGTGGAAGGGAGGAGGGAGGGGAAGGTTACGAGAAGGGAATTCTTTCTGCATCCGATTTCCCTGTTAAGTGAATCAGGAATGAGTCAAAGGGTGAGTCAAGAGGTTCGAGTTTGCATTCTTTGTTGGATGTTACCTGTGATTCACCTGTTTTTTGTTGTTGTTGTTTTTGTGTGTGAAACTGTTCTTGTTTTTTGTTGTTGCTTTTGTGTGTCATTGTTCTTGTTGTGTTTTGTTGTTGCCTTTGTGTGTCAAATTGTTCTTGTGTTTTGTTGTTGCCTTTGTGTGTAAAACTGTTCTTGTGTTTTGTTGTTGCCTTTGTGTGTAAAACTGTTCTTGTTGTTGCCTTTGTGTGTCAATTTTTTCTTGTTGCCTTTGTGTGTCAAAATGTTCTTTCTTGTTGTTGCCTTTGTGTGTCAAATTTTTCTTGTTGCCTTTGTGTGTCAAAATGTTCTTTCTTGTTGTTGCCTTTGTGTGTCAAATTTTTCTTGTTGCCTTTGTGTGTCAAAATGTTCTTTCTTGTTGTTGCCTTTGTGTGTCATTGCTCTTGTGTTTTGTTGCTTTTGTGTGTCATTGTTCTTGTGTTTTGTTGCTTTTGTGTGTCATTGTTCTTGTTGTGTTTTGTTGCCTTTGTGTGTCAAATTTTTCTTGTTGCCTTTGTGTGTCAAAATGTTCTTTCTTGTTGTTGCCTTTGTGTGTCAAATTTTTCTTGTTGTGTTTTGTTGTTGCCTTTGTGTGTCAAATTGTTCTTGTGTTTTGTTGTTGCTTTTGTGTGTCAAATTGTTCTTGTTGTTTTGTTGCTTTTGTGTGTCAAATTGTTCTTGTTTTTGTTGTTGTTGTTGTTGTTGCCTTTGTGTGTCAAATTGTTCTTGTGTTTTGTTATTGCCTTTGTGTCAAATTGTTCTTGTTGTGTTTTGTTGTTGCTTTTGTGTGTCAAATTGTTCTTGTGTTTTGCTGCCTTTATTTGTCGAATTGTTCTTGTGTTTTGTTGTTGCTTTTGGGTGTCAAATTATTGTTGTTGTTTTGTTACTTTTGTGTGTCAAATTGTTCTTGTTTTTTGTTGTTGTTGTTGCCTTTGTGTGTAAAACTGTTCTTGTTGTTGCCATTGTGTGTCAAATTGTTCTTGTCTCGTACATGTTCCCAACGTGACTCACGCGGAAGTGATATCTGCATGTGACTCACGTCCCTGAGAATAGTGTTAGGTATGTCGAGTCACCTTCGGGGAGAGAATCAGGTGTTGTCGCGAACGTGAATCTTGTGCGTGCGTGCGTGCGTTCGCGTCTCGGGGTCTTGTCTGCTCGCCTCCTGGACGGTCTGCTCGCCTGACTGCATTCTGCGTGGGAGAGAGTGTTTGTTGGTTTGTTTTTTGCGCGTTGTAGTTGCGTGTTGTGTTTGTGTTCTGTTTGGGAGGGGGTAACGGGGTGTTTATTGGTGATCGAGGCGGCGTCTCGGGGTCTTGTGATGGGGGTATTGGTGGGGGAGAAAGGTGGGTGGGAAGAGGGAGGAAGGTCACGGAGAGAGGGAAGGGAGGGAGAGGGAGAGGGAGGAAAGAAAGGAGGGGGAGGTCACGGAAGGAGGGAAGGGAGGGAGAGGGAGAGAGAGGAAAGGAAGGAGGAAGAAGGTCACGGAAGGAAGGGAAGGAGAGGAGAGGGAGAAGAAGGTGACGGAGGGAGGAAGAGCGAGGGAGAGGGAGGGAAGGTGGCGGAGGGATTGAAGAGAGGGAGAGGGAGAGTGAGGGAGCCAGGCAAGGAAGGAGTGAGAGAAAACGGGGGAGGGAATGGAGAAGGGAAGGGGGAAAGGGAGCCAGGAGAATGAGGGAGGGGAGAGACGAAGTGAGAGAGAAGGGGAAAGTAGTAGAGACGTTATTGAATAGATAGATGGCTGGATAGGTAGACAGGCGATAGACTATTGAGTGGATTGATATTTGGATGGACAGATTGGTGGATGGGTACAACAGGGTAGGTGGGTAGACAATCAAATAGATAGATGAGAGAGTGAGGGGGGAGGGGGAGGAAGACAATCAAATAGATAGATGAGAGAAAGAGAGGGGGAAGGGAGAGAGAGAGAGAGAGAGAGAGAGAGGGGGATATAGATAGAGAGAGAGAGAGGGGGGGGGAGATAGAGATAAAGAGAGAGAGAGAGAGGGAGGGAGATAGAGATAGATATAGATAAAGAGAGAGAGAACTCTTTGAACTCATTTCCGAACGTTGAACCCCCTCCCCCTCCCCCTCCTCCCTACCCCCCGACCCACCTTGTTCAACGGCGAGCCCGGACTGTGTAATGCATTCATTCATGAGTGATTTATGAGGGAAATTTACTGCTGAGTGAATGATTCACAGGCTCTGAATGAAGAGGCACTTGAGCCTTTCCGCTCTCATAAATTAGTGAGGGGGGGTAGGGTGGGGGGTTAGGGGTATGAGGGAGTGGGGTGGGGGTTAGGGTTGTGAGGGAGCGGGGGTGGGGGTTAGGGGTGTGAGGGGAGAGGGGTGAGGGTTAGGGGAATGTGAGGGAGCGGGGTGGGGGGTTAGGGGTGTGAGGGAGTGGGTGGGGGTTAGGAGTGTGAGGGAGCGGGGTGGGGGGTTAGGAGTGTGAGGGAGTGGGGGTACGGGTATGAGGGTGAGGAGGAAGGAGGGGGCGTGGTCATGAAGGATGAGGTAGTGGTGTTGTGGTATAGGGCCGCGCTTAGTGTGGTTCTAATGACTCATTTGTGAGTAATGGAGGGTCGGGTGGGGGTGGGGGGAGGGGGGCTAGGATGAGTAATGAGGAGGTTCTGTGGGTGTGGGGGGGGGAGAGGGGGAGATAAATTTAGGGGAGGAGAATGGAGATCAACAGTGGGAAGAGGGAAGGGATAAGAGAAGAAAGGGGAGGGGAATAAAAAGAGGGGAACCCGAATAGTGAGAGGAGAGAACAGTAAGTGTTAGGATGTAATTTATTATGAAGTTAAGTGATATACTGATATCTATATCTATCTATCTCTCTCTCTCTCTCTCTCTCTCTCTCTCTCTCTCTCTCTATATATATATATATATATATATATATATATATATATATATATATATATATATATATATATATATATATATATATATACACACATACGTACGTACATACATACATACATATATATATATATATATATATATATATATATATATATATATATATATGTATATGCATATATATATATATATATATATATATATATATATATATATATATATATACATATACATATACATACACATATATATTGTGTGTATGTATGTGTGTGTGTGCGTGACAGGACAAACATTAGGAAGTAATGCAATGCGAATGGAAAAGAGAGGAGAAGGAAGAAGGAGGGAGAAGAAGGGGCGTGATGGGGGCGAGGAGATGCCACGAGACGAATGGGGCGGAGCTTGTAAAGAGGCAGTTTATGCTGTGAGATGTTGCTGCGGGAGGCCTAGTCTCTCTCTCTCTCTCTCTCTCTCTCTCTCTCTCTCTCTCTCTCTCTCTCTCTCTCTCTCTCTCTCTCTCTCTCTCTCTCTCTCTCTCTCTCTCTCTCTCTCTCTCTCTCTCTCTCTATCTATCTATCTATCTCTCTCTCTCTCTCTCTCTCTCTCTCTCTCTCTCTCTCTCTCTCTCTCTCTCTCTCTCTCTCTCTCTCTCCTCTCTTCTCCCCCTTCCATCCCTCACTCCCCCTCCTTCCTCCTTAGCCTCTCTCCCCTCCCTCTCCCTCTTCCCCCTCTCTCTCCTCCTCTCCTCCTCTCTCCCTCCCTCCTCCTCCTCAGCCTCTCTCCCCCTCCTCCTCCTCCTCCTCCTCTCTCCTCCTCCTCCTCCTCCTCCTCCTTAGCCTCTCTCCCTCCCTCCCTCCTCCTCCTTCCTCCTTAGCTCTCTCCTCCTCCCTCCTCCTCCTCCTCCTCAGCCTCTCTCCTCCCTCCTCCTCCTCCTCCTCAGCCTCTCCTCCCCTCCTTAGCCTCTCCTCCCTCCTCCTCCCTCCTCCTCAGCCTCTCTCCCCTCCTCCTCCTCCTCCTCCTCCTCCTCCTTAGCCTCTCTCCCCCTCCCTCCTCCTCCTCCTCCTCCTCCTCCTCCTCCTCCTCCTCCTCGCACGGTTGAAATTGAAACGATAAACTCTCGAAGCCTTTAATGTTTTCTTGTGTAGCCTACGTGCTTATGGGTCTGTGTCTACGCGCGGTCATATGTGCGCGCTTACACCTGTGTGTGTGTTTGTGCGTGCGTGTGTGTGTGTGTGCGTGTGTGTGTGTGTGTATGTGTATGTGTGTGTTTGGGTGTGTGTGTCCGTGCGTGCGTGCATGTTTGTGTGTTTGTGTGTGTTTGTGCGTGCGTGTGTGTGTGTGTGCGTGTGTGTGTGTGTGTATGTGTATGTGTGTGTTTGGGTGTGTGTGCGCGCGTGCGTGTGTGTGCGTGCGTGCATGTTTGTGTGTTTGTGTGTGTGTGTCCGTGCGTGCGTGCGTGTGTGTGTATGTGTGTGTGTTTGGGTGTGCGTGCGTGTACTCATTAATATTCGCATGAAAAACCGGCTAAAAAAAAAGAGAGAGAGAGAGATTCAAAAGCAAGAGATACGAGCGAAATGTCAAAAAGCAATCAATTCGTCCCTGAATTATTTTGGGCGTCGTGCGGCACACACCTCGGGATACTTTATAATGTACATATACTTTATAAAGTTGATCACGAAAGAGCGTCGGGGCCTCGGCATAATAACTCCGCGCGCGTGGTCTCTGCTTCAAGTGTTAGTTATATGATAACTTTGAAAGAGAGAGAGAGAGGGAGTTGGAGGGGTGGAGGGGGGTTGGGGAAGGGGAGGGAGAGGTGGAGGTGGGGTAGGGAGGGGAAGGGGAGGGGGAGGGAGAGGTGGAGGGTGGGGTAGAGGGTGGGGAGGGAGAGGTGGAGGTGGGGGGATAGGGAGGGGAGGGAGAGGAGGTGGGGTAGGGAGGGGGAGGGAGAGGTGGAGGTGGGGGTAGGGAGGGGAGGGAGAGATGGAGGTGGGATAGAGAGGGGAGGGAGAGGTGGAGGTGGGGTAGGGAGGGGAGGGAGAGGTGGAGGTGGGGGTAGGGAGGGGGAGGGAGAGGTGGAGATGGGGTAGGGAAGGGAGGGAGAGGTGATGGTGGGATAGGGAGAGAAGAGGGAGGATTTTGGGAAGGGGGAGGAGGGAGGGAGGGTAGGGAGAGGTGAAGGGGAGGTGGGACAATGATAGGGAGGGCGAGGGAACAGGGGTATTTTAGGAAGGGGGAGGGAGAAAGAGAGAGGATGGTAGGAAGAGGGAAAAGGAAAAGAGGAGGAGGAGGACAGGAAAAGACACAGGCAAGCAGACAGACAAACGAACAGAGAAGCATAATACCCTTCTTCATCATCATCATCTTCTTCTTCTTCTTTTGCCACTTGCCGAAAAGGGCCGGAGACGCTTCAGAAACTAACATCCATATTTTACATAGGCCTATATTAAAACATCGCCATGTTAAGTGGAGCTGACTGGGGCTAATTAGGCCTATGAATATGGAACGGAGACGGTTAAAACGGGAGTTGGTTGTAAGTACTTAAATAGACCTCGAGTTGTACTTTCAGGAAACCAGCACTAGGGTAGTTAAGACAGGTATCGCTTAGTCCAATTTTATTTCTTTTAATATTATTTAAATACCGCGCCATCTCTTGGTAGTTGGTCCTTTCCTCCATGCCCCCCCCCCCCCACACTTCCTCCTCCCTCCTCCCCTCGCCTCCCCTCTCCTCGCCTCTCCTCTCCTCGCCTCGCCTCGCCTCGCATCTGCTACCGAGTGAATTTAGAGGACTGAAAAATGCGCGTTTAGAGTCGTTTTATTGACCCAAAGAATTGCGTGTAAACAAAACACTTGTTATGCAAAGACACTGTTGGAGAGAATTACAAATATAATTGGAGAAATTCCTGCTGCTTTTTTCTTTTTCGTTTTTTTTTTTTTTTTTTTTTTTTTTTTTTTTATCCGGGTTTCTCTCTCTTCCCTCTTTCCCCCTCCCCCGCCCCCCTAGATATTACTTACTCTTCCTCTGACATTACTCACGCTCCCCTCCTGTTAATGTTACCCACGCCCCCTTAGATATTACTCACGCCCCTCCCTCCCCCGTGAATATTACCCACGCCCTCCCCGTGAATATTACCCACGCCCCCTTGGATATTACCCACGCCCCTCCCGCCCCCGTGATTGTTACCCACGCCCCCTTAGATATTACACACGCCCTCCCTCCCCCGTGAATATTACCCACGCCCCCTTGGATATTACTCACGCCCCCTCTCCCCCTCCTGTTAATGTTACCCACGCCCCCTTAGATATTACTCACGCCCCCTCCCTCCCCCGTGAATATTACCCACGCCCACCCCCTCTCCCCGTGAATATTACTCCCCTCTGTTAATATTACCCACGCCCACCCCTCTCCCCTGTGAATATTACCCACGCCCACCCCCTCTCCCCCTGAATATTACCCCCCCCCCGTGAATATTACCCCCCTCCCCCGTTAATATTACCCACGCCCCCCCTTTGGATATTACACACGCCCACCCCCTCTCCCCGTGAATATTACCCGCCCACCCCCTCTCCCCGTGAATATTACCCCCTCCCCCCGTGAATATTACCCCCTCCCCGTGAATATTACCCACCCCCCTTGGATATTACTCACGCCCACCCTCCCACTCCTGTGAATATTACCACACGCCCCCGCTCTCCCCCCGTGAATATTACCCTCCCCCAGGTCAAAAACCTCCGGGGTAGCCCATCCGAGCGAGTGTGTCCGAGCGTGTCCGCGAGTGTGATACCAAGGAGACATTTGCTCTTGATTCGCTCTTTATATTCCACTTGCCCGTCGCCATGGCAACGTGGCCCTCTTGGAATGTTGATCTTGGAGAGAGAGAGGAGGGAAGGAAGGGGAGGGAGAGGGAAGGAGGAGGGAAATTTTTCGACAGACAGACAGACTGACACAAACACAGAGATAGACAGACAGACTGACTGATACAGACAGACACGAACACAGAGACAGACAGACTGACTGATACAGATAGACACAAACACAGAGACAGGCAGACAGACACAGACATACAAATAGATTTACAGATACATAGACAGGCAGATAAATAAACCGACACAGAAAATCAAAATGGACAGGACAGTAAGGCACACAGACCGTACAGAGTCAACGAGTGTGAAAATAAATAAATAAAAAAGTTGGTATTTAGAAGAACAAAGTTGGTATTAAACAAAGTTCGTATTTAGAAGAACAAAAGTTGGTATTAAACATTCGTATTTAGAACAAAAGTTGGTATTAAACAAAGTTCGTATTTAGAAGAACAAAGTTGGTATTAAAGTCCGTATTTAGAAGAACAAAAGTTGGTATTAAACAACGTTCGTATTTAGAAGAACAAAGTTGGTGTTAAACAAAGTCCGTATTTAGAAGAACAAAGTTGGTATTAAACAAAGTTCGTATTTAGAAGAACAAAGTTGGTATTAAACAAAGTTCGTATTTAGAAGAACAAAGTTGGTATTAAACAAAGTTCGTATTTAGAACAAAGTTCGTATTTAGAAAAACAAAGTTGGTATTAAACAAAGTTCGTATTTAGAACAAAGTTCGTATTTAGAAAAACAAAGTTGGTATTAAACAAAGTTCGTATTTAGAACAAAGTTCGTATTTAGAAAAACAAAGTTGGTATTAAACAAAGTTCGTATTTAGAACAAAGTTCGTATTTAGAAAAACAAAGTTGGTATTAAACAAAGTTCGTATTTAGAAGAACAAAGTTGGTGTTGAACAAAGTCCGTTTTTAGAAGAAGCAGAATCGCCCCAGTTACTTAGAACACAGTGAGGCTAGTTCCCGTGTTTGATACCCATTAAGACCGGAAGAAAAAAAAGAAATAAAAGAAAGAATGGACAAGAAGAGTGGGCAGAGGGAGGGGGGAAAAAAAGAAAAAGAAAATGAAATTCTCGCTCGCATGATGAAGAGATTAGTATGTACTCGTGTGTAAGGGGGTAGGGGAGTGGGGGAGGAGGAGGAAGGGGGGAGGAGGGGGAGGAGTAGAAATGGGGGTGTCTGTAATAACGAGAAGTTTTTGTTCAAGTGCGAAAATTAGGCACGGTTTTTATGGCAGAGGGGGTGGGGAAGGGTGGTGAAGGGTGTGAAGGGGGTGGGGGGAGGGGGAGGGGGAAGCGAGAACACGGCCTGTATTCTGCACCGGAAATGTATGCTACGGTATGCCTTGCAACTTTTTCTTCATTGTTATGCTTTGCGGGAGTGAAACGGGTATGTTTGTTTTGAAGTGCATAGTTTTTTTATGCTTTTTTTTCTCTCGTGTTCTCTCTCTTTCCCACTTGGTCTGTTTCTCTCGCTTTTCTTTCTTTCTTTCTCATTTTCTTTTCTCTTTCTACTTCTTTTCCATTTCTCTCACTTTCTCTCTCTCTCCCTCTCTCCCGCCCTTCCCCTCCCGCACCCCTCACCCGCTCTCTCTCTCTCTCTCTCTCTCTCTCTCTCTCTCTCTCTCTCTCTCTCTCTCCCTCTCTCGCTCTCGCTCTTTCTCTCTCTCTCTCTTTCTCTCCCTCTCTCCTCCCCCCTTCTCTCCCTCCCTCCTTCTCTCCCTCCCTCCCTCCCTTCCTCTCTCCCTCCCTCCCTCCCTCCCTTCCCCTCCTTCCCTCCCTCCCTCTCTCCCTTTCTCTCCCTCCCTCTCTCCCTTTCTCTCCTTCCCTCCCTCCCTCTCTCCCTTTCTCTCCTTCCCTCCCTCCCTTTTTCTTTTTTTCTCCGCTTCTCCCTCCGTCTCTCCCTCGCTCTCTTCGCTCTCTGTTGGCTCACGCAAACGAAAACTCTCTTAGCCGGATCGAGTCCCTCGTTTGGCGCGGTTTGTTTTGCGAGGCGAGCAGGTCGTCCGCGCTTCAGTCGCCCCTCGTTTGTTGCGCGAAAAAAAGTAGTGCGTCGCGTTTTCTTTGCCGGAGGACATCCTTTGTTTGCTTGGAGTCCGGGATTTGTTTGCGTTGGCCAAACTTCGGTCCGTAAAGAAGTTGCGGGGAGGAGCAAGAGGGCGAAGGAGAAAGACAAAGAAGAGAGAGGAGTGGGGGCCGGGGGGGAAGGGGGAGGAAAAATCCTTTGACGTGGATTCTTTTTTTCCCCCTTCGAGTGCATAAATCCTGCGCCGTGTTTTTTTTTTTTTTTTTTTTTTTTTTTTTTTTTTTTTTTTTTTTTTTTTTTTTTTTGGCGTGCGGTGCGATATTTCTCTTTCTGCTTCTTTTCCTCTTTCTTCTTTTTTCTTCTTCTTCTTTCTTCTTCCGTCTCTCTGTGTGTGGCTCTGTGGGCGTGGGGGAAAAAAATATCTTCCTTTTTCTTCTTCTTCTTTCTTCTTTCGTTTGTGCGCGTGTGTGTGTGGCTTTGTGGGCGGGGAGAAAAAAAAAAACTCTCCCGGGGAAAATAGTGGTGATGAGTGTCTTTCTTTCATTCTTCTTTCTTTCTTTTTCTGTTTTCTTCTTTCTTTCTTTTCTTTCTCTCTTTTCGTTCTTTCTTTTCTTTCTTTCTTTTCTTTCTTTCTCTCTTTCCCTCTTTCTTTCTTTCTCTCTTTCTTTCTTTCTCTCTTTCTTTCTTTCTTTTCTTTCTCTCTTTCTTTTTTTCTTTCTGTTTGCACCGGGCCTAAATATAGCCTCGGGGTTGTTTTGGTGTGTTGCAAGTGTTGATCGAGGGGGGCGGTTGCGTGGGCGGCCTCGCGTAAGGGGTGGGAGAACAGGAACGTTAAAGGGAATACGTTTGTGTGTGTGTGTGTGTGTGTGTGTATTTGTTTGTTTGTGTGTGTGTTTGTGTATTTGTCTATGTGTGTGTTTGTTTGTGTATGTGTGTGTGCGTTTGTTTGTTTGTGTGTGTGTGCGTTTGTTTGTTTGTGTGTGTATTTGTCTTTGTTTATGTTTATTTGTGTGTATGTGTGTTTGTGTATTTGTTTATGTGTGTGTTTGTGTGTGTGTGTATATTTGTCTTTGTATATGTTTATATGTTTTTTTTTTGTGTATTTGTGCGTGTGTGTATAGAGTGAGTGAGCGAGAGAGAGAGAGAGTGAGAGTGAGAGTGAGTATGTGCATCTGTGTGTCGCTGTGTCCGCGTACTCTAGCGGAGATAATAATGCAACTGTAACAAATTTAGACATAGATGCAAATTATCCCTCGCAAGATAATGCCTTAACCCCCACCCCCACCCCACCCCCACCACCACCACCCCACCCCTCATCATCCCTAAAAAAGGGGGGGAGGGAGAATTAATATGTATCTCTATGTATGAAGTAAGTGACGGTTTTAATGTCCATTGCTGCATACAAGACGAAGAAACCGACACGGGGGAGAGAAGAGAGAATAGGAAAGGGAGGAAGAAGAATTAAGAAGAGAATGGCATTAACACTTCATCTAGCCCCCTCCCCCTCCCCTTCTCTCCCCTCCTCCCCTCTCCCTCTCCCCCCCTTATTTCTCTCCTAGCATTATGGTGATAAATGTTGACGTTTTATGTGTACTCCTCATGTGCAGCTCTACAGTAGTCATTTGCGCTGTGTGGGGGGGCAGGGGGGGGGGGGGGGAGTCGGTGAATGAGAGAGGGAGAGACGAAGGAAGGAAGGAGGAAGAAATGAATAAATAAATAGAGAAATAAATAAATAAAGAATGAGGGAAGGTAGGTAGGAGAGAAAGAGAGGGAGAGAGAGAGAGAAATAGATAAATAGAGAGAGTCAGTGACTGAGGAAGGAAGGCGAGAGACAGACAGACAAACGGACGGACATACAGACAGCCAGACAGACCTTTAGACACGCACAGACAGCCAGACCGAGGGCCGAGCGAGCGAGCGAGCGAGAAAGAGAAAGAGAAATAGAGACACGAGCGCTAATATTCGCGCGACGAGGCTCTCGAGCGGCCGGGCGAATTCTGCGCGTTAATGAGCGTTTAAATCACGAGGAAATCGCCGCTCGCGACCGGATTCCCCCCCCCCCCCCGTGCAACATTCGGCTGCAAGGAGGAGGAGGAGGAGGAGGAGGAGGGGGAGGAGGAGGAGGAGGAGGAGGAGGAGGGGGAGGAGGAGGAGGAGGAGGAGGAGGAGGAAGAGGAGGAGGAGGGAGGAAGAGGAAGAGGAGGAGGAGGAGGAGGAGGAGGGAGGAGGAGGAGGAAGAGGAAGAGGAGGAGGAGGAGGAGGAGGAGGAGGAGGAAGGGGAGGAGGGAGGAGAAAGAGGGGAGGAGGAGGAGGGAGGAGGAGGAGGAGGAAGAGGAGGAGGAGGAGGAGGAGGAGGAGGAGGAGGAGGAGGAGGAGGCGTGGACGGGCAACTGTTGCAAAGAGGGCGATTCGGCGGGCCTTTGATTTTTTTTTTTCCTTTCTTTCTTCTTTCGTTCTTTCTTTTCTTTGCTTTCTCTTCGTCTTTCTTTCTTTCTTTCTTTCTTCTTTCTTTCTTTCGTTCGTTCTTTCTTTTCTTTTATTTTCTTTCTTTCTTTCTTTCTTTTTCTTTCTTTTGATCTTTCTTTCTTATTTTTCTTTCTTTCTTTCTTTCTTTTTTTTGACAGGTTCTCTCTGTTTTTTGGATGTTGTTCGCGTGTCTTTTATTCCTCTATTTTTTTTCTCTCTCTTCTTCTCTTCTCTTCGTTTTCTTTACCTCTTACTCTTGTTCTTTGTAGTGTTTTTGCTCGTCTTTTATTGCGTCTTTTGACCTTTGTTTCTTTATCTTGCATGCGTCGTTATTCCCTTTCTTTCCTTCGCTTTTTATATTGTTTTTTGGTGTTGCTGTATATCGTCATTATCACCATTATCACTTTAGAACAAAAATGATGATATATACTCTTGTTATTTATGGTTATCGTGTGTGTTATTTGTTCTTTTTCTCACTTTTGATTTTTCTTTCTTTCATTTCCTGTATGTCTGTTTCTTTTTCTTCACTGTGTATGTTTTTTTTTCTCTCTATTTCCCTGTGTGTGTTTCTTTTCCTTCCCGGTGTATGTTTTTTCTTTTCTTTCATTTCCTGTATGTGTTTCATTTTCATTCCTGTTTGCGCGCGCGAGTGTCTGTGTGTGTGTGTGTGTGTGTGTGTCTCCTTTTCTTTCCTTCGTGTCTCCGTCTCTCTTTCTTTCTTGTTATTTGATTTTTTCGTCCTTCACTTCCCCTTCGCTTCGCTCGCTTTTACTCCCAAGCACATCAACAGTCGCACAATTGAGGGAGGGAGATGATGTGATTGGGGAAATTCGCCTCTGTCAGCTGCCCCTTGCCCCTTCCTCTTTCCTCTTCTCCCTTTTCCCCTCTTCTAATCTCAATTTTCTTTACTTTCTCCCCTCTCTTTTTCTCTCTTTTCTCCTCTCCTTTCCTTTCTTCTAATCTCCTCTACGCTCTTCTCTTACTCCTCCCCCCTCCTTTGCCTTATCTCACTCTCTTCCCCCTCTTTCCCTCTTTCCCTCTCCCCACCTTTCACCCCTTCCTCTTACTTCTCACTTTCACTCCTTCCTCTCACTCCTCCATGCCATCCCTCTCTCTCACCTCTTCATCTCATCCCTCCCCTTTCACCCCTTCTTTTCACTCCTAGCTTTTTCCTTGAGTACCTTCCCCACCTCCTTCCTCTCACCCTCCTCTCGCCCTTCCTCTCGCCCTCCCTCTCACCCCTCTCTCTCGCCCTTCCCTCTCACCCCTCTCGCCCTTCCCTCTCACCCTTCCTCTCACCCTTCCCTCTCACCCTCCCTCTCACCCTTCCCTCTCACCTCTCCCTCTCACCCCTCTCTCTCGCCCTTCCCTCTCACCCCTCCCTCTCATCCTTCCCTCTCGCCTAGCCTTCTCCTTGAGTGCCTCCACCCCCCCCCCTCTTCCCCGAACGACCACCTGCACAAACCTGCCGCCGCTAAACAGCTGACGACGGCGCAGCTGGCAAAACCTCGCGGTGCCCTTGATGCCCGGTGGCGGAGGAGGAGGAGGAGGCGTGTCCCGAGGAAGAGGAGGAGGAGGAGGAGAAGGAGAAGAAAAAGAAGAAGAAGAAGAAGAAGGAAGAAGAAATGGTGGTGGGTGGTGATGGGGAGGGGGATGAGGAGTAGTAAAAGAAGAAATTGGGAAAGGAAAAGGAAAAGGAGGAGGGGGTGGAGGAGTTTGCAAGGGGGAGGACCTGGACGTGGCGGTGAAGGGGAGGAGCTAGATGAGGAGGGGAAGAGGAAAATGAGAGGGGGAAGGAGATGGGAAAGGTGGAATAGAGGAGGAGGGAAAGAAGAAGGTGGAGGTGGAGGAGGAGAAGAGGAGGAAGGAGAAGGAATTTTAATGATAACGATAAGAGTGAGGCTGCGGTAGAGAAGGGTTGAAGAAGGGATTGGGGGAAGGAAGAAGGGGATGTGAAGAGAGAGGAGGGAAGGAGGGATAGATGGATGGAGAAAGTGAGACTGAGAGAGAGAGAAAGAAAGAAAGAAAGATAAATAGATAAATACTACAGAGAACACCCAAAGAACAAAAAGAGAAGATATAGGAAGACAGACAGACAGACGCTTGCAAACGGAGACAGACATCCAAGGAAGAGAGAGAAAGAAAGAAAAGAAGAAATAGATCCTCAGTGCCAGAGCTGAACGAGCAGGAACGCCCGAGAGAGATTTAGAATTTAGAGTTAAGGAGAGGGGAAGGGAGGGAGTGCGGGAGGAGGGAGGAGAGTGAGAGAGAGAGAGAGAGAGAGAGAGAGAGAGAGAGAGAGAGAGAGAGAGAGAGAGAGAGAGAGAGAGAGAGAGAGAGAGAGAGAGAGAGGGGGAGGGAGGGAGGGAGAGCGAGAGAATGAGAGAGAGAGAGACAGACAGAGAGACAAAGAGAAAGATAGTACCAGAGACAGAGAGAGAGGTAGTGCCAGAGAGAGAGAGATAGTGCTAAAGAGAGTGCCATAGAGAAAGGAGCAGAGAGTGCCATAGAGAAAGGAGCAGAGAGTGCCAGAGTGCCAGAGAGGGACACGAAATCAAAGGCCCGCCCACCTCGGCGTCCCTTGGGCGGAGGAACCAATAATAAAATGCTAATGCGGCGGCGGCGGCGTGAGGAGGCGTAGGAGCGTAGAAGGATCGTAGGAGAGAGAGAGAGAGAGAGAGAGAGAGAGAGAGAGAGAGAGAGAGAGAGAGAGAGAGAGAGAGAGAGAGAGAGAGAGAGAGAGAGAGAGAGAGAGAGAGAGAGAGAGAGAGAGGAGCGAGTGATAATTCGCAATCGACGTGTTTTATTTACTGTTTTTGGGTTATTTATGTTTTGTGTGTGTATGTAGGCCTATTTGACTGGGTTCAGATTTTCTCCTCACTTTCATCTACGCTTTTTCTTCTTTCTTATCTCTTCTTTACCTTTCCTTTCCCTCCATTCCATTCCCTCTCCTCCCATCCCTTCCCTTCCCCTCCCATTCCATCCCATCCCTTCTCCTCCCCTTCCCTTCCCTTCCCCTTCCCCTCACTTCCTCTTCCCCTCCCATCACTTCCCTCCCCTCCCTCCCCTCCCCTCCCCTCCCTACCCCACTTCATCCTTCCTTTTCCCCTCCCTCGAAAAAATGCCCGTAATAGCTAGATTAACCGTATCCATCGCCTTGATGTGGCCAATCCTTAACTATAGACCCCGAATCCCCTGCCATGATCCCCCAATCGCTCGGAAATCACAGGAATCGAAGCCTCCCCAATCGCCAAATTCGTCAGACATAACAGAATAAATAACGAAAGAATAACAGTAAATAACAGCGCGAGAACACGCTATATTCGGGGGGGTAATGTTGCCCACCAACGCTCGGTGACTTTTTTTTTTCCGCAAAGAAAACGGGTTGGGCCGACGAAAAGAAAACGGTATTTCGATTGTCATTGGATCGACGTTTTTCGGGGGGGACTGTGTTATCTGGTGATGGGTGGGGCGGTAAAGCTGTTGTGATAGGTGTTGATTGAGAATTGCGGGGGGTGGAGGAGGGAGAGAGGAGGGGAGGGGTGAGGGAGGTGGGAAGGTGGTGGTGGTGTGATGGAGAGGGGAGGTGGGGTGGAGGGAGGGAGGGAGGGTGAGGGTGAAGGAGGATGGGAGGGAAGATGGTGGGGATGATTGAGAATTGCGAGAGGAGGGAGGGGGAGGATGGTGTTAGGAGGAGGGAGGAAGGGGAGGTGGTGGGGAATGAGGGAGGGGAAAATGGAATTGGCTGAAGGATGAGATGGAATGGAAGATGATGGAGAGGAAGGAAAGTTGGGGTGGGGGTGTGAGAGGGCAGGGGTGGGGGGTATGGAGGAGAGGAGATGGGATTGGTGTGGGTGGGGTTTGCAGGAAAGGGGGGTAAAAGGCAGTGGTGGAGGGGAGAGATGAACCACGGGTAGGGGTGGGAGGATGGGGAGGATGGTTACAAGGGGTATAGGGGGAAGGGAGGGAGAGAGTGGAGGGTAAACGGGAGGTGTTAGGGGGAGGAGATAGAGAGATGGAGGAGGGTAAGGGGAGGGTGTGGGGGGGTAGAATGATGGGGTAAGGGGTGGGGTAGAGGTAGGGGAGGGGGAGAGGAGAGGGCAGAAGACTTGGGGATTTTCTCGTCTTGGATTTCAGAAAATGTGCTGAATTGTGCCGCCTTGGCTTCTCTTCGAAATAAATTGCTTGAGGTTCGCGTCTGGATTGTTTTATTTATTTTTTTCATTTGTTTTTGTTATTGTTTATTCTTCTTCTCTCGTTTATTTTTATTATTCTCTTTATAGACATTCATTCATTATTATTCTCTCATTTATTTATTTGTTTATTTATTATTATTCTTTCATTTATTTATTTGTTCATTTCTTATTATTCTCTCATTTATTTATTTATTCATTTATTATTATTCTTTCATTTATTTATTTGTTCATTTATTATTATTCTCTCATTTACTTATTTATTCATTTATTATTATTCTCTCATTTACTTATTTATTCATTTATTATTATTCTCTCATTTACTTATTTATTCATTTATTATTATTCTTTCATTTACTTATATATTCATTTGTTGTTGTTCTCTCATTTACTTATTTATTCAGTTATCATTATTCTC
Source organism: Penaeus vannamei (assembly GCF_042767895.1). Classification (NCBI taxonomy): domain Eukaryota; kingdom Metazoa; phylum Arthropoda; class Malacostraca; order Decapoda; family Penaeidae; genus Penaeus; species Penaeus vannamei. The sequence continues at coordinate 43,558,958 of NC_091555.1, forward strand.
TCATTTACTTATTTATTCATTTAATATCATTCTCTCATTTACTTATTTATTCAATTATCATTATTCTCTCATTTACTTATCTATTCACTTATTATCATTCTCTCTTTGTAGACACGAATGGATAATTATCTTTGACGGAGGAAAAAATGGGGGAGTCGCGGCACTCGGATGGATCATTGCGAATGCCTGTAATAATCTCCCTGGAACGGACAGCAGGGGGGGGGGGTAGGGGGGGGGAATGAGTCTAATTGCGGCGGGAACGGTAAGAATGAAAAAGAAATGGAAAGAAGGGAGAGGGGGAGGTAGATAGAGGGGAAGGGAGGGAGGGGGAGAGAGAGAGGGAGATAGAAAGGAAGGGGGGAGAGGAAGATAGAGGGGAAGGGAGGGAGGGAGAGACAGACAGACAGACAGACAGAGAGGAAGTGAGGGAGAGAGAGAGCGAGAGTAAAAGAGAGAGAGAAAAGAAGCGAAAATGAAAATGAAAAAAAAATCAGATAAAGAACAGCGGTACAATGGGAATGCTGATAAACCCGAGAGATATGACAAATAAGTCAACTCTTTAACAACGCGAGGCTGTCATGGCGAAAAGGTCAAAATTCAACGGCGAATTTCAAAGGTCAAGTTATATCTATGACCTCCAAGGGTTGGGGTGGAAGGGAGGGGGTGGAAAGGGAGGAAGGGAGGAGGCGTTAAGAGGGGGAGATGGAGGTGGTAGGAAGGAATAGGAAGCATGAGAAGGGAGGAGGAGGAAGGAGGAAGTGGAAGTGGAGATGGGTGGAAGGCGTTAGATGGAAGAGGAAGTGGAAGGAGGAGGAGGGGCAGGTAGAAGGTGAGGTGGAGAAGGGGAGGGAGGAAGAAGGCAGGAGGGAAAAGGAAAAGAAGAGAGAGAAAAAAGGCACATAAGAAAAGCATAAAAGAAAGAACGACAAGTGATAGAGAGAGAGAGAGAGAGAGAGAGAGAGAGAGAGAGAGAGAGAGAGAGAGAGAGAGAGAGAGATAAAGAGAGATAAAGAGAAGGAAAGAAAAAAAAAGAGACGTTACTCAGAATCGAGCACGGAGAAGACCCCAAGGCCCTTTCGCGGAGCCATCGCCGAGCCAGGAGGGATTGCGGGATAACGGGAGGGCGCTTGTCCGAATCCTCTCTCCTAGGCCTACAGGAGGGCGCTTGTCCGAATCCTCTGTCCTAGGCCTACGGAAGAGCGGTTAGTAGAGCACACACCTCACGCGCGGAGGCTGCTAAGTGAGGCGTGAATTGCGCGCGTAAAAACAACGCACATTAGGCCTGGCAACGGAGGAGTTATCGCGCAGGTAGGCCCGTTGGGAACAGGAGTGGAAAGGAAAAAGGAGGAGAGGGAAGGTGAGTGATAGGGAGGGCGCGGGTAGCGGAGGGGGGGAGGGAGGGGAGAGAAAGGAAGTGTGGAATGAGGAGGAGAAAGGAGGAATGGACGGAAGAGGGGGGTGGAGAAAGAAAGAAAGGAAGTGTGGAATGAGGAGAAGAAAGGAGGAATGGACGGGAAGGTGAGTGGATAGGGAGAGCGCGGGTAGAGGAGGAGGGGAGGGGAGGGGAGAGAAAGAAAGAAAGGAAGTGTGGAATGAGGAGGAGAAAGGAGGAAATGGACGGAAGATACAAGAGAGGGAAAGAGTACGAAGAAAAAGTAGTCTTAGTAACAGGAGGGGGAAAAACCTAGCTGACGCACGCCCGCTGCTTCGCTCCTTGTAGGGACAAAAAGCAGCGGCGGCGCAACGTTGCAGGGGCCGCTCGCAACTGGCCGGCGTGGAAGGAATCGGACACGCGAGATGGTGTTCGTTTTTTTGGCTTGTTTGATTGCTTGCTTGTTTTTTTTTTTTTTTTCTTGTTTTGTGTGTTTAGTTTGGATGGCTTGGTTTCGTGGAAGGATTTGTGTAAAGGATTTGTTTTTTTCGACATCTTTTTTTGTTTATTTATTTATTTATTTATTATTAATATTTTTATTTATTTATTTATTATTATTATTTTTTTTTGAGAGAGAGAGAGAGAGAGAGAGAGAGAGAGAGAGAGAGAGAGAGAGAGAGAGAGAGAGAGAGAGAGAGAGAGAGAGAGAGAGAGAGAGAGAGAGAGAGAGAGAGAGAGAGAGAGAGAGAGAGAGAGAGAGAAAGAGAGAGAGGGGGTTGATATGAGATTTTTTTTCTTTGCGTTTAGAGTAAGAGAGTAGTTGCGAGAAGAGGAAGGCCTCGGACTGCGAGTCAGAATAGATGAATAGAATAAAAAAAAAAGAGGAGAGAGGGAGAGCGCGTGTGCGTGAGCGTGATTTAGTGGGTATCCGAGAGCGAGACAGAAACGCGAGCTCGCCAATTCGCTGGCATGCGCGAGGGGGGGGCGGGGGGGGTTGGTGTCAGCAGGCGGGCGACAGGCGACGCGACGGCACATTGCACGCTGCAACAAGTGTCTTCGGAACGCGAGAGGCTGTGCTCGGGCGGATGGGGGAGGGGGGAGGGGCGATACCCAGTTGGGCCTTTCGACTCGTGTGGCGTCGGGGTTGGTTGCTTGTTTGGGTCTCGCCTTCTCTCGCTCCCTTCCTTCTTTGCTTTCTCCCTCTCTTCTGCCTCTTCCCTCGCTTCCTTTCTTCCTTCCCTCTACCGTCCCTTCACTCCTCCTCGCCTTCCCTCTCTTCTCTTATCCTTCCTTTCTCTTCCCTCCTTCCCTCTCCCCTCCCTTCACTCCTTCCCCCACTCCTCCTCCCCTTCCCTCTCTCCTCCTCTCCTTCCATTCCCTTCCCTCCTTCCCTCTCTCCTCCCCCTTCCCTCCCTCCTCCCCCCTTCCCTCACTCCATCCTCTCACTCCCCCATTCCTTCCCTCCTCACCCCCTTCCCTCCCTCCATCCCCTCCCTCGCCCTCCAGTCCACTTCACACGGGGCGCCGAAGGGGTCGAAGGGCCCCGCGAGACGCCAGCGAACGGACGTACCTGTCATGCGGGTGACATGACAGCCTCCGCGGATTCCTTTATTGACAGCTCTGGCCTTGCGTTCCATTCCTGGTCCGAAAGTGGCAAGGGAGGGGGAGGGGGGAGGTGGCAGCGATGACATGACAGCCGGACTTGGAGGACAATTAAGATGATTTGATGGGGGGGGGGGGGAACGGCCGCCGTGACACCCAGTGATTCACGGCGAGGCGGTGATCCAGACCGTGTCATAAATCGCGGTGTCACGAAGGCAGGGGACGTGACAGATTTATGAAGCGCACGTGTATTTGAAGTGTCTAATAAGTTGATATGTTTTTTTTTTTTTTTTTTTTTTCAAAGTACACCCACTAAGTTCAATTTCAAGCTCTGTTGCAGTAACTACAAGTTTATAGATGTCATATAAACTAAAATCTATTGAGATTTCTTTTACAAGACGAAGAATTCTCAGCAATCTGATAATAAGAAAAAGTAGACTATATTTTTATCTTTAGTTCCAGAGATAAGATAAGATACATGATTGTCGTCTTTTTTTTAATAGACAAGTGAGTACATAAGAAGACAAGAAGAAGAATACTTTTTTCAGCATTTGTTTATTTTTATTTTTTAATTTAATTTTATTGTATTTTTTTTTATTATTATTTTTTTTGTCTGATGATGCAGAAAGTAAATTTTAAAAATACATTTTTTATTTTATTTTTATTTCATTATATATATATATATATATATATATATATATATATATATATATATATATATATATGTATATATATATATATATATATATATATTTTTTTTTTCTTTTTTTTTTCTTTCTTTCTTTCTTTCTTTTTGTCTGATGATGCAGAAAGTAAATAAAATGTTATGCGAAGGAGTCCATTTTTGAAGTTTATGGTTTCGTTTACAAGACAAAATTTTCGGATTTTAAGCTTATGCAAATTCTGTTTTATATCGCCAATAAATTGCGGTAAACCTGAAGTGACTATAAAGATGTAAGAAATTTATAACAAAAGTACTGATGTTTTGTGAAGAAAATGCCGTTTTAAAAGTTACATATATATATCAAAATTGTGTGTGAGGATAGGAATGCCATCCCACTTATTCCCTCCCCCCCTCCCTCCCTCCCTATCGTTCCCTCCTATCCCTCACCTTTCCTCTCTCCTTCCCTCCTTCTCTCCTTCTCTCTCCTTTCTCTTCCCTCCCTCCTTTTCTCTTCTCTCCTACCCTCCCTCCCTCCCTCTCTAACCCCTTCCTTCGTCTCCCTCCCTCTCTCTCCGTCCCTCCCTCCTTTCCCTCCCTCCCCCACCTTCCCACCCAAGCCCCCCCCCACACACACACATAACTGAGGCGTTGACATACCCGAGTGCGTGCGTGCGTTCGTGCGTGCTTGCTTGTGAGGCGCGGCTGCTTGCTTGCCTTGGCGGTGACGTTGCTTTCGAAGGAACGGTAGTTATGCGAGCTTTTTTTTTCTTTCTTTCTTTCTTTGTTTTTTTCGTTCTTTTTTCTTTGTTCTTTTTTTCCTTCTTTTTCCTTTTTTCTTTGTTCTTTTTTTCCTTCTTTTTTCTTTTTCCTTCTTTTTTCTTTTTTTGCGTTAGGTGCCTTTGTCTTTTTGTTTTGTTTTGTGTTGTTGTTGTTTTTGCGTTGGGAGCCTTTGTCTTTGTTGGTCGTGGCCGTATTTGTGCTTTTTTTTTCTTTCTTTCTTTCTTTCTCTGTTATGTTTATGTTTTTAATCCTATTGTGTTTTTTTGAAGTCTTTTGTGCCGTTATGTTTGCGTTCTTTCGTGGTCGGTGTTGGCAAAGTTTTTTTTTCTTATTTTTTCTTTTCTTTTTTCTTTCCATTGTTTTCTTTTTTTGTGGTAGTTTTAGCGTGTCATTGTTTGTTGTCTCAGTGTTGCTATAATTTTCTCCCGTCTTTATCGTGTTTTTCTCTCTATATATATTTATTTTCCTTCGTATTTGATTCACTATTTCCTTTCTTTAGCGATGGTATGTCATTGAATTGCGTTTTTTTCCGTTTCGTGATGTTTCTGTGGGAATCGTCAATTTCGATTTATTATTGTTATTATTATCATCATCATCACTATTATTATTATTATTATTATTATTATTATTATTATTATTATTATTATTGTTAATATATTATAATTGTCATTATTATTATCATTAGTATTTTTTGTATGTTATTGATGATGAATTCTTGTTGTCTTATTCTTTTGTTTTTGTGTGAGCAGTGAGTTCGGAACGATCACCCCCCTTCCCCCCCAAAAAAAATAATGATAATAATAAAATAGAATAAATGATGAAAATAAAAAAAAAAACAGATAATGCGCAGATGTTTGTCATATTGTGATTCTTGTTTTTTTTTTTAGACTTGAAAGTGTATTTGTCTTTATGAATATATGGATGAATGTGTGCAATTATTTACGAGCATCGTGCGGTGGCCAACGTGCCGACTTACATAAATCTGTGAGTGTGTGCCTGTGTACGCTTACGAATCCACGCACACGATGTACGTACACCGCCTACGTGCGTATCTCATTACGGTTTGTGCGTTGATGGAAGAGGAGGGAAATACATGACCGTTATCTGACTATTTTCCTTCCTCGAGTAGGCCTTGCGGGCGCTCCGTAGGCCTATCGGTCGTAGATCCAGGTTTCTGTGGCCGTGAATTTAATATTTCTCCTTCTTCTTCTTCTGGCTCTTTCTTTGTCTTCCTTTGTTTCTCTTGATCTCTCTTAAATTCCCTCTTTAGTTTAGATGTTCGTATTTTTTTTATAGAAATGTGGATTTGATTATATATATTTATATGTGTATTCGATATTTATATATATATATATATATATATATATATATATATATATATATATATTATGTTTATGTCCTAGGTTTATTACATTATTTATATTCACGCATTTATTACTTACCATATTATTCCTCTGACGAGCACCTATAGTTAGAAACCAGACAGACTAAAATTCTGATTAAAACCCGAGAAAGGAAGAGAGAAATCGAAAAGTCGAGAAGGAGAGGCGTTACGATCTGCGTCGCAGTGTCGGCCGGCTGTCGGTGTGCGTTCCCCCGGCGGCGGCGACACGCGGACCGCCCGCTCGCCGCCGACCTTGACTCCTTCCCGCCGCCGCCGCCGCTGAGAGTAAACAAACCGCGGATCCACTCTCGCCTCTCCCGCTCGACGCCGGCTATAGGAGGCTGAGATTTTTTGGTTCTGATTTTTTTTTTGGGTGGGGTGGGTGGGGGGGGGGGGGGGGAAGGTGTGGGGGAGGAGGGATTTTTGGCGTTGTGTTGGTTTGGTTTTGGTTTTGATTTCGTTTCTGTATTGTCTTGTTTTCTTGAATTTCTTTCTTTCTCTCTTCTCTCTGCCCTCTCTCTCTCTCTCTCTCTCTCTCTCTCTCTCTCTCTCTCTCTCTCTCTCTCTCTCTCTCTCTCTCTCTCTCTCTCTCTCTCTCTCTCTCCTCTCTCTCCTCCTTCTCTCCTCTCTCCTCTCCTCTCTCTCTCCCTCTCCCTCTCCTCCTCCCTCTCCCTCTCTCCATATCTCCCTATCTCTCCCTCCTCCTCTTCCCTGCCTCCCTCCCCTCGGCCTTTCTTCCTCCTCCTACCTGTCCCTATCTCCTACGCACTCCCCCCCCGCCCCTCTTCTTGTGCACCCTCGCAACACTTTTTTTTACTCACGCCAGCTGCAGGTACGAAGCGGCGACGCGAGCTATTCCCGCCCTTACGCATCTGTATCCGAAGGTCGTCTTTTGTAAAATCGGAGAAACACACCCTAGTCCTCCCCCCTCCCTGCCCACCTACCCCTTCCCTCTCCCTCCCACCCCCTCCTTTGAAACAAAGAGGGATAAAATAATTCGTTGTGGAGAACAGAGGAGAGGTAGACAGACAGACAGAGACACAGATAGACGAATAGAAGGAAGAGGCTCTGAACTTGCTTGTGGAACGCGGAGACCATAGAGAGAGAGATAGACAGGCAGACAGACAGACAGGTAGGCAGAGAGGAGATAGAGAGAGAGACAGTCAGAGAGGAGAGTGAAGAAGAAGGAGGAGGAGAAGGAAAAGGAGAAGGAGAAGGGGAGAGAGAGAGAAAGAGATAAAGAGAGGAGACAGTGACAGAGACAGACAGAGACAGAGACAGAGAGAGAGAGAAAGAAAGAAAGAGAGAGACGTACGGACGGACGGACGATAGACTCGTCCGCTAGCCCAGCAGCCGCGGTTGGCGGGAATCTGTCCGAGGAACGAGTCTCCATATTTTTTTTTCTCTCCCTCTCTCTCTCTCTCTCTCCTCTTCCACGCCTTCTACCTCACCTTATTTTACGCACCTCGGCATTTATCCCTCTCCGCTCTCGCGACTTTACGACCCGGTTTTAGAGAGAAAGGGTAAAAAGAGGAAGGGATGATGGCCGCGACGAAGAAACAAAAGAGAAGCGAAGGGCGCCGAATGCAGGAAGTTCGGTCGAATCACACGTGGCTTGAGGTCGCAATCCCTCCCTCGGGGGCTGTGGGGGTGCGGGGAGGGAGGGAGGGAGGGAGGAGCGTGGGGGTGGGAGGGAGAGAGGGAGGGAGGAGCGTGGGGGTGGGAGGGAGGGAGGGTGGGAGGAGGAGCGTGGGGGTGGGAGGGAGAGAGGGAGGGAGGAGCGGAGGGTGGGAGGGAGGGAGAAGCGGGGGTGGGGGGAGACTGGGGTGATGGATTGGAGGTGGGGGTCAGGGGACGGGTGGGAGGGTAGGGGGAGTAATTGGTTGTAGATTGTGGAGGGAAGGAGGGGGAGGTGGAGGTATAGGTACAGGTATAGTTTCAGGTGGAGGAGGAGGAGGAGGAGGGGTGGTGGTGGTGGTGGAGGTGGAGGAGGAGGGGGTGGAGGTGGTGGTGGAGGAGGAGGAGGGGTGGAGGAGGAGGAGGGGGTGGAGGAGGAGGAGGTAGAGGAGGAGGGCGGAAAGGATAGATAGAATGTGGAGAAGAAATCGAAGGTAGGAGGCAAAAGGAATGAAGAACAGGGAAGTTTAAGAATGGAAAAATATGTGGTAAGAGAGGAAGGAGAAGGGAGAAGCGTTAGAAAGAGAAAGGAAAGGAAGGTAAGGTAAGGGAGAAGGGAGAGAGGAAAGGAAAGATGGAAATAGAAAGGGAGATGGAAGAAGGAAGAAGATGAAAAAGAGAAAAGGTGAAAGGAAAGGGAGAGGGAAGACAGAAGGAGAAGATAGAGAGAGAAAGGAGAGAAGGTAAGAGAGGGGAAGAAGGAAGGAGAAAATAAAGAGGGAAAGGAAAGAAAGGTAAGGTAAGGGAGAAGGGAGGGAGGAGGAGCAGGAGGAGGAAGGAGGGAGGGAGGGAGGGAGGGAGGGGGAGGGGGAAGGGAGGACAAAAGCGATGTTCGAGCGGACTCGCTTCTGCGGTCCCGGCGTTCGATTCCCTGGCGGCTTATCTCGCTTTATCTCGATGAGCGGATTGAGATGCGCGATAGGTGGGGGGAGGGAGAGGGGGGGGTAAGGGGAGGAGGTCCGGCGGAAGATTTTTTTTTTTTTTTTCAGTGCCGTTTTCTTGATTCGTTTTCGTTTTTTCGGTTTTCATTTATTTTTTCCTTCATCTCTTCCTTGTTCGAATTCTTGTTCTTTTTCTTCTTTTTCCTCCTCCTCCGTCTCCTCCGTTTCCCTCTCCCTCCCCCTCTTCCACCTCTCCCTCTCCTTCTCCTTCCTCCTTCTCCTCCCTCTTCCCCACCTCCTCCCTCCTCCCTTACTCCTCCTCCGCCTCCTCCTTGCTCTACCTTCCTTCTTCCTCCTTCCCCACCTCCTCCCTCCTCCCTTACTCCTCCTCCTCCGCCTCCTCCCTTCCCACCTCCTCCTCCTCCCTCCTCTACCTTCCTCCTTCCACCTCCTCCCCCTCTTCCTTCTTCCTTCTCCTCCCCTTCTTCCTTCTTCCTGCTCCGACCAAACTCGCTTTTTCCCCCACCGAGAGGAATTATTCCCTGCGTGCTCCTCCTCCTCCTCCTTCCTCCTCCCCCTCCTTCCCCCCCCCCCTCCTCATCCTCCACCGCTGGCCACTCGCATCGTAGCTCCGCCTTTCGGGGGGGGGGGATGTTTGTGGGGGGAAGGTGGAGATGGGTGTGTGTTCGGGGCGGGGGGGATGTGGGCGAGAATTTACAGGTTGGGGGAGGTGTGGGTGTTGAGGGCGGGGGGATGTGGGTGTAGATGCGTGTGTGTGTTTGTGTGTGTGTATGTATGTATGTATGTATGTATGTATGTGTAGTATATATGGGCGTGGGTGTGGATGGACAGCCAGCCAGACGGACAGACAGACAGACAGACAGACAGACAGACAGACAGACAGACAGACAGACCACACGTTGATAGATGGCTTCGCTTCGCTAATTCTCCTCGCCACACGCATTAAATACTTAAATACTATTAAATACTTACACAGCGTGCGATGATACTTACGCAGTGTACTTTGTGACGTCGTTGAGCACATAGTGTTATACCGAGGCAGTTTACGCCACGAGTGTAAATAGGTCGATGCCATTCGTGCGTCTTTTGGTTGATCATGAATAGGATTTTCGTCCCTATGTGCATTTCTTTGTATGGAGTTGTATTTTTTTGCGTTTATTGTTGATTGAATTCGTTTTGTAAATCCAAGTGGTTGTTTGTTTGTTTGAATGTTGATGGATGTGGGATACTGAGAAGGGATTGTGGTCGATTTATTTTCCATGATTTGGATAGGCCTATATGGGGACTACTGGATTTGGTTAGTCTAATAGTTAATTTTTATGATTATTGTTATTATTTTTATTTATTACTTTGTTAATATATTTGTCAAAGTGTTTCCCCACTTTTTTATATTTTAATGGTATTTTTATTTATAGATTTGCTAATTTGCTTCTTTTTTTTTGGTGAAATTATTTCCCCCACTTTCGGTGATTGATTTGTTTGTTTGTTTGTTGTTGTTGTTCTGTTGTTACAGTGTCGGTTCGTTGGCTTTATTCGGGTAATTAGTTTCCATTTGCGAGAGGGATTTGCGGCGATCGCCCGGCCGCTCCCTCCGTCTGCCAGAGAACGCTCAGCGGATTCGGTCCTTTGTTGCGGGGAAACATCCGCTCCTGCCGGGGCTGCCCATTGTCGAGGCGCACGCACGCAAGCACGTACACACGCGCGCGCACGCACGCAAGCACGTACACACGCGCGCGCACGCACATACACACACACACACACGCACACTTGTTTTTGTTTTTTTATCCTCCTTTCCTCCTCTCTCTTCCCCCTTCTCTCTCCTCCTCCTCCTCCTCCTCTTCCTCCTCTATTTCCTCCCCCTCCCTTTTCTCCTCTCTCCTTTCCTCTCCCTCTCCCTCTCCCTCAGTCGATTAACTCCCTCCCTTTCCCTTTCTTCCCTCGAGGCCGGATCATCTCTTTCCCCTCGTGACCTGACCTGACCTTGTACATTTGTCGCTTTATCCCCTGTTAACGGATTTTTCCTTCTCTTTCTCCCTTTAATGGTGTTTCTCCTTTTTTCTCTCTTTTGTCTTCTCTTCTCCCTTTCTCTCCTGTGTTCTCTTTCCATTTCCTCCTTTTCAGCTTGGCTTCATCTTGGATTTGAAAGGAGGCGTGGTCGTCAGTTTTGTTGTTTGTTGTTGTTGTTGTTGTTGTTGTTTCGTTGTCATGGCGATGCGTGGGATCGACTGTGCTTGTTCCGTTGCGTTGTTTCTTTGCATTTTGAGTTTTCATTGTTGTTTTTATCTGCTTTGTTAGATTGAATTGTGGCTTTGGGTTGGTTAGCTGGATGGTATTTTATTTGTTTTGTTGTGCATTTGTTGTGATTGCATGTGCAGTCTGCGTTCTCTGTTAATTGTGTTTGTCGGTTGCCGGGTGTGGGTTGGTATTGGAAAACATGCGGAATCTCTCTCTCACTGTCTGTGTATCCGGCGCTTTCTCTCTTTATCTGTCTACCTATTGATATATATATCTATTTTTCTCATGTCTATCTATCTCCCTTTATGTCCCTTTCCCTTCTTCTCCCTTTCACTCCTCCACCTCTCCCGTTTCCCACATTCCCTTCCCTTCCTCCTTTCTCCTTTCTCCTTTCTCCTTTCTCTTTTTCTCCCCTGTACCCCTCCCTCTTCCTCCTCCTCCTTTCTCTCTCCTGTCTCCCTCTCCCTCCCTCCCCCTCTCCTGTCTGCCTCCCTCCCCTCTCTCTCTCCTGTCTCCCTCCCTCCCCCTCTCTCTCTCCTGTCTCCCTCCCTCCCCCTCTCTCTCCCTTCCCCTCTCCCTTTCCCCCTCCGTTCTTTTGCTGTATGTTACATTTGGAATGTTGAATGGCGTGTGTTATGTAGGCCTACATATTTACCGGTAAATGTCGGGTGCCAAATGTTGCGTAGTCGGAGCGAGCGAGGCTTTATGGCACTGTCGACGCGGCTGTTAATCAGCTGTGTCCACTGCCATAAAGAAGGGTGGGGAGGGGGTCCATTTAGGCCTACCTGGTGGGTTGGGTACCTGGTGAAAAAAGGGAATAAAGGGGAATAGAGAATAGAGGAAGGGAAAAGTGATAGCGATGAAGAATCGTCGATAGAGGATGATTTGATGTAAGTTGAGAACTGTCCACCAGTCCGGTCATCCATATAGGCCTATGCATTCATCCATTAATTCATTATCTTATCCTGTGTATTTAAGATGAGAAAGGGATAAGGAGGTGAAGGGGGCAAGTGGGAAGGGGAGAGAGGGTGATATCAGCTGCGGTTGCAATGTTGCAATTTAGTTCATAGACTGATTGTTATGCTTTACAAGTGTGGGTTTGTGCAAGAGAGTGCAATGTTTCAACATGAACATCGTGTAACCACTGCATGCATGTATTCATGTATTTGTCATTAGTGACCTAATTTAATTGTTATTATGGTGTTGTGTTGATGCAATTATGGCATTGCATGTTCGTCATTAGCATTTGATTTTGGTTGCATTTTCTTTTTTACTTCTTCAGGTTTACAATAGGCCTATGCCCCTTTACAATTGTCTCCAAAAAATCAGTCAAGAGAAGAATTTTGAATAGGCCTATGGGTTAAAGCACATGCTAATTGTGGTATCAGTAATGGTGATGATAGTAGTAATGATGGTAATGATGATGATATATCTAATAATTGTGGTGATAATGATAGTGATTGTGAAGATGATAATGATAATGAAAATGATAGTAGTAGTAATAGAAATGATAATAGTAATAATAAAAGAAATCATGATAGTAACAATAGAAGAAATGATGATAGTAATAATAAAATAGATAATAAAAGTAATAATGATAAGTAATAAAAGTAATAATAGTGAGAACAATAAAAATTATAACAGTATATGATTACAATGATGATAGTAATGAGAATACTGATTGTAACAACAATAATAATTCTACAACTAATGACAATGACAAAGATGTTGAAAATGATATCGCTTTTATTCATGATAAAGATCGCAATGATAACAGTTAGAAAAAAAAATAACCGAGATAACAGCGAAAGAAAAAGAAATCCATTTTACTCATGATAAAGATCGCAATGATAACAGTTAGAGAAAAAAAATAACCGAGATAACAGCGAAAGAAAAAGAAATCGATTTTACTCATGATAGAGATCGTAATGATAACAGTTAGAAAAAAATAACCGAGATAACAGCGAAAGAAAAAGAAATCGATTTTACTCATGATAGAGATCGTAATGATAACAGTTAGAAAAAAAAAATAACCGGGATAACAGAGAAAGAAAAGGAAAGGAGGACGTACCCCCTGCTTTAGGCCTGGCGACGGAGGGACGAAAGGACGACGAGTTCTGTGTGTGGAATAGGTAGTGGGGGGAGGGGGATAGGGGATAGGAGGAAGGGGGTGGGGGGTGGGGGGCGTTGCACGTGCTCTGAATGGCGGGCGAGAGAAGCCGGGGTTTCGGACCGGCTGGACGCGAGGCAGGGGTGGGAGCTCGCATATATATATATATATGTATGTATGTATGTATGTATGTGTGTGTGTGTGTGTGTGTGTGTGTGTGTGTGTGTGTGTGTGTGTGTGTATAGGTATGTATGTATATATGTGTATAGGCCTCTCTCTCTCTCTCCCTCCCCCCCTCTCTCTTTCTTTCTTTCTTTCTTTCTTTCTTTCTTTCTTTCTTTCTTTCTTTCTCTCTTTCTTTCTCTCTCGGTCTCTCTTCCTCTCTCTCTCTCTCTCTCTCTCTCTCTCTCTCTCTCTCTCTCTCTCTCTCTCTCTCTCTTTCTATGCGTATGTGTATGTGTGGAGAGAGAAAGAGAGAGAGGGGGGGGTAGAACAATAGAATTGATATTTAGAAATGTATCTCTTTCGTCTTCCCCGCCTCCTTCTACCTTCCTAACCTTCGCTCTTCCTCCCTCCTTCCCTTCCTTTTCCCCTCCATCCCTCCCTTCTTCTCCCATCCCCCATTTTTCCTCTTCTCCCCCTCCCTCCTTCGTCCATTTCCCCGCCTCCTTTTCCCTCCCTCCCTCCCACACACATCCTCCTCCTCTTCCCTCCCTCCCTCCCCCATTCACCCTCCACCCTCCACCCTCCACCCTAACTCCTCTCTCCCGTCCACTCATACACCCACTACTTACTTCCCTTCCTCCTTTCCCCATCCTCCCTCCTTTACCCCCTCCCCAGTCCTCTTGCCTCCCCCTCTCCCCTATCTCTTCCTCCCTCCCCCTCTTTACCCCAACCTCCGACCCTCTTCTTCCCTCCCCTCCCTCCCCCTCTTTCCTCCCTCCCCCATCTCCCTCCCTCCCTATCTCCCCCATCTTCCTCCTCCCTCCCTCCTCCTCCTCCTCTTCCTCCCCCCTCCCTCCCCTCTTTCCTCCCTCCCTCCCCTCCCTCCCCCATCTTCCCTCCTCCCTCCCTCCCTCTCACTCCCCTCCCTCTTTCCTCATCTTCCCTCCCCCCTCCCTCCTCCCATCTCCCCTCCCCTCCCCCATCTCCCCCTCCCTCCCCCTCCCTCCCCTCCCCTCCCTCCCTTCTCCTTTCACTCTCCAGCCTTGACGAGTCCGTCATCGAGAGAGTAGATGTTAGACCGTCCACCCGTCCCTGCGGTCAGGCCATCCGCCTCTCCATCTCTGTCTGTTTAAATCATCCATCCATCCATCTATCCATCTACCTGTTCATCTGCCTATCTGTGTGTGGTAGATCTGTCCATTCATCTGCCTATTTTGTCTGTTTGTCTATTCATTCGTCCGGTCTTCCATACGTCTGTTATGGACAGACGTATGGAAGAATGGAATGAATTAATCCATCCATCCATTTATCTATTTATCCATCCATCTGTTTATCTATCTATCCATCCATTTATTTATCTGTCTATCCATCCATCCATTTATCTGTCTATCCACCCATTCATTTATCTATCTATCTATTTATCTATCTATCCATCCATCCATTTATCTATCTATCCATCCATCCATCCATTTATCTATCCATCCATCCATCCATCCATCCATCCATCCATCCATCCATCCATCCATCCAAAGAAAAGGATTAGAGAATGAATGAGTATAGAAAAGGTAGATAGGATGACGCAGGGAATCAGGTAGGTCAGAAAAAAGAGGAAAGGGAAAATAATCAGGGAGTCAGGGAGTAACAAAAAAAAGAAGAGGGGGAGATGTAGAGGTAGATCAGGGAGTCAAGAAGCAAGAAAAGAGGGGGGGGGGGAAGAAGAGGAAGATAATCAGGGAGTCAAGAAGCAAGAAAAGAGGGGGAGAGGAAGAAGAGGAAGATAAGCAGGGAGTCAAGAAGCAAGGAAAAAAAGGGGGGAGAAGAAGATGATCAGGGAGTTAAGAAGTAAAAAAAGAAGGAGAAGAAGAAGAGGAAGAGGAAAAGAATCAGGGAGTCAAGAAGTAAAAAAAAAAAAAAACGGACAGGAGGAGGAAAAAAAGAGGAAAATAATCAGGCAAACAGAGAGGGGGGGGTCAAGGAGTCTACAATAGGAAGAAGGAAGAGAATCGGTATGGGGGGGTAGGAGGGGGTCGAAGAGTCCACCACAGGGAGGGAAGAGGGGGGGGAGAAGGAGGAAGAGAGTCACGAACCGAATGGGAGTCTTTAAGAAAGGGGAACCATAGGGAAGGCAGGAAGTGTTGCGTAAGGGTTGGTAAGGCTTGAATGACACGGCGCCCCTCTTAGGTATGCCTGGTCACGAGTTGCTTGTCTGAGGGAGGGGGGCGGGGGGATGGAGGGGTAGGGGGCGGGGTGGATGGAAGGGTAGGGGCATGGAGCTGGGAGGGAGGGAGGGATAGGTGTAGGGGGACGGGGGATGGGTGGGTAGGGGCAAGGGGCTGAGAGGGAACGGGGGATGGGTGGGTAGGGGCAAGGGGCTGAGGAGGGAGGGGGAGGGGGGATGGGTAGGGGCTGGGAGGGAGGGGGGAGGGAGGGATGGGTAGGGGTAAGGGGCTGGGAGGGAGGGAGGGATAGGTGTAGGGGGACGGGGGAGGGTGGGTGGGTAGGGGGAAGGAGGGCTGGGGAGGGAGTGTGGATAGGTGTAGGGGACGGGGGATGGGTGGGTAGGGGCAAGGGGTTGGGAGGGAGGGGGAGGGAAGGAAGGGTAGGGGTAAGGGGGCTGGGAGTGGAGGGGGGATAGGTGTATGGGGACGGGGGATAGGTGTAGGGGGACGGGGGATAAGTGTAGGGGGACGGGGGATGGGTGGGTAGGGGCAAGGGGTTGGGAGGGAGGGGGAGGAAGGAAGGGTAGGGGTAAGGGGCTGGGAGGGAGGGGGGATAGGTGTATGGGGACGGGGGATAGGTGTAGGGGGACGGGGGATAAGTGTGGGGGGACGGGGGATGGGTGGGTAGGGGCAAGGGGTTGGGAGGGAGGGGGAGGGAAGGAAGGGTAGGGGTAAGGGGCTGGGAGGGAGGGGATAGGTGTATGGGGACAGGGGATAGGTGTAGGGGGACGGGGGATAAGTGTAGGGGGACGGGGGATGGGTGGGTAGGGGCAAGGGGTTGGGAGGGAGGGGGAGGGAAGGAAGGGTAGGGGTAAGGGGCTGGGAGGGAGGGGGGATAGGTGTATGGGGACGGGGGATAGGTGTAGGGGGACGGGGGATAGGTGTAGGGGGACGGGGGATGGGTGGGTAGGGGCAAGGGGTTGGGAGGGAGGGGGGGAGGGAAGGAAGGGTAGGGGTAAGGGGCTGGGAGGGAGGGGGATAGGTGTATGGGGACGGGGGATAGGTGTAGGGGGACGGGGGATAGGTGTAGGGGGATGGGGGATGGGTGGGTAGGGGCAAGGGGTTGGGAGGGAGGGAGGGGATGGGGGATGGGTGGGTAGGGGCAAGGGGTTGGGAGGGAGGGAGGGGATGGGGGATGGGTAGGAGCAAGGGCTTGGGAGGGAGGGGGGGAGGGAAGGAAGGGTAGGGGCAAGGGGCTGGGAGGGAGGGGGATAGGTGTATGGGGACGGGGGATAGGTGTAGGGGGACGGGGGATAAGGGTAGGGGGACAGGGGATGGGTGGGGTAGGGGCAAGGGGTTGGGAGGGAGGGAGGGGATGGGTGATGGGTGGGTAGGGGCAAGGGGGTTGGGAGGGAGGGAGGGGATGGTGGATGGGTAGGAGTAAGGGGCTGGGAGGGAGGGGGAGGGAAGGAAGGGTAGGGGCAAGGGGCTGGGAGGGAGGGGGGGAGGGGTGGATGGGTAGGAGTAAGGGGCTGGGAGGGAGGGGGGAGGGGAAGGACAAAAGGAGGGAGGGATAGGTGTAGGGGGAGGGAGGAAGGGAGGTAGGGTTGGTGGGTAGGGACAGGGGGAGGAAGGGTGGATAGATAGGGGAGGGAGAGAGGGATGGGTAGGTGCAGGGGGAAGGAGGGAGGGAAGAAGGAAGGATGGATAGATAGGGGGAAGAATGGGTAGGGGCAGGGGGAGGGAGGGAGGGGGGAGGGATGAACCGTATTTGACCTGTGTTATTTTTGTCTTGTATTTTTTTTCTTTCTTTCTTTTTATGTGTGTGTGTTTAATGTTTTTTTCGGGTGGAAGTTCCCTCGTACGAGTAGATTTGTTGTCTTAGAAGTTTTGCTGTTGTTGTTGATGTTATTTTTACTTTTAATTCCTATTCTCCGTTTATTTGTTTTTCTTTCTTTTCTCGTCACTTTTCATTTGGATTTTTCTCTTCTCCTTGCTTTCTTTTCCTTCTTCTCCTCGTCGTCCTCCTCTTTTTATCTTTCTTTCTTCCTTCCCTTCGTTCCTTAGCCGTCTTTGCTTCATCCTTCTGCACATCCTCGTTTTTTCTCCCCCTTCCTCCTTCCTTCCTTCCCCTTCACCCTCCAGCATTTCCTCCTTCTTTCCTTCCCCTACATCCTCCAGCATGTCCTCCTTATTTCCTTCCTTCCTTTCTTCCCCTTCTTCGCTTCATCCTCCTGCACATTCTCCTTCCTTCCCTCCTTTCCTCCTGCCTTCCTTCCTTCCTACCTTAACCCTTCTTCGCCTCATCCTCCTTCCATTCTTCCTTCTTATCTTCCTTACCTTTCTTCGTCTCATCCTCCTGCCCACCCTCCTTCCTTCTTTCCTCCTCCTAATCCTGCTGTTTATTGGCCCATGCGCCTCTTAACGGCCCGCCATCATGTTGACATTGCAATAATGCTTAACTTAATTGCAGAAAAAAAATGAAAAAAAATAAGAAAAGAAATACAGATGTCGTCACTAACTAATTTCATTTTTTTTTCTTTGCAGGTACGACTTAACGAGGCTCCTCGTCGTCATTAGCGAGATGGTGAGGGAGATGAGGGCGGTAAGGGAGGAGGAGGAGGAGGGAGGGAAGGAGGGAGGGAGGTGAGGGTGGTAAGGGAGGAGGAGGAGGAGGAGGAGGAGGAGGAGGGAGGGAGGGAGGGAGGGAGGGAGGGAGGGAGGAGGAGGGCGGTAAGAGAGGAGGAGGAGGAGGGAGGTAAGGGTGGTAAGAGAGGAGGAGGAGGAGGGTAAGAAATGAGGATGGTGAAGGTGGTGAGTATAAGGAGGATGGTGAGGGCGGTAAGGGAGGAGGAGGAGGAGGAGGGAGGGAGGGAGGGAGGGAGGTGAGGTGGTAAGGGAGGGAGGGAGGGAGGGAGGGAAGGAGGGAGGGAGGTGAGGGTGGTAAGGGAGGAGGAGGAGGAGGGAGGGAGGAGGGAGGGAGGGAGGTGAGGGGTGGTAAGGGAGGAGGAGGAGGAGGAGGAGGAGGGGGAGGGAGGTGAGGGTGGTAAGAGAGGAGGAGGAGGGAGGGAGGGAGGGAGGAGGGAGGGAGGGAGGGAGGGAGGGAGGGAGGAAGGGAGGTGAGGGTGGTAAGGGTGGTAAGGGTGGTAAGGGAGGAGGAGGAGGAGGAGGAGGAGGGAGGAGGAGGGAGGAGGAGGAGGAGGAGGAGGAGGAGGAGGAGGGAGGGAGGGAGGGAGGTGAGGGTGGTAAGGGAGGATGGTGATGAAGGTGGTGAGTATAAGGAGGATGGTGAGGGCGGTAAGGGAGGAGGAGGAGGAGGAGGGAGATGGGTATAATGAGGTTGGTGAGGGGAGATGAAGGCGGTAAGAGAGGAGGAGGGGGATGAGGAGAATGAGGGTGGAAAAGATGAGGATGATGAGGGACAGATGATAAAGCTGATGCTACAGGGGGAGGGGGAGGGGAAGGGGGGAGACACTGTGTTTGACTTATATATAGCTCTCGTTTCTTTTCATGTATTCGTGATTTTGTTTTCTGTTCTCTCTCTTCTGTTTTGTTATTTTTTTTCTGCTTGTTTGCTTGTGTAAGCATTCTTGTCCCTGTGTGCGTTTTTTATGAATTTACATCCGTGTGCGTGTGTATGCATCTACGTCCGTGTGCGTGTGCGTGTTCCCGTGTGCGTGTTGCACCGTATTGGATTCGCGTAATAGGGGCGAGAGAGCGATTCCGTCTGGTCCCGCGCGGAGGTCGGCGGGCGAGCCGTGGGACTCCGTTGCGTGCGGCCGCCCACCCGCCCTCTCTCCCTCTCTCCCGCCCACTCGCCCTCCCTCCCTCTCTCCCTCCCGGCCACTCGCCCTCCCGCCCGCCCACTCGCCCTCCCTCCCTCTCTCTCGCCCGCCCACTTGCCCGCCCTCCCTCTCTCCCGCCCACTCGCCCGCCCTCCCTCTCTCCCGTCCACTCGCCCGCCCGCCCTCTCTCCCTCTCTCCCTCTCTCCCTCGCTGTCTCCTCTCGTCTGCCGTGTTGTCTTGCTTGTTCATTGGTGTAGGTCGTTCTGTCTTTTCTGGCTGTGTGTCTTTGTCTGTCGGTCGGTCGGTTGGTCGCTGTCATTCTCTTTTCGCTCCTCTCACTTTTCGTTTCTTCTCCTTATCACTATCCCTCCTTCCCTCCTTCCCTTCCTCCCTCCTTCCCTTCCTCCCTCTCCCTCTCCCTCCCTTCCTCCCTTCCTCCCTCCTTCCTTCCCTTCCCCCCTTCCCCCCTTCCTCCCTTCCACCTTCCCTTCGTACTAAATGTATTCCCTCCCCCGCTTTATGTCCCTTCCCTTCCTCCCTCCCTCCCTCCCTCCTACCCTTCTATTTTACTCCTTGATCCCGTTTTCTTGATCGACATCTCATTTTCCGCCCATCTCTCTCTTTCGCTCACGTCTCCCTCCCACTCCGTCTCATTCACTCACCGATAAGAATGCAAAATGGAGGGAGGGAGGAAGGGAGGAGGGAGGAGGGAGAAGGGAGGAGGGAGGAGGGAGGAGGGAGGAGGGAGGAGGGAGGAGGGAGGAGGGAGGAGGGAGGAGGGAGGAGGGAGGAGGGAGGGAAGGAGGAAGAGAGAGAGAGAGAGAGAGAGAGAGAGAGAGAGAGAGAGAGAGAGAGAGAGAGAGAGAGAGAGAGAGAGAGAGAGAGAGAGAGAGAGAGAGAGAGAGAGAAAGAGGGGGAGAGGGGGGGGATTAATGTTCCTTTTTTTTATGTCGTGTGGCGGGCATATTTTTTCCCCATTCTTTTCTATCTCCACCACCTCCACCCCTCCTCCTCCTCCACCTCCACCCCCACCTCCACCTCCCACCCACCCCCTTCCACCTCCACCTTTACCTCCTCCTCCTTCCCTTTCCTCCCCCCCCTCTTCCTCCACCTCTACCTCCTCCTCCTCCACCTCCACCACCTTCACTCCCTCCTCTTCCCTTTCCTCCCTCTTATTGACATTATATTATATCTATTTGCATTCTATTACACCGGCGTTGTTTACCTCCCGTCGCCCCGCCCCCTTTCCCCGCGATCGCCATAAAAGCGAAATGACTTGTTGGACTTGTTGGCTCGTTCGGCGCTCGGGCTGATAGTTAAGGGGCCCGGTCGTCATTGCGGAAGAGGGTGGGAGGGGGTGGGTGTGGGTGGGAGGAAGGGAGGGGGATAGGGTGGGGGGTGGGGGGTAGGGAGGGAGGGGTGGGAGGTGGATGGGTGGGGGGGGAGGGAGAGAGGAAGAGAGGGAGGGTGGGAAGAAAGAGGGAGGGGGTAGGGGGGTAGGGAGGGAGGATGTGGGGGTGGGAGAGAGGGAGGGATGGGGGGCTGGGAAGAAAGAGGGAGGGAGAGTGGGAAGTAGGGAGGGATGTGTGTGAAGTAGGAAGGTAAGAGGGAAGGGTGGGAAGGTAAGAGGGAAGGAGGAAGGGAGGGAAGCGGGAGGTGCGGGCGAATGAGGTGATAGGTTAATGAGTATATAATATAAGTATATGCTCATTCGAATAACGGAATGTGGTGTGGTGATGAGAAGGAAGAGTGGAAAAAGGAAGTAAAGTTTGTAGTAAAAGAAATACTTGAAACAGATGAGTGAAAAGATAGGTGAAAGAAGGAGGAGGAGGAAGAAGAAAATAAAGAAGGATAAAGGAAAAAGAAGACAAAAACAAAGGCAAAGATGAAGGCGAAAACGATGAGGATAATAATAATGATAATGGTAGTAATAATAATAATAATAATAATAATAATAATAATAATGATAATAATAATAATAATAAATAACTAATAATAATGATCAGAGGATTGACACTTTTTATAATTGACAGAAGATTGATGATGATAATGATAATGGTTATAATAATAATGATAATAATAATAATAATAATAATAATAATAATAATAATAATAATAATAATAAATAATGATCAGAGGTCGCGCCAAGGATGACAAAAGTTAGAGTGCACATTCGTGTGAGATGCCGTCGAGTGGGGAGATTCTATATGTTAATAGATTCTTTCTCGTCGTGTAATTGGCCGCCGAGGATGAAAGGAGCTGAAATTGGCGCCTGAGTGGAGGGGGAGGGGGTGGGGGAGTGGGAGGGGAAGGGGATGGGGATAATGAGAGGAGGGAGGGGAAGGGAATGGGAAATATATATATATTTATTTATTAATTTATTTATTTATATATATGGGACGGAGAGAGAGAGAGAAGGAGAGACAGAGAGAGAGAGAGAGAGAGAGAGAGAGAGAGAGAGAGAGAGAGAGAGAGAGAGAGAGAGAGAGAGAGAGAGAGAGAGAAGGAGAGACAGAGAGAGAGAGAGAATGTGTATGTATATATGTATGTATGTATGTGTAAGGATTAATCCGTGTCTCCCTTTCCTTTCCCCTTTCCTCCTCCCTTTTCCCTTCTCACCCGATTCATCAGCGGAGAGACTCGCTGACGTGGAGGCTGGCGATCGGGAGAGCGAAGAAAAATGAGTGAGTGAGTGAGTGAGTGAGGTACTTGTGCGTGTTGGTGAGTACGTTTCGATGCGTGAGTGAATGAGGTAGTTAGATGTGCGTATGGGTGAGTGAATGAGGTAGATGTGCGTATGGGTGAGTGAATGAGGTAGATGTGCGTATGGGTGAGTGAATGAGGTAGTTAGATGTGCGTATAGGTGAGTGAATGACTTTGTGGGTGGGGGCGAGTGAGCGAGCGAGTAAAAAAAGATGGATAGACGCAACAAATATTTGTGAGTGAATTAAGATATCCTGTGAGGAACTCTTCTTAAGGATTAACACAATCCTTTCTTTAGAGGCTTTTTAACACAACTTTTCTTTTTTCTTATATTTGCCTTCTGTTCCTCGTCCTTCCTCGCCTCCAGTATCTTTTTTTCCTTACTACTGTCTGTTCTTTTCTCCTCCTCCTCCTCTTCCTTTTTTTCTCTACCTCTTTCTCCTCTGTTTTCTTTTCTCCTCCTCCTCCTCTTCATTTTCCTCTTCCTCTTCCTCCTCTGTTTTCTTTTCTCCTCCTCCTCTTCCTTTTCCTCTCCCTCTTCCTCCTCAGTTTTCTTCTGCGTCTGCCCTCTCCCTTCCTTCCCCATTTTCCCTTCTGCTTCTCCCCTTTTCCTTCCTTCTCCTCTTTTCCTTCCTTCTCCTCTTTTCCTTCCTTCTCCTCCTCCTCTTCCTCCTGCTCTCCATAATTTTCTTCCCCTCATTGTATAGTTCGATGTTGTATGTGCGGGTGTGCGGGCGGGCGGGCGGGCGGGCGTTTTCATTATAATTATGGTCGTCCTGCGGAAAATTGAATATTAATCTTGATTACAAATGCAAATAAAAATAGAATACCGTTTCAGAATGCAATATCTAGGTGAATACATTTGGTTTGTTGGGGTTCATTAAGGTGGCGTAGGGGGGAGGGGGGAGAGGGGGAGGGAGGGAGGGAGGGAAGGAAGGGTGGTGGGTGGGATGGGGGGAGGGAAGGAAGGGTGGTGGGTGGGAGGGAAGGATGGTGGGTGGGAAGGGAGGGAAGGGTGGTGGGTGGGAGGGAGGGAGGTAGTTAGGGAGAAATGTAGGTAACCTGTAGGGAGGAGGGAGGGAGGGAAGGGTGGTGGGTGGGAGGGAGGGAGGGAAGGGGGTAGGGTGGGAGGGAGGGAGAAATGTAGGTAACCTGTAGGGAGGAGGGAGGGAGGGAAGGGTGGTGGGTGGGAGGGAGGGAGGGAAGGGGGTAGGGTGGGAGGGTAGGGAGAAATGTAGGTAACCTGTAGGGAGGAGGGCGGGAGGGAGGGATGGGTGGGATAGTAGGGAGAATGGGGGGAGGGTAAGAGGGAGGGAGGTAGATAGGGAGAGAGGCAGGTAACCTGCAGGAGAAGGGAAGAGGAAGACTATGAGGAAGCGAAATGGGGTGAAGGAGAGGCAGTGAGATGGGAAGACCGGAAGAATGGGAAAGGAATAGGTAGCGAGAAGGAGAGTGTAAAATATGGGGTGTAAGAGAAAAATAAAAAGTGCGAAGGAAAGAAAGAGGCAAAAGAAAAGGAAATAAGAGATGGAGAAGGATAAGGGGAAGAAAGAGAGAGAAAAAAAAACCGGGAGATAGATAGACCGTTCGAGAAAGCGAAAACGAAAGGGGGAATAAGAGAAAGAGAGAGACCAGAGAGAGAGAGAGCGGACCAACACCGTTCCCCGAAAGCAGGTCCCGATCAGCTGGGTGCTTTGTCTCGATTCCGACGAGGATTGAAAAATCTCGCCCTGGTCAGTGGCCGGGGTGGGGGGTGGCCGGGGTGGGG
>NC_091555.1:43589764-43597264 GCF_042767895.1 Penaeus vannamei
CTTTCTTTCCCCTTCTTTCCTCTACCCCGTTTCCTTTCTCCTTTCTTTCCCCTCTATTTCCTTCCCTCTCGAGGTTTTCTCTCCCTTTTTCCTCTCTCCCCTCTCTTCCCTCGCCGTTCTCTCCCTCTCTCCCACCCTTTTTTCTGCTTTCCCATCTCCCCCTTTCCCCTTCCCATTCCCTCTATCCCCTTATCTCTCTCTCTCTCTCTCTGTCTCTCTCTCTCTCTCTCTCTCTCTCTCTCTCTCTCTCTCTCTCTCTCTCTCTCTCTCTCTCCCTCTCTCTCTCTCTCTCTCTCTCCCTCTCTCTCTCTCTCTCTCTCTCTCTCTCTCTCTCTCTCTCTCTCTCTCTCTCTCTCTCTCTCTCTCTCTCTCTCTCTCTCTCTCTCTCTCTCTCTCTCTCTCTCTCTCTCTCTCTCTCTCTCTCTCTCTCTCTCTCCCTCTTTTTTTCTCTTTTCCCCCTTTTTCCTTTCCTCTCCTTATCTTTCTCTCTTCCCTCCTTTCCCTCCCCTCCCCTCTCTCTCTTTCCTCCCCACCCCTCCCCTCCCCCCCTTTTTTTCTCTCCCCCCATTCCGTCTATCCCGTTCGGAAAGCGAGGCGAAAGGGCGGGAATATATAGCCGAGCGTACCTGGTGTGGCGCTGTCTCCATCCCTCACCCGCTTCTGAATACGTCCAGCGCCCATTGCTCTTCTTGCTTGTCTCCTCTTTTTTTATTTATCATTAGGTTTCTGATTTCTTTGTTCGGTCTCTTTTTTTGTTGTTGTTGTTGTTTATTTGTTTGTTGATTTGCTGATGATTTTTTTTTTTTTTTTTTTTTGAGGGGGTTGGGTGGGTGTGGATGGGAGTGGTGGGTGTGGGGGTGGGGTGGAAGGGGAATGATTTTATGGCGGGGTGTGTGTGTTTATTTTGTGTTGTAGTAGATTTTTTATTATTATTATTGTTTATGTGTGTATGTTGTGGAGTCGTGGGTTTGTTTGTTTATTTGTTTTTTGTTTGTTTGGTTTGATTTATGGATTCTTAACTTTTGTGGGTTTGAGATTCGTGACAGTTTAGTATTTTTTATTTTTTATTTTTATTTTTTTCGTGTCCTGAGGAGCATTAAATACGCATTTTGTGTTTAAAAGTATCGTAACTACTTAGCGTTGTCATTATCCGACTTTTCCGACAACTTTCCTCTAAGTCTTTTATAAGTTTTGGGGCCTTAAGTATAAGTACGTAATTTCATAACGTTGATAATTATAGAACTATTAAATCTTTAAGGAAAAGTTTGCGTATAAGTCATACAAGTCGTATCGTCAGTGTAACAGGTAATTTATTTAATCATTTTTATAGAAAAAAGTATAATGGTCATTTTAAGAGATAATATATTTAATCATTTTTATAGAAAAAAAATATAGAAAAAAAGTTTAATGGTCATTTTAAGAGGTAATTTATTTAATCATCTTTATAGAAGAAAAAATATAGAAGAAAGTTTAATGGTCGTCAATTTAACAGGCAATTTATTTAATCATCTCTATAAGAATATAGAAAAAAAAAGTTTGACGGCCTTATTTTTTTTAGAAAGATCTGAATATCATAACGAAATGGACGGTTTTACGACTTCGCCGCCGCTGTAACAGGAAGCGGCAAGTCCATAGCGGAACTTTGAACTTTCGGACTTGGAAACTATACCGATATATCTCTCGGGAACTTTGTCGATGTTCTCGGGGCGCCCATCGTCACTTGCATCTCAAAACGGATCGGGGACTTGGGCGTGACTGGGGCGTGACTGGGGCGTGTTTCGGGTGGTATTGTTTTGGTTTGTCTCTCGCGTACGGTTGGGGCGGGTGAGTGCGTTGGAAAGGTGGGGTGGTGAGTGTGTGTTTTTTAGTGATTTGTTTTTGATGTTTTGTTTGTCGTTTTTTTGTCGTGCGTTTGGTGTGGGTATTCTGTTTTTTTTCTTCTAAATTCTGTTTTTTTTTTCGTTTCTCCCTTCTCCGTCTGCTTATTTCTCCTTCACTGTCCTCTTTCTTCTTCCCATTTTCGCTTTTTACTCCTTTCCGCTTTTCCCTTCTCCCTCCTGTAGTCTCCCCCCTCCCCTTTTACCCTCTTTCTGCTCTTGCCTTCCACTCTTCCCTCCCTCTTCCCCTCCTCCCTCCCCCTCCTCCTCTCCCTCTGCTCTTCTATCCCTCCTCTTCCTCCCTCTCTTCCCCCTCTTCCCTCTCTCATTTCCCCTCCTCCCTTTCCTCTCTCCTCTCTCCTCTTCACCTCCTTCTGTCTCTCCTCTTCCCTTCCCTTCCTATCGTCTCCTCCCTCCTCCTCTTCCCCTCTTCCCCTCTCTCATCTCCCCTCCTCCCTCCTCTTCCCCTCCCCTCTTCCCCTCACTCTCCTCCTTCCCCCTCTCCCTCACCGCCTTACCCCCCTCCCTCCTCCCCCCCTCCCCCTCACGTCCGAATTACTGCATCCCGACAACCCAATTTTAAAACAAACTATTGGGGGGAAATCGGTTAGAGAAAAAAAAATCGTGCTTTGTATTTGGCGAGTTTGAAAAGAGGGAAACTGCATTGAGTTAATTATTTATACATTTCGGTTGATGGTCGGATAAGTTGTTGGGCGGGTGGACTCAATTTTTGGGGCGTGTGTTGGAGGGAGGGGGGTGGGGGGCGTGTGTGGGGGGGCAGGGACGTGTGTGTGGGTGAGAGGGACGTGTATGTGTGGGGGTGGATGGCTGTGTGTGGCTGTGGGTGTGTTTTTTTGTGTGTGCGTGCGTGGGTGTGTGTGCGTGTGCGCGTGTGTGTGGGGGCGGAAGACTTAGGAAACAGACACGGACACGGGTGAGAATTGAAGCTGAGTTGAGAGGTGAGGACTTTTCTATCCTCTTCCTTCTGCCTCTTCGTCCTCATCTTACTCTTCCTCCTCATCTTCCTTTCCCTTTCTCACTATATATGGATATATCTCTCTCACGTCCTTTCCTCCTCCCTCTTCCTGCTCTCCTCTCTCCTCCTCCTCTGCCTCTTCCTTCTCCCCTCTCTCCCTCCTCCTTTTCCTCTCTCCTCCTCCTTCTCCTCTCTCCTCCTCCTTCTCGTCTATCCTCTTCCTCCTCCTCCTCCTCCTCTTCCTCCTCAGACCATTCCTCAATCTGCCTCGCCTCACTTCCTTCGCCACTTTCTTACTCTCACTCCCCCTTTCGCCTTTTCTCCCTTTTCCCCTTCTTCCTCCCCTCTTTGGCGGTGTACGTGCACGGCGGCACGTGAGTGGGCGCCTCCTCCTCTTTTTCTTCTTCATCCTCCTCCTCCTCCTCCTCCTCTCCTCCTCCTCCTCCTCCTCCTCTTCGCCTTCTTCCTCTTCGTCTTCGTCTTCTTCCTCTTCCTCCCTCCTCCTCCTCCTCCTCCTCCTCTTCTTCTTCGTCCTCTTCCTCCTCTTCTTCGTCCTCTTCCTCCTCTTCTTCGTCCTCCTCCTCTTCGCCTTCTTCCTCTTCCTCTTCGTCTTCTTCCTCTTCCTCCCCCCTCCTCCTCCTCCTCCTCCTCCTCCTCCTCCTCCTCCGTGTACGTGTGGAAAGGGTCATGGGCGTGGGCGGTCACGGTACGTAGGCGGGCGGGGAGGAGGAGGATGGGGGGGGGGTAGGGGGGAGGGGCGGCGTTCTCCCGCGCATGAAGACGAGACAAATCCGACAGGCACGTGCTTGCGCTCGCCCTCGCCGCCGTCATATGCTGTCTTCGCTGTCTGACCTGTCTTCGCGGCTCTTTTTCTTGTGTCGTGTGTCTTGCTTGCGCCGCTCTCGGTCGCTCTTTCGTTATCGTCGTTTCTTTCTTCTCTCTCTCTTTTTTTCTGGTTTCTGTTTCGCTTTTTCGCGCTTCGTTTGTTTCGCGTCTCTCGCCTTTTTTTTCTTATTTTTCTCTTTTCGGTTCGTGCGTTCATACACAATCGTTGTGGGGAATTACGCGCGCACACACACACACACACACACACACACACACACACACACACACACACACACACACACACACACACACACACACACACACACACACACACACACACACACGCACATGCACATGCACATGCACATACGCGCACGCAGGCACGCACACGCGCGCTCGCCCCCGCCCTCCTTCCCTCCCTCCCTCCCTCCCTCCCTCCCCCTTCCCTCCCCCCCTCCTCCTCCCCTCCCTTCCCCTCCCTCCCTCCCTGTCCCTCCCAGCTGCCCAAACAGGTTCTGGCGCAGGTAAGCTTACAGTCACAACTTCCGGTTTGGATATCGCTTCCACCTGCGTCTCTCGCCTTCCTCTCTTCCTCCTTTCCCCCTCTTCTTCCTCCATTCGTCTTTTTTTCCCACTTCTTGTTTTCCTCCCTCTCTTCCTCTTTCTCTTTACTGCTTCTTCTTCCTTCCTTTCTTCCCTTTTTCCACTTCTTGTTTTCCTCCCTCTCTTCCTCTCTTCTTCCTTCCTTTCTTCCTTTTTATCACTTTACATTTTCCTCCCTTCCTCTCTACCTATTTCTCCCCCTCTCCTTCCTTTCCACGCTTTGCATTTTCCTCCCTCCTTCCTCTCTTCCCCTCTTCCTTCGTTGTAAATCATTTTCTGCTTCTCCACTTTTTCTTCTTTCTTTCTTCTTTTCGTTATGTGTTTCCTTCGTTTTCCTTCTTGTTATTTCCCCGCTTCTTTTATTTTTCCTGTCACTCCTTTTCTTGTTTCTCTTCATTTAGCCTGTTCTTCCTCTTCCTGCATTTCTGTTTTATCATCCACCTTTTTTATTATTTTTCCGAATCTCTCGTTCCTCTGCATGTATTATTTTTTGTTTGTGTCCCTCCCTATTCCCTCTTTCTCTCCCGTTGTTTATGGCAATCAGCTGTTGGTTTGTTTGTTTTTGTTTGTGTGTACGTGCGTGTGCGTGTGTGTTTGTGTCCGAGTCTATATACGTGTGTATGTTTTTTTTATAGTTACCAAATGTCCATCTTTGTTCTTATAGTTATTCTCCGTGACCTTTCTCCCTTCTTTTATCGTTTTTATTTCCTTCCTCCGCTCCCTACCCCTTTACCCTCCCCTCCCCTTCCTCCCCGCCCTCCCCCCCTCCCGCGTGGCAGCTCTCCCCAGCGCATAATCTTCTTATATTCTTAATTCAAGAAGGAGAACAAACAAACACTAAATTGCCATGGGGTTGTTTTACACGCTTTTGAAAGGTTGTTGCCTGCCTGACTCTGGGGTGTCGATGTTTTTGCAATCTCTTTTTTCTTTCCTTCTCTTTTTTTTTTACCTTCTCGTTTTTTTTCCTTCTCTCTCTCTGTGTGTGTGTGTAGGCCTCTCTCTCTTTCTTTCTTTCTTTCTTTCTTTCTTTCTTTCTTTCTTTCTTTCTTTCTTTCTTTCTTTCTTTCTTTCTTTCTTTCTTTCTTTCTCTCTCTCTCTCTCTCTCTCTCTCTCTCTCTCTCTCTCTCTCTCTCTCTCTCTCTCTCTCTCTCTCTCTTTCACCTTTTTCGTTAGTGTTAGTTCGTGGATTCGCTCACTCACTTATTCATTCGATCCTGCTTAGCGTCATTTATTCATTCGGTCCTCCTTAACGTTGTTTATTCACGTTTTCTTTCGTCTATTCGTGGTTATTCATTTATATCTCTTTGGTTGGTCTTTCATTCACTTGTAGGCCTATCCGTGGTGGCTTTCGTTAGTCTGTCGGTTAGCTAGTCGGTGAACTCTGTCGGGAACTGTATTACTTCGGTCAGTTTGGTCTTTATTCGCTCGGTCTGTCAGGCGTTCAGTCATTCAGTCAGGCGTTCGGTCAGTCAGTCATATATTCTCGATCGGTCTGTCAGTCATTTACCCGCTCGGTCTGTCAGTCGTTCAGTCATTCGCGCGGTCAGTTTGGTCTTTATGCGCTCGGTCTGTCAGTCGTTCAGTCATTCAGTCATGCGTTCGGTCTGTCATTTACCCGCTCGGTCTGTCAGTCGTTGTCATTCGCGCGATCAAAGTCTGGTCAGGTTAGTCAGTCAAGTCACTTTCTTTTTTTTCGGGCAGTCAGAGAGTCGTTCAGTCCATCTTGTTCTTATTTTTTTTATTTTTTTTCTTATTTTTTTCTTATTTTTATTTGTTTTTATTTATTTATTATTATTATTATTTATTTATTTATTTATTTATTTATTTATTATTATTATTATTATTATTATTATTATTATTATTATTATTATTATTATTATTATTATTATCATTATTATTATTATTATTATTATTATTATTATTATTATTATTATTATTATTTATTTATTTATTTATTACTTTGACACTTTTATTGAGAAAATTACATGTCAAAGGGGTGAGGTGACTTAGGTTATCCTCAACCCTGTCTGTCTTAAAGTCCCTGCGTGGGCTCGCAAGTCACGTGGAAAAGTCAGGAAAGATAATAAGATATATAAGATAAATAGATAAATAATAATAAGATAAATAAGATAAATAGATATGAAATGAAATGAATAGATAAGTAAAATAGATAAATAGAAATGAAATGAATAGATAAA
This sequence comes from Penaeus vannamei, assembly GCF_042767895.1. Taxonomy (NCBI): domain Eukaryota; kingdom Metazoa; phylum Arthropoda; class Malacostraca; order Decapoda; family Penaeidae; genus Penaeus; species Penaeus vannamei. The sequence continues at coordinate 43,596,244 of NC_091555.1, forward strand.
TAAAATAAATAAATAGAAATGAAATAAATAAATTGAAATGAAATAAATAGATAGATAAAATAAATAAATAGAAATGAAATAAATAAATAGAAATTAAATAAATAGATGAATAAAAGAAATAAATAGATAAATAAAAAAGGTAAATAGAAATTAAATAAATAGATAAATAAAATAAATGAATTTGAAATGAAATAAATAAATGAATCAGACCTGACTCCATCGCGCTCAGCCAGGCATCGCATCGGAATGACCGTTACACGGCGGGGATTTTGAAAACATTCAAATCCTCTTCCATTAATTTAAAAGACAGAGATTAAAAAGGTTGATTAGCATGTGGAATGTATGAGGGGGGGGGTGGGGGGTAGGGGTGGGGGAGTGGAGAGGATGAGGGGGAGGGAGAGGGGGAGGGGAGGGAGAGGGGGAGGGAAAGAGAAGAACAGGAGGAAAAGAAAGAGAAAGATGATAAAATTAAAGAGAAAACGAAGAAAAAAGGGAAAAGAAAAAGAGGTAGAATGAACGTAAAGATATTGTACACAGAAAAGATAGATCGATAGTTGGGTAGACAGACAAGACAGGAAACAGACAGCCAGGCAACAGAAAGACAAACAGACAAAAAGTCATTAGTAGAATTCTACGTGGCCAGCGTTGCCCGCCCCGAGTGCCACATTCTCTCGTGGGAAGGGCCATGCAAGTGCCACATTCTCTCGTAGGAAGGGCCATGCAAGTGCCACATTCTCTCGTAGGAAGGGCCATGCAAGTGCCACATTCTCTCGTAGGAAGGGCCATGCAAGTGCCACATTCTCTCGTAGGAAGGGCCATGCAAGTGCCACATTCTCTCGTAGGAAGGGCCATGCAAGTGCCACATTCTCTCGTAGGAAGGGCCATGCAAGTGCCACATTCTCTCGTAGGAAGGGCCATGCAAGTGCCACATTCTCTCGTAGGAAGGGCCATGCAAGTGCCACATTCTCTCGTAGGAAGGGCCATGCAAGTGCCACATTCTCTCGTGGGAAGGGCCATGCAA
>NC_091555.1:43599764-43617264 GCF_042767895.1 Penaeus vannamei
CAGGTTGCATTCATGGTCCTCTTCACCCCCCCCCCTCTCCTTATCCATTTACCCCTCTTCTCCCACCTCCCAGTTCCTCCTCCCAACCTCTCTCTCCCAGGCCCTCTTTATTCGCCTCTCTTCCAGTTCTTCCTCGCCAGCTCTCTCCCAGGTTCTCTTGCTGACCTCTCTTCCGGTTACTCCTCATCGTCGTCTTTCCTCCAATTCCTCATCCCCACTTTGAATGCGGATCTTCTTTCCCCCACCTCTCCCTCAGTTCCTCCTTCCCTCTCCTCCTTTCTCCAACCCCTGAACTCCATTCCCCCAGCTCCTCCTCCCTTCCCCCATCTCCTCCTCCCTCCCCCATCTCCTCCCTCCCTCCCCCATCTCCTCCTCCCTTCCCCCATCTCCTCCTTCCCTCCCCCATCTCCTCTCCCCCTCCCCCATCTCCTCCCCCCTCCCCCATCTCCTCCCTCTCCTTCCCCATCTCCCTCCCCTCCCCCATCTCCTCCTCCCCTCCCCCATCTCTTCCTCCCCTCCCCCATCTCCCCCTCCCCCTCCATCATCTCCTCCTCCCCTCCCCCAGCTCCTCTCTCCCTCCCCCATCTCTCTTCCCCTCCCCCAGCTCCTCCTCCTCCTCCCCCAGCTCCCCTCCCTCCCCCAGCTCCCTCCTCCCTCTCCCCCCATCTCCTCCTCCCCTCCCCCATCTCCTCCCTCCCCTCCCTCAGCTCCTCCTCCCCTCCCCATCATCTCCTCCTCCCCTCCCCAGCTCCTCTCTCCCTCCCCCATCTCTTCCCCCTCCCCCAGCTCCTCCCTCCCTCCCCCAGCTCCCCCTCCCTCCCCCATCTCCTCCCTCCCCCTTCCCCAGCTCCTCCTCCCCTCCCCCAGCTCCCCTCCCCTCCCCCAGCTCCCCCTCCCCTCCCCCAGCTCCTCCCTCCCCTCCCCCAGCTCCCCTCCCTCCCCCAGCTCCTCCCCCCCTCCCCTCCCCTCCCCCAGCTCCCTCCCTCCCCTCCCCCAGCTCCACCGGCCCTCCCCCATCTCCTCCTCCCAACCACCAACTCCTCCTCCCCACCCCTCCACTCCCACATCTCCTCCTCCCCCTCCCTCATCTCCTCCTCCCCTCCCTCATCTCCTCCTCCCCTCCCCCAGCTCCCCTCCCCCATCTCCCTCCTCCCATCCACCATCTCCTCCTCCCCCTCCCTCATCTCCTCCTCCCCTCCCTCATCTCCCTCCTCCCCTCCCTCATCTCCTCCTCCCTCCCTCATCTCCTCCTCCCCTCCCCCAGCTCCTCCTCCTCCTCCCCCATCTCCTCCTCCCATCCACCATCTCCTCCTCCCTCCCCCCCCCTCCTCCCTCTCCTCCTCCCCTCCCTCATCTCCTCCTCCCCTCCCTCATCTGCTCCTCCCCTCCCTCATCTCCTCCTCCCCTCCCCCAGCTCCTCCTCTCCTCCCCTATCTCCTCCTCCCATCCACCATCTCCTCCCTCCCCTCCCCTCCCTCATCTCCTCCCCTCCCTCCCTCATCTCCTCCTCCCTCCCTCATCTCCTCCCCCCCTCCCTCATCTCCTCCCTCCTCCTCCCTCATCTCTCCTCCTCCCCCAGCTCCTCCTCTCCTCCCCTATCTCCCCTCCCCCAGCTCCATTGTCAGTATCAGGATTAACGGCAGAGATGGTTATGTGTTGTTAGTGGCAATCATCTGCCCGTTATTGGGTCTGTTTGTCTCTCTCTTTGTTTGCCTTTGTTTGTCTGCGTCCGCCCGTCTGTGCTTGTCTCATTTGTCTTTCTATCTCTACCTGCCGCCGTTTTATTTGTCTGCGCTTGTCTCTCGCCGTTGCTCTCCTTCTCTCCCTTCTCCCTACTTCCGCCTCTTTCATTTTCTTTTATTTCGTTTTTTTTTTCTCTTTATCTCTCTATCTGTATCTCTCTCTCTCTCTCTCTCTCTCTCTCTCTCTCTCTCTCTCTCTCTCTCTCTCTCTCTCTCTCTCTCTCTCTCTCTCTCTCTCTCTCTCTCCTCTCCTTATCAACCTCCCTCCCTCCTTCCTCCCCGACATCTTCCCTCTCTTCCTCTCTCTTCCTTCCCCCTTTCTCCTCCTCCCCCTTTTCTCCCGGCCGCGAAATTAGTCGATATACATGCCTAAACTTCCGGCGAGCTGTGTTTTACATTAATTTTTTGCCATTCCTAATTTCATGAATATTTAGATGGCCGGCATTTATAACGTCCATTTCAAAGCGGTTTCCCTTCGCGCCGAGAACGTATATATTGTATATGTATGTAAGCGCTGGGATAATATGTATGATGATGTGGCGAGGGACGGAGGGAGAGGGAGGGAAAGGGGGAGGGGCGGAGGGAGAGGGAGGGAGGGGGGAGGGGAGAGGGGGAGGGAAAAGGAGGGAGAGGGAAAGGGGAGGAAAAGGAGGAGAAAGGGAGGGGGAGGGGCGGAGGGAAAGGGAGGGTGAGGGGGAGGGACGGGGGAAAGGGAGGGAGAGAGAGGGAGAGGGAGAGGGAGGGATGGGGGATGAAGGGAGGCAGGCAAAGGTTGTGAGAGAGAGGGTGGGGAATGAGTGAGCGAGAGTGGTAGTCAGTAATCGAGAGAGAGAGAGAGAGAGAGAGAGAGAGAGAGAGAGAGAGAGAGAGAGAGAGAGAGAGAGAGAGAGAGAGAGAGAGAGAGAGAGAGAGAGAGAGAGAGAGGGGGGGGGGAGGATATTGCTTATCTAGCTGATTGACTGAGGACTTGAGTGATCGAGTGGAGTTGTGAGACTGATATCTGCCTGACTGATTGACTGGCGCGCTGGCCGATGCGTAATAGGAGAATCCACTAACTGATAAACAGGTTTGGAGACTTGACAGACTCCATGACTGTTAGACAAGCACGACGAGAAAGAAAAAAATAACTTTTAAGTAGCTCCGCTGTCTAGCTGATTAATGCCCCCATTAGCTGACGGACTTAACTGCTGACTGACAGGCAAATTGACGACCAGATCGAGCGAACGACTGACTGACAAGATAAAGACGGTCTTTAAGCACGGGGATGGAATTGCCTCGCAAGTGTGCAATTCTTTTGTTGCACAATGTTGCGTCAGTTGATTTCTCTTGTTGCTTTTAGTGGCCTGCTGTTTATTGGAAAGAGGTGGGTAGAAAGAAAACGAAATGGGGAGGAGGAGGAGAGGGAAGAGGGGGAGGTGGAGGAGGAAGGAGGGAGGAGGGGGAGGGGGAGGAAAAGGAGGAGGAAGGAGAAGGAGTAGGAAGAGGAGATGGAAGAGGACGAGGAGAAGGTGAAGGAGGAGAGGAGAAGATGGAAGAGGAAGAGGAGGACAAGGAAAAGGTGAAGGAGGAGGGAAACTGAGGAATAAAAGAAAGAAGGAAAGAAAGATTGCCTGATGGTAGACTTAAAAAAGGGGGAGAAAGGAAAGTAGTGGAATACTCCCCGAAGGAACGAGGAGATAAAAACTGAAGGCTCATAAGATAAAGAAGGAGGGCCAATATCCGGGAAAGCGAGTAAGGAAAAGGAGAGAAGGCGTGGCAGGAGATTTGACAAAGCACGGCCCATGTAAGTAATCGCCGTAACGCAAGGAGGATGCCAGATGCCACGCGAAAGATGGCGGGAAAAGAACAAGGCGCGAGAGGCTTCGAGACGCGGGAAACCATGGCCATCAGACACGAATTCGTTTCTGCGGCGGTTCGTCCCGGTTTATTCAATTATCTCGTTTCCATTTCTCGAAAGCTGCGATCTCGCCGCGCCGGGGGAACCACAGGAGAGGATGGGATAGGAGAGGATGGCTGAGATAAGACAGGATAAGAAGAATGACGCGTGTGCTTCCAGATTTTCGCCGATTCGCGCTTCCGCATGGAGTGTCTCGCTCACTCTGATTGGTCAGTGGGAGCGACTCCGTTGATTGGTTGCCCGCGGGATTGTCTTCGGTGATTGGTTGACCGCTTGCTTGTCAGCGCTCGCCCCATTGGTCGCTGAATTGACTCCCATCGCGGTGATTGGTGGTTCGGGTCGCCGCTTTTTTGGCGGGCTTCCGTTCGCGGGATTGCTTGTGGAAGCTCTTCTCTTTTTTATCGGGAGTTTCGGGAAAATAGGCCATTTTTGTCGTATATTTCGTGCATTATAGCTCCAGGAGTTTTTATATACATTTTTTTTCAGTCTTATCAACATTTTCTTTCTTTTCCCAAGGCGAGTGTAGAGGGTAGATTTTACGATTCAAAAACGCATTTGACGACGGCGCAATCATGCCCGGGCGGGGAGGCTCATCTACCAACGCGGTGTCGGACACAAAGCCCTGATTAGTTTCCTGTCGGTGATTAAGATCTTTTGGAGACGGAGAGGACGAAGGAGAAAAAGGGAGAGAGGGAGGGAGAGAGAGAGAGAGAGAGAGAGAGTGAGTGAGTGAGTGAGTGAGTGAGTGAGTGAGTGAGTGAGTGAGTGAGTGAGTGAGTGAGTGAGTGAGTGAGTGAGTGAGTGAGTGAGTGAGTGAGTGAGTGAGTGAGTGAGTGAGTGAGGAGTGAGTGAGTGAGTGAGTGAGTGAGTGAGTGAGTGAGTGAGTGAGTGAGTGAGTGAGTGAGTGAGTGAGTGAGTGAGTGAGTGAGTGAGTGAGAGAGAGAGAGAGAGAAAGAGAGAGAGAGAGAGAGAGAGAGAGAGAGAGAGAGAGAGAGAGAGAGAGAGAGAGAGAGAGAGAGAGAGAGAGAGAGTGAGAGTGAGAGAGTGAGAGAGAGAGAGAGTGTGATGATAATAGAGAAAAATAAAATGGAAAGAAAGACAAGGAAAATACGAAGGTAGATACGAAGACAGGAGAAAAGGAAGAAAAGAAGAGAGCAGGCGGAGATAGGGGAGGGAGAAGATAATGACGGGGAGGAAAAGTGCGAAGTAGAAGCATTAGACGGAGAATGAAACAGGAAATGGAAGTGCGAGATAAAGGGAGACAAAGAACAGAATAGATAGAGGAAGGGAGAAAGGCGATTAGTGAAAGGAAGACGACAAGGGAAGCAGTGGAAGAAAGAGAGCTGACCAAGAAAAAGAAAGAGAGAAGAGAGAGAGAAAAAAAAACAGAATTATCGGTGCAACAAAACGAGGGAGATAGGAGGACAGAGAGAAGAGAAGTAGAAAGAGAGAGAGAGAGAAAAAAGAGCAAACAGCATTATCGGTGCAACAAAACGAGGAAGATAGGAGGACAGAGAGAAGAGAAGTAGAGAGAGAGAGAGAGAGGGAAAAAAACAGAATTATCGGTGCAACAAAACGAGGGAGATAGGAGGAGAGAACGATAACATTTGTGTGTATGGAGGCTGGCGCGCGCGTGTGTGTATATCGCGTAATGCAAGAGAAATCGATAGTCGTAAACTTGCGATCTCACTGTCCTCTGGGTCCCCCCCCCCCATCCCTCCTTCCCCCTCCTTTTCACCCTCCCTTTCCTCCTCCTCCTCCTCCTCTCCCTTCCCTCTCCTTTTCATCCTCGTCCTCCTCCTTTCCTTTCCCCCTCCTCTCCCTCTCCTTTTCATCCTCCCTTTCCTCCTGCTCCTCCTCCTCTCCTTTCCCCCTCCTTTTCATCCTCCATTTCCTCCTCCTCCTCTCCCTTCCCCCTCTTTTTCATCCTCCCTTTCCTGCTCCTCCTCCTCTCCCTTTCCCCTCCTTTTCATCATCCTTTCCTGCTCTTACTCCTCCTCCTATCCCTTCCCCCTCATTTTCATTCTTCCTTTCCTGCTCTTACTCCTCTTCCCCTCTCCTCCTCCCTCCTCCCTCTCCCTTTTCCTCTTTTTCATCCTCCTCCTGTTTATTTTTATTTTTTCCTCAGCCTCTCTTTCCCCTTTTCTCTTTTTTTTTCTCTCGCGTTCCTGTTTCCTCTTGTATCTTTTGGTTTTCTTTCCTTTCAGTCCTCTCTTTGCTCACTCTTTCCTCCTCCTTCCTTCGTTCTTCTTCCCACGCCTTTCTCGTATCTCTTCGTTTCCTCTCCAACCCCCATTCCTCCCTCCCCCTTCTCCTGTTATCTCTTTCTCCCCTTTGCCTTATATTCCTCCTCCTCCTCCTCCTTCCTCTTCTCCGCCTTTCCCCCCCTTTATTTCTTCTTCCTCTTCTTTCTCCCCAGTTTACCTCTCCCCCTTTCCCTTCCTCCCTTTATTTCTTCTTCCTCTTCTTTCTCCCCATTGTACCTCTCCCCCTTTCCCTCTCCCTTTTATTTCTTCTCCCTCTCCTTCCTCCCCATCGTACCTCTCCTCCATTCTCTTCCACTCTCCCCTTTTTCCCCCCATCTTCCCTATCCCCCTCCCCCTCCTTCTCCCCGTATTCCCCCCTTTACCCCTTCTCCCCTATTCCCATCTTCCCTATCCCTCCCCCCTCCTTCCCCCTTATTCCCCCCTTTGCCCCTTCTCCCCTATTCCCCTCCCCTTCTCTCCTATCCCCCTCCCCTTCTCCCCTTTTCCCCTCCCCTCCCCCTCTTTACGTCGCTTGTGTGATATTAATGTGCGGATAAATATCGGAGAGAAGGTGCAGTCCCTGTGTGTGGATAGGTGGGGGGGTTGGGGGGGGGATGAGGTCTAAATAGAGAGAGGTAGAGAAATAGTCTGTGTGTGCGTGTGTTTGTTCTTGTGTGCGTGTGTGTGTGCGTGTGTGTGTGTTTGTGTGTTTGTGTGTGCGTGTGTGTGTTTTCTTGTGTGCGTGTGTTTGTGTGCGTGCAAGTGCAAGTGCAAGTGCAAGTGCGTATGTGAGTGAGAGCGGGAGCACTTGTAAGCATGTGCGCTTGTGTGCGTGTGCTTTCCACCGCTTTTATTTCGCTTTGGACGCATCGTCTTCATTCCCCGTTTTATCTGTTAAGGAGACGGAAATGCCAGTTAAAAAAATCAGGGAAATTGTTCTATTTACGCATGATGAAACGCCTCACACAGCAGATTGAATGGATGGCTCGCCGGTTGATAGACCTGCAGTGGAGTTGTATATTTGATATTTTTATTTTACTGTATAATGATCATTTATGGTGCTGTTTGATGTGTGTATTTTAGCGCGTTATATAGTAAGCTATAAGTGGCACGCGTTACGATATTCATCATTAATATTGTTATGTTATTATTGGTGTTGTTATTGGTATTACTCTGTGTCTGTGTATGCTTTTATTTGTTATTATTATAATTATTCTAGTGTTATAGTTAACGTTATGTTATTATTGGTGTTGTTATTAGTATTATTCTGTGTCTGTTTATGCTTTTATTTGTTATTATTATCATTATTCTAGTGTTCTAGTTAACGTTTTTATTTCTTCCAGGTATGTTCTGCAGTACTTTCGCCGGCTGTGATGTCTACGTATGTGGTGTGTATGTATATTTGTGTACGTTTGAATGTGTGTATGTAGGGAAACATGCCTCAGATATTTCAGTAAATCTAGTTCGGGCATTGGTGGGGGGGGGGTTCTGTCATATGTGAGTTTATATTTTTATTATTCGTCATTCTGCCTCTCCCTTCTCTTCTTTGTTTTTGTTTTTTATTTTTTATTTTTCTGTTCTCTCCGTTATAAATCATTTAGATTCTCGACTCTTTCGTCTGCTTCGTTCGCCGTGTCATTTTGCCATTTTTTCTTTCTTTTGTCCTTTGTTGTCATCGCTCACGCTGTATCCACCATTTATCATTTTTTTTGTTTTTGTTTCTCATTCATTCTTTAGCACGACTCGCTTCCTCCTCCTCCTCCTATTCAGCCATTGTCTCTCTTATCTTCTCTGTCCTTCTCTTTATCCTCTTTTCCATTTTCGTTGTTTTTCAGCTTTGGTTTTCTTTTTACGATTTTTAAAAATAATCCATTCCTCTCCTCCCCTTCCACTCCTCATCGTTCTTGTTTTTGTTCTTATTTTTATTCTTTTTATTCTTCTCTTCCTCTTCCTCCTCCTCCTCCTCCTCCTCCTCCTCCTCCTCCTCCTCCTCCTTCCCTCCCCCCTCCCCCTCCTTTCCCCTCTTCCTCCCCTCCTCTTCCTCCCTCCTCCTCCTTCTCCTCCTCCTCCCCCTCCTCCTCCCCTCCTCCTCCTTCTCCTCCTACTCCCCCTCTCTCCTTCGATACCCCTTCCCTCCTCCTCCCTCCTTTCCTGTTTCTCCTCCCTACTCCACTCCTCCTTCCCCCTTCCCTCCTCCTCCTCCTCCTCCTCCTCCTCCTCTCCCCTCCCCTTCCCTCCCCTCATCCTCCTCTCGCTTCCATACCCCTTCCCTCCTCCTGCTCCTCCTCCTCCTCCTGTTTATCTTCCTCCTCCTCTTCCTCTTCCTGTTTATCTTCCTCCTCCTCTTCCTCTTCCTCCTGGCGACGGTCCAAAGAGTCCGGCGCGCGAGTGAGTCCCGGAGTCCATTCGTCCGTATTAACTGGAACCGAGATACTAATTTTAGGCCTAACTAATTTTAAAAAGTTGGGGGACGCCATCTATTGCGCGATTCGCCCGGGGGAGCTTTATGGTGACGGGCGCGCATTTTTTTTCTCGATTGTTTGGTGTGGGGGGGTGGGGGATTGGAGGGGGAGGTGGGGTTGGGGGAGGAGGTTGGGAGTTAAGGGGGGGAGGTGGGGTGAGGTGGGGGGTTGGGGGATGGTTGGTGAGGAGGGGGATGGTTGGTGAGGAGGGGCGGAGGGGGAGGTGGGTATGGGGTTGGGAGTTAAGGGGGAGGAGGATGGTTAGTGAGGAGGAGATGGTGGGGGTGGAGGAGAGGATGGTTGGTGAGGAGGTGGTGGTGGGGGTAGGGGTGGTGGTTAATGGGGAGGTGGAGGAAAGGGGGTGGGGAGGGGAGGAAGGTTGTTGAGGGGTGGAGGGTAGGAGAGACGGGGGGAGGAGGGGGTAAGGAGGGAAGGGTAGAGAGGTGGGTGGGGAAGGGGAGAAAGGGGAGGGAGAGGAACTGGATAATTGCAGGGGAGGAGGAGGAGGGGGAAGGAATAGAGAAAAAATGGGAATTGAGAAGATTGGAGGAAGAAGACACAGGAAAAAATAAGAAACAAAAGTAGAAAGAAGGAAAAGGAGGAGGGGAAGGGAAGGAATGGAAAAAATGGTAATTCAGAAGATTGGAGGAAGAAGACACAGGGGAAAAAAACTAGAAGAAAGAAGGAGGAGGAAAAAACAAGAAACGAGAAGAAAGGAGGAGGAGGAAAAAAAACAAACAAGAAACGGAGAAGAAGCGTGGAGGAAAGAGAGCCAAGGAGGATGCCAGTCGTGCCACCCGCCTGTTTGCGTGGCATCGGCGGCGGGGGGAGTGGCGTGTTGTGACTGGCCCTCCGAGTGATTATCTGCCGCGTGTCAAGGATGAGTGGGGTGGGGTGGTGGTACTGGACAGGGTGGGGGGTTGGGGTGGGGTGGGATGGGGTTGGCACTGGACGGAGGGTAGGGGTTGGGGTGGGGTGGGGTGGGGGAGGCATTGGACGGGGGGTGGAGGGTTGAGTGGGGGTGGCATTGGACGGGGGTTGGGGGGTGGGGTGGGGGTGGGGGGTGGTAGGTGATCAGCTTAAAAAGAGGGATTGGGGGGTAGGAGGGGGTGGGGATAGGGGGTTTGTTTCTATGTCTTTTATTTTGTTTTTCTTTTTTCATCTTTATCTGCTTTCTCTTCGTCTTCATCTGCTTTCTCGTCATATTTATTTATTTATATATTTATTTTTATTTTTATTTTTATTTTTTTCATTTTCGTCTGTTCCTGTTTTTTCGTATGTTTCTTCACATTCATCTGTTTCTTATATTTCTTCTGTTTCTCCATCTTCATCCGCTTCTTCAATCTTTAATATCTTTTATTTTTTCCCACCTTTTCCTCCCCCCCTCCCCCCTTTGGCCTGCTTTGCCCTAAGGGATGTCGATGAAGGTCAAGTGAATAGATTATACCCATGTCGGCTAATTAGGTTCCGCTCTCTCTCTCTCTCTCTCTCTCTCTCTCTTTCACTCTCTCTCTCTCTCTCTCTCTCTCTCTCTCTCTCTCTCTCTCTCTCTCTCTCTCTCTCTCTTTCTTTCTTTTTTTCTCTCTCTCTCTCTTTCTCTTTCTTTTTCTCTCTCTCTCTCTCTTTCTCTCTCACTCTCTCTCTCTCGCTCTCTCTCTCTCTCCCTTTCTCTCTCTCTCTCTCTCTCTCTCTCTCTCTCTCTCTCTCTCTCTCTCTCTCTCTCTCTCTCTCTCTCTCTCTCTCTCTCTCTCTCTCTCTAAGTATTTCGCACCGTTCTTGGAAGGGAGGGTGATAGGGGGGAGGGGGGTAAGGGGATAAGGTGGGTGGGGTGGGGTAGGGGGAAGGGGATAGAAGAGAGAGAGGGGTGGAGGAGGAGGAGGGGGAGGGGAGGAGGGGTTTAGAGGTGGAGGAGGAGGAGGGGGAGGGGGAGGGGAGGGGGTTAGAGGTGGGGAGTGGTGGAGGTGGAAGGTGAAGGGAAAGATTAGTAGGACGAGAAAGAATGGACAAGAGTAAGAAAAGATAAGAGGTAGATGATGAGGAATGGGGGGATAAGAAGAGACAGGACGAAAAGGGGATAAGAGGAAAGAAGGGAAGGAGTGAGATTAAGAAACGGGTAATGAGGGAAAGGGGAGAGGAGGGTTGCACTGGGGTGGGTTAGGTGGGGGGGGAGGACAGGATGAAGGGAGGAGGGGGAATGAAAGGAGACAGTCATAGGAGGAAGGAGGGGAGGGAGGAGGAAGTATGGAAGGAGGGGAGAAACATGAATAGTTTATAATTTTTTATCCGGTTATTGGCAATATCATTTATTATAATTATAATCATACTGTTGTTATTTATAGAATTTACGTTAGGTAGTTAGAGAGAGAGAGCGAGTGAGAGTATGGGTGAGTCTGAGTGAGTGTGAGGAGGTGTGTGTGTATATGAGTGTGTGTGTGTGTGTGTGTGTGTGTATGAGTGTGTGTGTGTGTGCATGAGTGTCAGTGTGTGTGTGTGTGTGCGTGTGTGTGTGTGTGTGTGTGTGTGTGTGTGTGTGTGTGTGTGTGTGTGTGTGTGTGTGTGTGTGTGTGTGTGTGTGTGTGTGTGAGAGAGAGAGAGAGAGAGAGAGAGATAGATAGATAGATAGATTAAGTCTCCGCTTCCCAACCCTGACTGAAGGCGGAGATTTGGCGAAGAGCGAGAAAGGAGAGAAAAACGGTGCTAAAGTCTTTCGTCTTCTGTCAGCTGTTTTGTATTTCGTCCCCTCATCTTTTTATTCTTAAAAATCCTTCTTCTTTTTTTTTTTGTCTTCTCTTTATCCCCTTTTCTCCTTTTCCTCCAGTCTTTTTCTTCTCCATTTTCTTTTTCCCACTGGCTCTTTACCTCCACCACATTCCACCTACCCCCTTCCCCTTACCCCCTTTCCCTCTTCCCCCTTTCCCCCCTTCCCCCTTTCCCCCTTCCCCCTTTTACCATTACGCTTCCCTTTTCCCCTCTTCCCTCGTTCTCCTTTCTTTTCTGCCCGCTTCCCTTCTTCACCCACCTCTCATACTTGCCCTATCCCTCCCCTGTCTACCCCCATCATGATGCTCTCCCCTCCCTTTCCCTCTATTCCCTATCCCTCCCTCCTTTTCCCTATTCCCTATCCCCTCCCTCCTTTTCCCTTCTATTCCCTATGCCCTCCCTCCTTTTCCCTTCTATTCCCTATCCCCTCCCTCTCTTTTCCCTCTTCTATTCCCTTCCCCTCCCTCTTCTTCCCCTCCCTTCCCCTCAGCACACTTTTCCCCACACCTCCTTCCCCTCACCCCCTCTCCTTTTCCCTCTCTTCTTCCTCCCCCCTCACCTCTTTTCCCCCTTCCCCTCTCCTCACCTCCCTTTTCCCTCTCCCTTCCCCTCCCTTCCCCTCAGCTCTCTTTCCCCACACCTCCCTTCCCCTCCCTTCCCCTCAGCTCTCTTTCCCCTCCCTCTTCTTCCCCTCTCTCCCTTTTCCTCAGCTCTCTTTTCCCACACCTCTCCTCTCCCTCCTCTTTCCCTCCCTCTTCTTCCCCTCCTTTTCCCTCCCTCTTCTTCCCTCTTCCCTCCTTCCCCTCACCTCTCCTTCCACCTCCCTTCCCTTCCCTTCCCTCTCTTCCCCTCACCTCTCCTTCCCCCCCCTCACCTCCCTTTTCCCCTCTCCTCCCTTCCCCTCACCTCCCTTTTCCCCTCTCCTCCCTTTTCCTCACCTCCCTTCCCCGACAGTGTTCAGTGTTGGGCCGGAGAAAAATGTCTGGCATTGAATGGAAACACGTCGTGGGGTTTTATTGGGGTCGGACGAGTTTCCAATGTGGGGTTTGTGTTGTTTGCACGTGTTGGGGGTGGGTTGGGGGTGGGTGGGTTGGATGGGTGAGTGGGAGAGAGAGGGAGGGAGGAAGGGTGGGTTGGTTGGGGGTTGGTTGGGTGGGGGGATGATGGAGGAATGTGACTGGTGTGTGTGTGTGTGTGTGTGTGTGTGTGTGTGTGTGTGTGTGCGTGTGTGCGTGTGTGTGCGCGCGCGCCTCCATTTACAGTAATATGTGACGATACATGTAATTCGTTCCTGTTGTGTGATGTATGCTTTACATATTGTTTATTTCTATTTCTTTAATATTTTTGCTGCATGGGCGCTGGTTATCGTTTGAAGTTAATCACCATTAATATTGATGATTATCGTCACTATTCTTATCGTTGTTGTGGATTTTCTCTTTAATAGCAATTAGGCAATGTAAGTGTCATTCTCTCTCTCCCTCTCTCTCTCTTTTTCTCTCTCTCTCTTCTTTCTTTTCTCTTTCTCTCTCTCTTCCTTCTTTTTTCTCTCTTTCTCTCTTTCTCTTCTTTCTCTCTCTCTCTTTTCTTTCTCTCTCTCTCTCTCTCTCTCTCTCTCTCTCTCTCTCTCTCTCTCTCTCTCTCTCTCTCTCTCTCTCTCTCTCTCTCTCTCTCTCTCTCCCATAAATTATTTTTTTCTCTCCTTTTTTACATATTTATTTATCTATTTACATGTGTCTGTTTATTTATCTTTCTTTCTCTCTCTCTCTGTCTCTCTCTTTCTCTCCGCCGAGCAGAACACAGCGTAAAGCCCGATTTCAATCGTATTTTCCGATCAGTTTATTTTGCAATGATTGTTTTCCGATATCTGGAAGGGAGGGTAGGGGGGGAGAGGAGGGAGGGGGAGGGGGGGTTAGGGGGGAAGGGGAGTGTTGAGGGCCCTTCCTCTTCCTTTTTTTTCTTTCGTTCTTTCTTTCTTTCTTTCTTTCTTTCTGTTCGTCTGTCCCTTTCCTTTTCCGTTATATTTTCTCCTTTCTCTTCCTCACACTTTCCCCTCGTTCCAGGATTCCCCTTCTCCTCTTGTCCCCCTCTTCCTCCTCCACCTTTTTCTTCTTCTCCGGCTCCTGCTCCTCCAACACTTTTCCATCCTCTTCCTCCTCCTTTATCCCCCTCTTCTTCCTCCGTCTTACTCCCCCTCCTTCCCCTCCTCCTCCTCCTTCCCCTCCTCCTCCTCCCCCTCCTCCCTCCTCCCCCTCCCCACCCCCCCTTCTCCTCCCCCTCCCCTCCCCTCCCTACTCCTCCCTCCCTCCCCCTCCTCCCCCTCCTCCCCCTCCTCCCCCTCCCCTCCCATTTCCCACGCCCTCACGCCCTCGCAGCTCTAATGATCTTCCGCCCACAACAGCCTTGACTGGTCACGGCGGCCGGGCCAAGGAGGGGTCTTGAATTTTTATTTATTTATTTATTTTTTGTATGTTTATTTATTATTTTTGTGTTATCTGTACCTTTTTATCGTTCTTATTATTTTTATTTTTATTGTTATTGTTGATGTTATTACTACTATTAATATTGTTATTGTTACTTTCATTGTTATTATGGTTATTGTTATCATTATTATTACTGTTGTTATTATTATTGCTATTCTCTTATGTGCACAAGGTGTTCATATGTACTAGTGTGTGTGCGTGTGCGTGTGTGTCCGTGTGTGTGTGTGTGTGTGTGCGTGTGTATGTGTGTGTGTGCGTGTGTATGTGTATGTGCATGTGCGTGTGTGTGTGTGCGCGGGCGTGAAAGATAGAGAGAATGTAGACTGTGTACTCTACGTACTCTGCTAAATAAAAAAAGTCCCTTGTCCAAAAGGTGTTGACTCGGCCATCAAAGGGACGCGACTCCCCTTTCCATGACTGCATGCACGATCGAATGATTATTTATGACGCGCATCTGTTTCTCCGTTCTGGACGTAGCGGTACACTTCCGTTCCCGTGTTACCCCCCCCACTCCATGTGCCTCTCTTTCGCTCCCTCCCCCTGCTCCTCCCCTCCCTGTGCCTCTCTCGCTCCCCGCCCCCTCCCATTCTGTCCCCTGTCTCCCCCTCCCTGTGCCTCTCTCGACTCCCTCCCCCTCCTCTTCTCTCCTCTTTGCTCTCTACTCCCGTCTCCTCTTCCCTATCCGACTTTCCCTCTCTCTCTCTTCTGCCCTCCCTCCTTTATCCTCCTCTTCCGCCCTCCCCTCCTTATTCCCCCTCCGCCCTCCCTCCTTCCCCTCCTCTCCCTACCCCCTCCTCTCCCTCTCCCCCTACTCCCCACCCCACCTTCTGTTCGCCCTCCTCCCTGCTCCCTACCCCTTCCTCCCCACCCCCCCTTCTCTTCTTCCTCTCCCCTCCCTACTCCCCCTCCCCCTCCCCTTCCTCTCATAGTATGGGCGGTTAATTAGGGTTAGCGAGGCGGAAGCTGGTTGTTTGTCGCCTTGTTTGTCGTTTCATTGTCCGGTGGTTTGGCGGTGGCGGTAGTCAAGGGCTGGTGTCGTTTGGTTGTTTGGTTGTTTGTGTTGTTTTTCTTGTCAAGGGCTGGTGTTGTTTGGTTGTTTGTGTTGTTTGTGTTGTTTTTCTTGTCAAAGGCTGGTGTTGTTTGGATTGTTTTTCTTGTCAAGAGGTGGTGGTGTATTTTTGTGTGTTTTTGGTTTTTCTTATCAGTGGGCGGTGGTGGTTTTATGTGTTGTGTGTTTTTTAGATTTTTTTTTTTTTTTTAGTTGTATATTTTAAGTTGTACTTCAATAGGGTGTTGATGTAATTTTTAAGGATTTTATTTTGTATATTTTTAGTTGTATTTTAATGGGTTGTGATGTATTTTTAGGATTTTGTTTTGTATATTTTCTGTTGTACTTTAATTGGGTTGTAATGTATTTTTTAAGGATTTTTATTGTATCTTTTTAGTTCTACTTTGATGGGTTGTAACATTTTAGGATTTTTTTTTCTACTTAGGCCTATTTACCTGCTCGGTGTGTGTGTTTGAAGATAATTGGCTCTCCTGTGTGCGTGTCCTTTACCAATTGCATTCTGTTATTACGTTTGTTTTGCTTACGACGAAGAAAAAAAAATCTCCCTCTTACACACGCAAATGGTTGATCCTTGAGAGAACATTAGGCAGAACATTGCCGTGTTCTGTTAATAAAACACTGGGGACTGAAGTTGGTGTGTGAACTGGGTTACTTTGAAGGGGGGGGGAGAAATGGAGAATGCGATTGTGTTGATTTTTGTTGTGCTTTTTTATTTGGTTATTTTTTATTTATTTATTATTTATTTATTTATTATTTTTTGTTGTTATTTATTATTATTATTATTATTATTATTATTATTATTATTATTGTTGTTGTTGTAGTTATTATTATTTATTATTGTTATTATTATTATTGATATTATTATTATTATTATTATTATTATTATTATTATTATTATTACGTTTTCTTTCTCTCTTGCTTTGTCTCCTTAATTCCGTCTCGTCTCTTTCCATCTTTGTATTGTTCCCTTATCTTTCTCGTTTCGCATCTTCTCCTCTTACCTCTTTCTCTTTTTTCTTTTCCTTTTTTTCTTCTCTTTAACTCTTCCTCCTCCTCCTCCTCAACCACCCTCTCCATCTTATCCTCCTTTCTTATCGCATATTCCCCCCCTCCTTATCTCCCGTCGCCTCTCCCCCCCTCTCCTTATCTCCCGTCCGCTCTCGCCCCCTCTCCTTATCTCCCGTCCTGTCTCTCCTCCCTCCCCCTCCCTTCCTATTCTCTCTCATCCAAACATCTTATTGAATTTGCCTTGACCTCTGCGCTGAGGGGGATGACTCACTAAGGGTCATGATCTCGAACTCTTTGACCTCCCCCCCACCCCCACCCCTCCTCTGAACCCCCCCCTTCCCCTACCTCCCTCTTTCTGCCTACGGATGTTCTTCTTTCTCTCCCCTTCCTTTTCGGGTTTTCTTTCTTCGTCTCTCTCTTTTCCCTTCTTATGTTCTTCTCCCTCTTCCTTTATCCTTCTTCCATCCCTTTCTTACTTCCACCACTTTTCTCCCTCTCCTCCTTCCTCCTACATCAACCCTACTCCCTCTTCCTCTCCTTCTCCCTCTCCCTCCCCCTCTCCCCCTCCTCCTCCCTCCCTCTCTTCCCCTCCTCCTCCTCCTCCCCCTCTCCCTCTCCCCTCCTCCCCTCCTTCTCCTTCCCCCTCCTTCTCCTTCCCCCTCTCCCCCTCCTTCTCCCTCCCCCCCTCCTTCTCCCTCCCCCTCTCCCCGAGGTCAAAGGTCAGACCCTGCATGACCTCAGAATTTCCATGTGACCTTCGCGTTTCGTCTTGAATAATCCTCCGTGCATGATGCAGCCACCGACCCGACTGCCTGGCGGAGCTTGCATGACGATGACGAAGAAGAGGGGGGGAGGGGGGAAGCAGGGGGGTGGGGTGGGGGGGGGGTATGTGATGACCGCATTCACGGGGTTCGAGAGGTCACTCAGCCGGCGGCGGGGGAAGTGGAGTCGTGTGGTTGACGGACGCCGGGCGAGGGGTGGAGCGGCGGGGGAAGTCGAGTCGTGTGGTTGACGGACGCTGGGCGAGGGGGAAAGGTGGAGGGAAGGGGTGAGAGGTGGAGGAAGGGGGGAAGAGGGGGTGGCGAGGGGTAGAACGGAGGGGGAACTGAAGTAGAGTCATATAAGGGCGGAGCAGTTGGCGGAGAAGGAGGAGGTGGAGACGATGGGGGGGGGGGGGAGTGGAAGTAGTGATTAATAAGGATGACGTTGAGGTTGATTTTTTGTTCCATTATTTATTTATTTTTTTATTCATTTTTTGTTCATTTTTTTTTACTCACCGTTGACCCTGGGCGATCGAGGCGGCGGTTTACAGGGGTCGCCCGAGGCCTTTCCGCCCCCTACGCACGCCCGCGCGGAGTAACGCACAACGCACTCGTTCTCGCTCGCCCGTTCTCGCTCGCTCGCTCGCTCATTCGACGGGTTCTTCACTCGTTCGACTCGCTTACTCGTCCATCCGGGGACTCGTTTACTCGTTGTTTGATTGACTCGCCAGGTAAACATTCACGCCCTACTCACTTTCTCTCTTTCTGTTTCTATCTCTTTCTCTTTCTATCTCTTTCTCTTTCTATCTCTTACTCTTTCTCTTTCTCTCTCTCTCTCTCTCTCTCTCTCTCTCTCTCTCTCTCTCTCTCTCTCTCTCTCTCTCTCTCTCTCTCTCTCTCTCTCTCTCTCTCTCACACACACACACACACACACACACACACACACACACACACACACACACACACACACACACACACACACACACACACACACACACACACACACACACACACACACACACACACACACACACACAAACACACACACACACACACACACACACACACACACACA
>NC_091555.1:43622264-43632264 GCF_042767895.1 Penaeus vannamei
CTCCACCCCTTTCCCCTTCCTCTTCTTCCCCCCCCCCCCCTCCCTCCCCCTCCCCCCAAACCTCCCCCTCCCCCCTCACCCCAAACCACCACCCTCCCACCATCCCCTCCTCCACCAACATCACCCTTTTATCACCCCCACATCCCCCCACATCCACCTCCTCCACCCACATCCGCCACCCTCACCCTTCATTCACCCACATCCCCCCTTCACCCCACCCCCTCCTTCACCCCACATCCCCCTCCCCTCCCACCACCCCCACCTCCACACATCCCCCTTTATCACCCCCACCTCCCCCCACATCCCCTTCCCCCCACCCTCCACCGACCCTCCCCCTTCCTTCACCCCCTCCTTCACCCACCTCTCCTACTCCACCCACATCCCCCTTTATCACCCTCCTTCACCCACATCCCCTCCCCTCCACCCCCTCCTTCACCCACATCCCCTCCCCCTGCCCCCACCCCCTCCTTCACCCACATCCCCTCCCCTCCCCTTCCCCCACCCCCTCCTTCACCCACATACTCCCTCCCCCTCCCCCCCCCCACATCCCCCTTCACCCACATCCCCTCCCCCCACCTCTCCTTCACCCCCCCACCCCTCAAGACACCGTCCAGACAGGCGTGTCTTGTCTGGCGATGTCCGCGCCGTCTCGCCCTTTGTTTGCACATCTCAGAAGACGTCGCGCTTTCGCCTTTTTTTTTTATTGCTATTATTCGCTTATTATTCTGTCGGTCGGTCGCCGGCGTTGCTCGCTCTTTTTGTGTGTGTGTTTGTGTGTGCGTGTGTTTGTGTGTGTGTGCGTGTGCGTGTGTGTGTGTCTGTCTTTAGGTGCGTTTGGGTTTTCTTAATTTCGATATTTTTTTTCTTCTTCTTTTTCGCTATCATCTTTAATTCTTTCTCTTCTTTTTCCTCATTTCCTCTTCTTATTCTTATTCTTCCTCCTCCACTTCTTCTTCTTCTTCTTTTTCCTCCTCCTCCTCCACTTCTTCTCTTTCGCTTCTCCTCACCGCGACCCGATGACCAGGCGCCAGTCCTTATGTGGGATTAGATTTTTTTTTTTTTTTAGCGTAAATAACACATTCCGTTTTAGATAGTACCCTTTTACTTCTTCTTTTCTTTCCTCTTCTCCTCTTCCCTCTTCCCTTCTCTCGTCTTTCTTTCTCTTCTCTCTTCGTTCCTTCTCTTCTCTTTCTTCTCTCGTCTACCATTCTCTTCTCTCTTCGTTCCTTTTCTCTCCTCATCCGTTATGTTCTCTCATTTCCTTCTCTTATCTCCTCTTCCCTTCTCTCCTCTACCCTTCTCTTCTTCTTTCCTTCCCCTTCTCTCCTCTTCCCTGCCATTCTCTCTTCGCTCCTTCTTTCCTTTCCAAAGCCTTCACCTTTCCCCAACATGGCATCTCCGCCCGTGGATGCGCGTGGGCGTGTTGTAGCGATGGGCGGCGGGCGTTGCTGCTCAGGTCAGAGGGCGGGCGGGGGCGGGGTAGGGGTAGGGCTAGGGGTACGGGGGCGGCGTGATTGCTGGCACGAACGCTTTTGTGTGTGTGTGGGTAGGGTGGGCGGGGGATGGGAAGGGGGAAGTGTGTGTGTGTGTGTGTGGTGGCGTGTGTGTGTGTGTGGTGGCGTGTGTGTGTGTGTGTGTGCGTGTGTGTGTGTGTACGTGTGTACGTGTGTGTGTGTGTGTGTGTGTGCGTGTGTGTGTGTCTGTGTCTGTGGCTGTGTCTGTTTCTGTCTGTGTGTGTGTCCGCCCAACGCCACGTCGGGCGCGCACCCATCCCTCCGATCCCGCCCACGCTTCGCCGTCGTCCTCGCACGCGAATCTATGTTTTATTATCTTAGCATATCACTTGATGGCGCTTGGCCGCTCGGAAGGGAGGGGGTGGGGAGAGGAGGGGGAGGATGGGTGGGAGGAAGGAGGAGGGGGGTTGGTGGGGGGAGAGGAAGGAGAGGGTGAGTGGGAGGAAGGAGGAGGGGGGGTGGGAGGAAGGAGGAGGGGGGAGAGGAGGGGAGAGAGGGGGGTGGGAGGAAGGAGGAGGGAGGGGGGTTGGTGGGGGGAGAGGAGGGGAGAGGGTGAGTGGGAGGAAAGAGGAGGAGGGGGGGGAATGGGTGGGGGAGAGGAGGGGGAGGAGGGAGGGTGGGTAGGAGGAGAGAGGAGGTGGGGGAATGAGTGGGAAGGAGGAGGGAGAGGGTGGGTGGGAGAGGAGGGGGAGAGGGTGGGTGGGAGGAAGGAGGGAGGGGGGTTGGTGGGGGAGAGTAGGGGAGAGGGTGGGTGGGAGGAAGGAGGAGGAGGGGGTTGGTGGGGAGGGGAGAGGAGGGGAGAGGGTTGGTGGGAGGAGAGAGGAGGTGGGGGGAATGAGTGGGAAGGAGGAGGGGAGAGGTGGGTGGGAAGAAGGAGGAGGAGGGGAATGGGTGGGAGGAAGGAGGGGGGGGGGAAGAAGGAGGAGGTGAGAGAGTGGGTGGGAGGGAGAAGGAGGGAATGAGTGGGTAGGAAGAGGAGGGGGCAATGGGTGGGAAGAGGAGGGGGAGAATGAGGGAAGGAGGAGATGAGAGAATGGGTGGGAACAGTGTAAGTAGAGCAAATAAAGAAGAAAAGGAGGAAGAAATACGAATAAAGACGAGGAATAATGGAAAAAGAAAAAGAAAGGAATTGAATGTAAGAGAAAGAGGAGGAGGAACGGGAAGAAAAATAAAAAAAGAAAGGAAGTAACCAAGAGGAAGAGGAGGAGGAATGGAAAATAAAATAAAATGAAAAAGAAAGGATGTAACCAAGAGAGAGAGGAGGAGGAAAAGAAAAGAAAATGAAATAAAAAAGAAAGTAAGTAACCAAGAGAAAGAGAGGGGAGAGTGCAGGTAGAGTAAATAAAGAAGAAAAGGAGGAAGAAACACGAATAAAGACGAGAGTAAGAACGAAAAATCTAAAAGAAAGGAAGTAACCAAGAGAGAGAGGAGGAGGAATGGAAAATAAAATAGAATAAAAAAGAAACGAAGTAACCAAGAGAGAGAGAAGGAGGAATGGAAAAGAAAAAAAAGGAAGTAACCAAGAGAGAGAGAGGAGAGAGTGCAGATAGAGTAAGTAAAGAAGAAAAGGAGGAAGAAACGAATAAAGACGAGAGGAAGAACGGAAGATAAAAAAGAAAGTCCCCAAGAGAGAGAGAAGGAGGAATGAAAAATAAAATAAAACATAAAATTTTTTAGGAAGTAACCATGAGAGAGAGAAGGAGAAATGGAAAAGAAAATAACATAAAAAAGGAGGTAACCAAGAGAGAGAGAAGTGGAGAAATGGAAAAGAAAATAACATAAAAAAGGAGGTAACCAAGAGAGAGAGAAGTGGGAGAAATGGAAAAGAAAATAACATAAAAAAAGGAGGTAACCAAGAGAGAGAGAAGAGGAGAAATGGAAAAGAAAATAACATAAAAAGGAGGTAACCAAGAGAGAGAGAGAGAGAGAGAGAGAGAGAGAGAGAGAGAGAGAGAGAGAGAGAGAGAGAGAGAGAGAGAGAGAGAGAGAGAGAGAGAGAGAGAGAGAGAGAGAGAGAGAGAGAGGAGATGCAGAGTGCAGGCAAGTGCCGGCCGGGCTACGTGATCAGTATGGGCGCACTTCATTATGGGCGTGCGAGGCGTTACCTGACTCACAACGGGGGGGGGTGGATGGGGAGGGGGGGGATGGGTGGTGGTGGATGGGGAAGGGTAGAGGGTGGGGGAGAGGATGGGCAAAGGGATGGGGGAGAGGGTGGGGGTGGGGGTGGTGGTGGTGGATGGGGGAGAGGGTGGGCAAAGGGATGGGGATGGGGAGAGGGAGGGGTGGGGGTGGAGTCTTCTCTCCTTCTTTTCCTTCTTTTCTTGACCGCTTTTCTTGTCCTTGTGTTTGTCCTTGTTCTCGTTTTCGTTCTTTATCTTTCTCTTTTCTTACTCTTCGTTTTTTTTTTTCTTCCTACTCCTTTCTTCTTATTATTATTCGTTTTGTTGTTGTTCTTCTTTCTCTTTTCTTCTTATTTCTCTTTTCTTCTTCTTCTTCTTCTTCTGCTCCTCCTCCATCACCACCACCACCTTCTCCACCAGCTCCACCTCCTCTTCTTCTTCTTCATCCCCCCATCCATTCTTCCTCTACTCCCCCCTCACCCCATCCCTCTTCCCCTCCTCTTTCCCCCCTGCCTCTGTGCCTTTCTAGGAAGATTTTTTTTCTCTCTTTCTTTCTTTCTTTCTTTCTTTCTTTTCTTTTCTTTTCTTTTTTTTTACGTTTTATCGGGCCCTCCTCCCTCCTCCTGCCTTTTGAAGTCTCGTGTGGCGGTTGCATTGTTGTCTTTTAAGTTTGGTTTGGGCTTGAATTTGTGTTCTTGTGTTCTTTTGGTTTATTTGTTTGTCTGTTTCTCTGTTTTGTCTGTGTCCATATTTTTTTTGTTTTGTTTATTTATTTATTTTTGTTATTTATTTTTATGGTTTGATTTGTTTCTCTTGTTGTCCTGCTCCTTCCATCTCTTTTTTTTTCTTTCTAACACCTTATTTTTCTCTTGCTAAACCTCCTTTTCCTCCTCTTCGTCCTACTCCACCACCACCCCTCCCCCCCCTCCTCCTCATCCCCATTCTATTCCACCATCACTACCCTTCCTCCTCCTTATTTTCTTCCTCTCCCTTCCTTTCTCCTCCTCTTCTCCCTCCTTCCTTTTTCCTCTTCTCCCCCTTCCTTTTCCTCCTCCTTCCTACCTCACTCCTTCCTCTCATCTCTCTCTTTTTCCTTCCTCTTATTCCCCTATCCTCCTCCCCATCCCCCCATTTTCCCCACCTCCTCCTCCTTTCTTCTCCTCCTTCCCCCTCCCCCATCCTCCCTCCCCCCATCCTCCTTCCCCTCCCTCCATCCTCCTCCTTCCCCCTCCCCCATCCTCCCCACCTCCTCCTTCCCCCTCTCCCCCCTCCCCCTGCTGCCCCGCCATCCTCCTTCCCCCTCTCCCTCCCCCTTCCTCCTTCCCCATCCCCTCCCCCCATCCTCCCCTTCCCCCCTATCCTCCTTCCCCCTCTCCCCTCCCATCCTCCTTATCCTCCTTCCCCCTCCTCCATCCCCCTCTCCCCTCCCTCCTTCCTCCCCCCCTTATCCCCATCCCCCCCCCCACCCCCTCCTTCCCACTCTCCCCTTCCCCCCCCCCATCCTCCGCCTGTGTCTCGCATTCCCCGGGGTCTCCGTGCCGTGCTGATGGAACACCAAAGAAAGTTTTCCGGGAATGCTCTAACCTCATTACCCGATCGCTAATGTGGCAGGTGTGTGGTGGGGGGGGGTGGGGGTGGGGGGGGGGAAAGGAGGGGAGGGGTGGGGTGGGGGTGATGGGGGGAAAGGAGGGGGAGGGGGTGTGGTGGGGGTGATGGGGGAAAGAGGGGGAGGGGATTTTGTTTATTTGTTTGTTTGAAGGCTGTTTTTTTTTGGGTTATGGTGGGGGTGGTGGGGTGGGTGGGGGTGATGATGGGGAAAGGAGGGGAGGGGATTTTGTTTGTTTGTTTGTTGGAAGGCTGTTATTGTTTTTTTTTGTATGGTTATGGTTGTGGCAGGTGTGTGGTGTGGGGGGGGTGATGGGGGAAAGGAGGGGGAGGGGGGGATTTTGTTTGTTTATTTGTTTGTTTGTTTGAAGGTTTTTTTTTGTATGGTTATGGTGGTGGGGGTGTGTGATGGGGGGGGGGGGGGGAAAGGGGGGGAGGGGAGGGGGATTTTGTTTGTTTGTTTGTTTGAAGGTTGATTTTTTTGTATGGTTTGTGTTGTGGCAGGTGTGGTGGTGGTGGTGGGGTGGGGGTGGGGGTGATGGGGAAAGGAGGGGAGGGGGATTTCGTTTATTTGTTTGTTTGTTTGTTTGAAGGCTGTTATTTGTTGTTTTTGTATGAGTTATGGTTATGGCAGGTGTGTGGTGGAGGGTGGGGGGTGATGGGGAAAGGAGGGGGAGAGGGATTTTGTTTATTTGTTTGTTTGTTTGAAGGTTGTTGATTTTTTTGTATGGTTGTGGTTGTGATTGTGGGGGTACTGATGTAGAGGGCGGGGAGGAGGTGGAGTATTAGTAGTAGTAACAGTAGTAGTAGTAGTAGGTGTAGGTGTAGTAGGGATAGGAGGAGGAGGAAACGAAATAGGAAGAGGCAGAGGAGAAGAAGGGAGAAAATACGAGCGTAAAGAGGAGGAAAAAATGTAAAGAGAATAGAAAAAAAACAATTGAATTCAACAGAAAAGAGAGTCAGGAGAAGAGAAAGAAATAGTAGAATAATTCAAAAAAAAATGACAATAACAATGATAATGAGAAACAGGAGGGATGCACAGAAGAGTGAAAAACGAAAGAAAGAGGTAAGGAGATAGAGCGGGAAAAAGGAGGAGAAAGGAAAGAGAAGAAGAAGGAGAAGGAAAATGGCTCTTAAGTTGAGATAGAAATTCAGGAGGTGGGGTGGGGGAGGTGGGGTGGGCGGGGAGGGGGAGGAGGGGGGGGGGCAAGGGCGTTGAGAGATCATGGAGAGCGAGAAGGGCGTGTAGGGGGCTGGGTGTTCCCTCCTCCTCTCTCTCTCTCTCTCTCTCTCTCTCTCTCTCTCTCTCTCTCTCTCTCTCTCTCTCTAGTTTTTCTTCTTTCTTTTAGTCCCTCTTTCACTCTACCTTTCGTGCTCTTTCCGTCCGTCTCTCTCTCCTCTCCTCCCTCCCTCCCTCTCTCCCTCCTTCCCCTCCCTCTCCCCCTCCCTCCTTCCCTTCCTCCCCCCCTCCCCTTCCTCCCTCCCTCTCTCCTCCTTCCCTCCCCCCCCCCCCCTCTCTCTCTCTCTCTCTCTCTCTCTCTCTCTCCCTCCTCTCTCCTCCTCTTCCTCCCTCCCCCCTCCTTCCCCCCCCTCCCTCCCCCGACGCCTCTTACCTGGCGGCGATGAACGGCGTCGCTAATCCCCGGATCGCGCCCGCTGCCTACGCGGGATTACGCGGGATTCGCGCGACGGCGGCGGGAAGGGGGGAAAGGGGGAGGGGGAAGGGAGGGGGGAAGGAGAGGGAGAAAGGGGGGGGAGGATGGAGAGGGAGAGGGGGGAGGAATGGGGGAGAGGGGGAAAGGGGGAGGAGGGAGAGGGGGAGGAAGGGGGAGGAGGGAGAGGGGGAAGGAAGGGGGGGGAGGGAGAGGGAGAGGGGGGGGGGGAGGAAGGGCAGGTAAGTGGGAGGAGGGAGAAGGAAGGGGGAGTGGAGGCAAGCGCGAGGTGGAAACAAAAGGAAGAGAAAGGAAAAGGGGGGGAGAAAAGAGAGGAAAATGAGGGAGAAGAGAGGGGAGGAGAGGAAAGGGAGGTCGGAAGGGGAGAGAAGAGGTAGGTTTAAGGGGATACCGTTGAAAAGTTGAAAAAAAGGGGTGAACCAAGGGGAGAGGGATTATATTAGATAAGAAGAGATAAAACACCACCTTTAGAGGACATGTTTTAAACCCCTGTATCCGTTCTGTATTCACGCCGAGTTTTAATTATCCTGTCTTTTATTTAGGTTCTCCATAGGCCTATCTGGGTGGTTCGTCCGTGTCCCTAACCTTGTCGTTTGAAATGGAGGGAGGGGGGTGTTTTGGTGACGTGGGGGGGGGGGGATTAAGGTGTGTTGGGGGGTGGGGGTGTATGTAGGTGTGTGTTTGTGTGCGTGTGTGTGGGTGTGTGTGTGTGTGTGTGTGTGTGTGTGTGTGTGTGTGTGTGTGTGTGTGTGTGTGTACATGTGTGTGTGGTACCGACGATGGGCGCAAAAAAAGGTCGTAAAAGATTTAGCGATTGATAAGGATGGCGGCGAGAGGTGGTGGGGGGCTGGGGCGGATTTTACTGGGAGTGGCTGGGTACGAACGGGAAGGAGGGAATAAAACGGATAATTTTCAAAGTGAGGGGGGAGCGAACAAAGGAGGGAGAAAGAGAGAGAGAGAAAGAGAAAGAGAAAGAGAGAGAGAGAGAGAGAGAGAGAGAGAGAGAGAGAGAGAGAGAGAGAGAGAGAGAGAGAGAGAGAGAGAGAGAGAGAGAGAGAGAGAGAGATAGAGAGAGAAAGAAAGAAAGAAAGAAAGAATAATTGAATCACAGACAGAGGAAGCGACAACAGCATCGTGATCTGAGAGCCAACAGGGCGCGTGGCACCAGCAGAGGAGTGCCAGCCGCCCAGCCGAAGAAGCCCCCGCTCCCCGCCCCGATAACGTGGCCGCCCGCGCGAGATAACGGGGCGCCCACGCTTATCTGGCTTTATCTTGCGTTCCGTCGCTATCAATTATCGTCCTTCTTGTTTCTTCTTCTTCGTTTTCGCGATCTTGGGCTGATTTTGTTCTCACGTGGTTCCTCTCTTGCATTCGCACCTTTTTTTCTTTTCTCCCTCGCTACTTCCTTTCTTTTTTCCTACCTCCCTTCTTTTCTTTTGTTTTCTTATATTTTCTTTTCTTCTTCTCCCTCCCTTCTTCCTGTTTTCTTCCTCTCCCTTTTCCACTTCCCTCCCTCCCTCTCTCTTCCTCTTCGCTCCCTCCCTCCCTTACATCCTTCCTTTTCTTCTTCCTTCCCTCCCTTCTTTATTTCGTTTTTCTTTGTCTCCTTTCTCCCATTCCACATTCCCTCCTTTCTTGGCTTCCTTCTTCCTTCTCTCCCTCTTTGTCTTCCCTCCTTCCTTCTCTCCCTCTTTGTCTTCCCTCCTTCCTTCTCTCCCTCTTTGTCTTCTCTCCTTCCTTCCCTCCCTCTTTGTCTTCTTCTTTCTTTCCCTCCTTCTTTCCTTCCTTCTTTCTTCCCTCCCTCCCTCCCACCCTCCCTTCTTCCTCGTCTCCCTTCTTCCCCTTCCATATATCTTTTCCTAATCCCTCCAGATCCGCAGAAAGGAGATTATGACACCAAAACAGGAGGCCGAGAAGTGCAAAGGGAATTATGGAGAGAATTAACTAAAAAAAAGAAAAGGGAAAAAATAATGAGGAAAAAAAGTGTGATTGAATTAAAGAAGTTTTAGGAGGAAGGAAAAAATCCCACAGGACGCTTAATGAAAGGCAGAAGGAAAAGAAACGTTAAAATGAAATAGAAAAAAAAACGGCGTGGGAAGTTTAAAGGAAAAATTGCACATATTAAAGGCGACGAAGCAGAGGAGAAAGACAGGTCACAATTAAATAGAAGAAAAGAAGAAGGAGGAGGAGAAGGAGATGAAGTCGCGAGGTGGAGACCCAGACGTGACGCGAGTGCCAAGCAGGAGAGCAAGCAGGCAAGCAGACAGGTGGGGAGGGGGGGGGTTGAGGTGGGAGGAGGAAGGGTATAAAAGCAGTGTGGTGTGTTTGGTGGCAAGCGGAGGGGGTGGAGGGGGCGGGGGAGTGCCACTGTGGTGTGTTGGTGGCGTGTGTCAGCTCCGAGGCACTGACCAGCCAGGCATCCACGCTGATAAGGCCGTCTGACATCGGGCTGACACCGGGGTTGGGGTGGGGTGGGGTGGTGGGGGGGCGTCTTATGCTAGGGGGTGGGATGGGTGAGGGTTGCAAGGGGGAGGGGGTGGGTGGTAAGTAGTAGGTTAGGGGGGGTCAGGGGATTGGGGTAGGGGTGAGGGTGAGGAGGGTGGGTGGGTGGGTGGGTGGGGGGGTTGTCGAGGTGTGTTAGTCGTTTCGGCTTCTCGGTTCTGCATCACCTGCTCTTTCTTTTTAGCTTTGGTTCGTCTGTCTTCTCCTTCGTTGTCTTTTATCAAGCCTCGTATTTTCTCTCTTCGTTTTAACGTTTCTTCTCCTTCTCTCCATCATTAAGCGTCCTGCGGGATTTTTTTTCCTTCCTCCTAAAAATCTCGACAAACCTACAGCAGAAGGCGTAAAAGATATGTTGATTATCCTTCATATTTTAACTTTATTGCCCGCCCATGTGGTGGCACCGCAGACCACAAGTGCCAGTGCCACCGATTAGGGAGGGCGGTTGATTCCCTCGGTTCCCTTTCGGAGTCCGCCTCGCTTTTGTGTCGCTTATCCTCTCCCTCTCGTATCTCTTATCGCTTCTCGCTCCCTCGCCGTTGCAGGGGCGATGCTGGCGACGGCGCCCCCCGCCCCCGCCCCCGCGAAG
>NC_091555.1:43637264-43639764 GCF_042767895.1 Penaeus vannamei
TTGTTGCTTGCTTGATTGTTTCTTATTTGTTGCTTGCTTGTTTGTTTCTTATTTGTTGATTGCTTGTTTGTTTCTTATTTGTTGCTTGCTTGCCTGTTTCTTATTTGTTGATTGCTTGTTTGTTTCTTATTTGTTGCTTGCTTGCCTGTTTCTTATTTGTTGCTTGCTTGTTTGTTTCTTATTTGTTGATTGCTTGCTTGTTTCTTATTTGTTGCTTGCTTGCTTGTTTACTTTGCTTTTTGTTTGTATACCAAATTGTTTACTTTGACTGTTGCTTGTTTACCAAACTACTTACTATGCCTGTTGCTTGTTTACCGCTTTGTTTGCTTCTTTGCCTGTTGCTTTCTTGCTTGCTTGCTCACCTGCCTCCTTGTCCGTGAGTGTGCGTGATCGTGTGCGTGCGAGCGGTCTTTTTTTTGCACGTGTCGCTCTTAATGTTCTTGTGTGTCTAACGATCTCGTGTGGCGAAGGAGCGGTGGGAAGTGGGGTGTGTGGGGTGCCGGGCGTTATCTGGTGTGGGGCCTTGTTGTTGTTGTTGTTTTTGCTTTGGTTTTTGTTTTTTGGTCTTCGTTGCATTTTTTTTTTTTGGCGTGGGGGGGGGTTAATTTGTTTTTGTTTTTAAGTCTTGTTTTTTGTGTTTTGGTTTCGGGTTTAACTTTTTTGTTTGTTTATTTGTTTTTAGGGAAATCTTTTTGTTGTTGTTGTTTCGTTTGAAGGTCTTGTTTTTTGTTTGTTTTTAGCGTTTCGTTTTGTTGTTTTTGTTTTTAGGCCTTCTTTTTTATTTTATGTTGATGCGGTTGTAGTGTTAGGAATGGTTAGAGGGAATGAGGGAGATAGAGGAGAGAGGGAAGGGAAGGAGGGAGGGGAGAAAAAGAAGGGAAGGGAAAGGAAGGAGAAGGGAGGAGAGAGGGGAAAGAGAGAGAGAGAGAGAGAGAGAGAGAGGAGAAAGAGAGATTGAGATTACAATCAAGATAAGCGCCAATCAGTCCATCAACCACCCACTTGGTCCGTTGCTCATTCAGTCACTCAGTCAATCAGCGGCTCAGTCAGTCAGTCACTCAGTTGATGAGTGCCGCCCCCCCCTCCCCCACCAGCTGCCCAAGAGGGGACGCTCTCCCCTGCCCCTATCTCACGCCACGAACCCTCCTGGGCGAGGTCGCGTCAGCATCGCCGAGGTCAGCAGGTCATGTGGGTCGCAGTCGGGGGTCAGGAGGAGATGGCCTGTGGGAGCCTGTTGGTCAGGGATTCTGCTGACGCGGCGGCGGGCGGCGGGCGTAAACATCTCGAGCCGGTGGGGGGGATGCCCGGCCGAGGCAGATGCGGTTGCTTGCCCGTGGGAAGGAGGGAGTGAGGGAGAGAGAGAGGAGGGAGGGAGTGAGGGAAAGGGAGAGAGAGAGGGAATGGGAGGGAGAGAGGGGTAGGGAGTGAGAGAGGGAAATGGGAGAGAGGGGGGGAAGGGAGAGAGAGAGAAGAAAAGGGAGAGAGAGAGAAAAAGGAGAGAGAGAGGGGGAAGGAAGAGAGAGGGGAGGGAGTGCGGAAGGGAGAGAAGTATTTAGGTAGGAGAGAAAGGTAGGTAGGTTGAGAGAGAGAGAGAGAGAGAGAGAGAGAGAGAGAGAGAGAGAGAGAGAGAGAGAGAGAGAGAGAGAGAGATGTGTCGCCTGTGTGTATATATATATATATATATATATATATATATATATATATATATATATATATATATATATGTATATATATATATATATATATATATATATATATATATATATATATATATATATATATATGAATGCCTGTATGCCTCACCCCCCATCCCCACCCCCACCCCCTTTGTGAATGTCGACGGTAAGCATGTCGTTGGTCGAGTCGTCAAGCTAATGGATAAGTCGTAATCGCTCGTTCTTTTGCCTTGCAGGTGAGTGCGGCGACCTCGGAGGGAGGGCGAGGAGGTGGTTGAAAGGAGGGAAGGTAAGGAAGGTTGATGGAAAGCTGGAGGAAGGTTGATGGAAGGTCGAAGGAAGGCTGGAGGAGGCCGGTCCTAGAGTAAGAGTAAGTGCGTCTTTTACTGTTTCCGGTCTTGTTTTCGTCTTTTTTTTTCTGCTTGTGATTTTCGTATTTTTTTTTAGACTTTTCCTGTTCATCTTCCTCCCCTTTCGCCTATCCCGCCTCTCTTCTTTTTCCTCCTCGTCCTCCTCCTCCCCCTTTGTCTCCTTCCTCGTCCTCCTCCTCTTTGTCCCCTTCCTCATCGTCCTTCTCCTCATAATTTCCTCTTATTCCTAATCCTCCTTTCTTTCTTTTTTCACATCTTCCCCTCGTTATCTCGACTTGGTTCGATTCCCCTTTCGTTCTCCTTCCGTTTCCCCTTTCCCCCTCTCGTTTGCATTTTGTTCTGCTTCCTCTCGCTATCGCCATCGCCATCATCTCCCTCATCATCATTATAATCCTCATCATCATTATCGTGCATCACTTCTCTCGCAGGTCTTTGTGCCTCCCGTTTATCGGC
>NC_091555.1:43644764-43649764 GCF_042767895.1 Penaeus vannamei
GGGGGAGAGGGAGGGGAGGGGGAAGGGCAAGGGGGAGAGGGAGGGGAGGGGGAAGGGCAAGGGGGAGAGGGAGGGGAGGGGGAAGGGCAAGGGGGAGAGGGAGGGGAGGGGGAAGGGCAAGGGGGAGAGGGAGGGGAGGGGGAAGGGCAAGGGGAGAGGGAGGGGAGGGGGAAGGGCAAGGGGGAGAGGGAGGGAGGGGGAAGGGCAAGGGGGAGAGGGAGGGGAGGGGGAAGGGCAAGGGGGAGAGGGAGGGGAGGGGGAAGGGCAAGGGGGAGAGGGAGGGGAGGGGAAGGGCAAGGGGGAGAGGGAGGGGAGGGGGCAAGGGGGAGAGGGAGGGGAGGGGGAAGGGCAAGGGGAGAGGGAGGGAGGGGGGAAGGGCAAGGGGGAGAGGGAGGGGAGGGGGAAGGGCAAGGGGGAGAGGGAGGGGAGGGGGAAGGGCAAGGGGGAGAGGGAGGGGAGGGGGGAAGGGCAAGGGGGAGAGGGAGGGGAAGGGGGAAGGGCAAGGGGGAGAGGGCGAAGACGTCCTCGGGCTAATGTAATCTCTGAAGACGGTGGGAGATCACGCACTCTTTTCTACCCTTTCTTTCCTTTTTTGCTTTATTCAGTATGGTCTTTTGGTCCTTCGTTCGTTATGCCGATATTCTTATTGATGTTTTTTTTCATCTCTTTCCCCACTCACTACATCATCATCCTCTTCCTCCTTCTCTTTTATTCTTTCCCTCCTCCTTCTCCCCCTCCTCCTCTTTTATTCTTTCTCTCCTCCTTCTCCCCCTCCTCCTTTTCTTCCTCCTTCTTCCCCTCCTCCTCTTTTATTCTTTCCCTCCTCCTTCTCCCTTTCTCCTCTTTTATTCTTTCTCTCCTCCTTTTTTTCCTCCTTCTCCCCCTCCTCTTTTATTCTTTCTCTCCTCCTGCTCTTCCTCCTTCTCCCTCTCCTCCTCTTTTATTCTTTTATTCTTTTCTCTGTTCTACTCTCCTCCCCCTTTTTCGTGCAGTGATGAGCCATAGTTAAACCCACAGGATATTGATTTGTCTCTATCTTACTCTTCACATAATCTTCCCCGCGAACCGAAGGCCGAGAGAAATGCGGGAATGGCGAAAAAAATGCAAAAAACGGGAGAAGGCAAGAAAGGGGAAATGAAGAGAATTCGCGTGGGTGATTAAGGGGCCGAGTGCATGTCTGTGGCTGAGGCTCGGTAGGAGTGTGTTGTGCATCGCGTAAGACTCGCACCCAGCGGTGTATGTGTACACACACACACACACACACACACACACACACACACACACACACACACACACACACACACACACATATATATATATATATATATATATATATATATATATATATATATATATATATATATATATATATATATATATACACATACACATACACACATACACACACATGGATGCACACACCTGCACATATATACATATAGATACATACATACATATAATACATATAAATACATATATATATATATATATATATATATATATATATATATATATATATATATTATATATATATATATATTATATATACATATACATATACACATATATACATATATACATATATACATATATACGTATATACATATATATATATATATATATATACATATACATATACACATATATACATATATATATATATATATATATATATATATATATATATATATATATATATATATATATATATATATATATACATATATATACATACATATATGTATACAGACATATATTTGCATACCTATACATACATACATATACATACATTTAACATGTGTCTGTGTGTGTATCTGTGTCTGCGTCTGTGTGTGTACTATTGGTTTCTCATATATCGTGCTGGCGGCGGAACAGCTTCTAGGGAATGCTGATTTTGTTATGGGGTTTTAGGGGGTGGGGGAGTGGGGGAGTTGGGGGGGGGGGTAGGGGGACTTTTGACTTTTTATGTTCCGACCTGGCCGCGACCCCCACCCCCCCCCCCTCGTGTGGTTTTGGGGGATGGGGGGCTAGGATGGAAGGGAAAGAGGAGAGGGGGGGCGTCATGAGGGGAGGGGGAGGAGGGTTGGAGTGGTTTTGGAGGAAGGGAGGAGAGAAAGAGTGAGTGGTAAAGGTGGAGGATGGTGGAGGTGGTGGTGATGGTGATAAGGAAGGGGAGCGATGGTGGTGAAAGGGGAAGAGAAGGAAGAGAGGAGGAGTGGGAGGGGACAGAAAGGAAGCCTAGAGAAAATGAAAGAGGGAGAGGGAGAAAAAAATGGAAGATAAAGTAATAATAAAAAAAAAGAGGAAGAGGAAGAGGAGGAGGACAGCTAATAACAAACTTTACGAAATTTCGCGTCCCTTCCCGTCCCCCTACCCCTCTCCCCCCCTCTCCCCCTCACCCCTTTTTTGTTTTGACTTCATTGATATTTTGAGGAAAACTTTCCCCTGTGTTGTACGGCGCTCGCGAGTTCGGCGCGCGTTTTTGCCCTCCTCGCCCTTTCCCTCTTTCGTCGGCTCTGTCTCGGCTCCTCGTTTCATCGCGGGATCTTTTTAGTTCTCTTTTCTCGATTTTTTTTTTTTTTTATCCTTCGTTTTTTTATCTTTCGTTTTTTTCTTTTCTTTTTCTTGTATGTCTCTTTTTGTTCGGCTTGTTTTACTTCCCCCCTCCCCCCAAGCTTCTCTCTTTCCTCTCTCATCCTTATTTTCCCTTCATTCCTGTCGTCTCCTGCCCACGCCCTTTAATCGGCACTCTCTTCACCCTTCCTGTGCTCTCTTCTCTCTTCCCTTCCCCACGCTACCCTCACCCCCCCTGCTACACATTCCTCTTCTCCTTTTCCTTCTCACCCTTATTCCCCTCCCTCCTTTACCCCCACCCCCACCCTCAATCCCCTCCCCCTTCTCCCCTCACCCTCAGCCCTTCCCCCTTCTCCCTCACCCTCAGCCCCCCCCCCCATTAATCCTCACCCTCTCCCCTCCCCCACCTTTAACTCCCCCTCCTCCCTCCTCCCTCCACCTTTCTCCAGCAGCGGATAGAGTGTGGTTTTGGAGTTGGCAGCGCTGTCAGGTTGTCAGGGCTGTCAGGGTTGTCATGGTGACACTATCAGTGGAGTGGAGTGCGCGAGTCTCCCCAGGACTCCCGCGATACCGCTATCTGCTCCCCAGGTTCTTGTCCTCCTTCCCCCTCCCCCTCCAGGTTCTCCTCGCTCTCCTTTCTCTCCCCACCCTCACCTCTCCCCGGTCCCTTCCCCTCTGTCCTCCCCCACCTCTCCCCGCTCCTCCCCCTCCTCCTCCCCCCACCTCCACGCTCCCCTCTCTCTTTCTCCCCCTACCCCCACCTCTCCCTGCTCCCCTCCCTCTCCTTCCCCCCCCCCCCTTTCTCTTTGCTACTCTTCTCTTCCCTCTCTCTTCTTCCCTATCCCCCCTACACTATCTTTCATAAAAAAAAAAAAATCATTCGTTTCTTTTTTTTCTTCATCTCCTTCGCATTTCTCTTCCTTCTTCTCTTCCGTCCGGAAGAAAGAAAAAGCAGTAAGAAGAAGAAGAAGAGTAAGGAGGAGTGAAGAAAGGAGATAAAGAGAGGAAAAGTTGAAAGAGAAGATCGAACGGGGAAGGAAGAGAAGAGAAATCAAAGATAAGACAGGAAGGGGAAAGTGGAAGAGAAAGAATGGAAGAGCGGCAAAGACTAGAGGGAAGAAAAGGTTAAAGGAGGGAAAAGCAAAGAAGTGGAAGAGAATCGAAGGAAAATTGGTAGTGAAGAGAGGCAGAGAAGATAAAACAAGAAGGGGGGAATAGGAAGAGAGTAAGATAAAGATAAAGAGAAAGGGAAAATGAGGGAGTGAGGAAGGATTAGAGAGAGAGAGAGAGAGATTGAGAAAGGGAAAAAGGGGGGGTTGAGAAAGGGAGAAGGATGATAGAGAGAAAGAAAGAGAAATAGAGAGAGAGAGAGAGTGAAAGAAAGAAGAGGGATTGAGAAAGGGAAAAAGAGAGGGGTTGAGAAAGGGAGAAAGGGAGAAGGATGATAGAAAGAAAGATACAAAGAGAGAGAGAGAGAGAGAGAGAGAGAGAGAGAGAGAGAGAGAGAGAGAGAGAGAGAGAGAGAGAGAGAGAGAGAGAGAGAGAGAGAGAGAGAGAAAGTGAGTGAGTTGAGTGAGAGCGACTGGCCAGGAGCGGTGAGCGAGGCGAGGTCGGCGTCAGTAATAGCAACATTATCCCCCTCTCATCGTTTCCCACTTCCCCCTTCCCTTTCCCCCTCCCCTTCTCCTGCTCCCCTGGCCTCCTCCTCCTCCTCCCCTGGCCCTCCTCCTCCTCCTCCCCCCTTGGCCCTCCTCCTCTTCCTCCTCCCCCCTTGGCCCTCCGCCTCCCCCCCCTGGCCCTCCTCCTCCCCCCCTGGCCCTCCTCCTCCTCCTCTTCCCCTTTCCCTCTCTCCCTCTCCCCCTCTCCCGTCGTACTTATTTCTTATCAGAGTCCCTCTTAACCCCGACGCCAGTGATAAGACTCGCGCGCGCGCCCGCACAGGCCTACAATCTCCACTTTACCCTCGCCAAGATTATTACACTTAAGAAATAGTTATTACGTGGATCTCCGTTCGTTATTGTTTGTGTGTGTACTTCATGTTGTAGTTATTATTGTTATCATATATATATATATATATATATATATATATATATATATATATATATATATATATATATATATGTATATATTATTGATGTTATTTTTTATTGTTATTATTATTACCTTTATTAGCATTATTATTTTTATTATTATTATTATCATTATCATCATTATTATTACTATCATCTTTATTACCATTGTTATCATTATTATTACTATTATCATTATTAATACTACCATCACCATCATTGCAATTATATAAAGTGGAATCGAAGGGATATGGAGGGAGAGATTTTTAAGTTTCTTTTTCCTTTCTTTTTCTTCCTTTTCTTTTTTTTTTTTTCTTACTCATTTTTTAAATCCCTGAGACGAAGAAAAAGATCCTG
>NC_091555.1:43659764-43667264 GCF_042767895.1 Penaeus vannamei
CTTCTTCTTCTTCATCGCCTCGCCTTATTCGTCTTTGCCTTCTGTTCCTCCTCCCTCGTTTCCTCATTTGTATTTTTTCCCTGCTTCTTCTCCCCGCCTCTCTCTCTCTCTCTCTCTCTCTCTCTCTCTCTCTCTCTCTCTCTCTCTCTCTCTCTCTCTCTCTCTCTCCACCTCCCTCCCTCCCTCTCTCCCTCCCTCCTCTCCCTCTCCCTCTCCCCCCCCTCCCTCCCTCCCTCCCTCCCCCCTCCCCAAGCTGTCTGATTACTGAGCTACTCTTGGCACTCGTCAAGCGGAGGGGAGGGGGCGGGAGGAGGGGGGAGGGAGTGCGTCTGGGGCTAATGGGGTGGCGTCGTTATCTCAGGTACTACATATACACACTCTAGGTAGGAGGGGGAGGGAGGGAAGGGGGCAGGGAAGAGATTCTTCTTCTTCTTCTTTTCCTTTTTCTTCTTCTTCTTCTTCTTCTTCGTCTTCTTCTTCTTCTTCTTCTTCTTTTTGCCTTTTCTCCCTTTCTCGTGCGCCACTATCCTGTTCTCCTTTTATTTTTCATTCAGTCTTTTTCGCTTTTTTCTTATTCTCTTCATTCTCAACTTCTCTACCTTCCTCCCATCTTCCCTCTCTCCCTTTTCTCCTTTCTTACCCTCCTTCCTATACTCACCTTTTCCTCCCCCTTTTCCTCTCTCTACCACCCTTCCACCTTCCATTTTCTCCCTTCATCCCTCCCCTTCCTCCCACCTTCCCTCCCTTCCTTCATTCCCACCTTCCCTCCTTTAATCCCACCCTTCCTCCTATCTTCCTTCTCTTCCTCCATTCTCCCTCCCTACCTCCATTCTCACCCTTCCTCCCTCCCTCCCACCTTCAATCTAACCTCCCTCCCTGCCACCTTCCCTCCCTCCATTCTCACCCTGCCTTCCTCCCTCCCTCCATTCTCACCCTTCCACCTTCAATCTCACCTTCCCTCCCTCCTTCCTTCCCTCCCTCCCTCCCTCCCTCCTTCCCTCCCTCCCCACCCGCAGCCGCAAGTGCCCAGGGAGAGTGAGGGAGAGACAGCGACGCCAGCGGGAGCGAGGGCGATCCTCTCCGCTCCCTCCAACGTCGACCGGTGTTGTTCTGTTCAGTGATGTTCTCCATAAGCTCACGATCGCCGCTGCGGGAGGGTGTGGGGTCGGTGGGGGAGGGAGGAGAAGCGAATAAAGGAGAGATGGGAGAAGGGAGAGAAAGTGGAGGGAAATGGAGGGAGAGAGGGAAGGAGTAAAAGAAGCGAATGTGGAGAAGTGAGGGCAGTGGATGTTAACAGGGAGAGGAGGGAAGCAGGTAAAGGAAGCGGACACGGGGCGGAAGGGAGGGAAGTGGAGGGAGATAGGCGGAGGGGGGGGGGGAGGGGGAAGGAGCAAAGGCCGCGAACATGCAAAATAAGTGACGAAGGAGCGGAGGAGGAAGAAAGTTTAGTGCGTTTCAATTGGCGCGCGACAGTGAAATGTGGGTCGGGGCCCCGTAGAGTTATGCGGCGTGCGTGGCCGTGGCGGGGCGTTGTTCGTCTTATTGGAGGTGTGAGGCCGAGGGTGATAGATGGTGTGGGCGGGCTTGTAATACAGCTGTATTTGCCTTTTTTTTATGCGCGGCGGAAATTGCAGCGCGGGGGGACGTCGCTCCTATAAAGGGAGATTTCATCGAACTCTTTGTCCATCGATTTCACCCTTCTCTCTCTCGCCCTTCCCGTCCCTCCCGTCCCTCCTCCGTCCCTTCCCTCCTCTTCCTCCTCCTCCCTCCTCCCTCCTCTCTTCCCTTCTTCCTTCCTTCCTCCTCCTCCTCCTCCTCCCCCTCCTCCTCCCTCCTCCTCCTCCTCCCTCCCCCTCCCCCCTCCTCCCCTCCCTTCCTCCCTCCTCCCTCCTCCTACTTCTCCTCCTCCTCCCGTCTCCCCCTATACTTGACCTTCCATTTCCCTCGAGACCTATTTCTTATCCCACTTTTATCTCCCCTCCACACCCCTCTCTCTCCCACTTTCTCTCCCTCTCTCTCCTCTCTCTCTCTCTCTCTCTCTCTCTCTCTCTCTCTCTCTCTCTCTCTCTCTCTCTCTCTCTCTCTCTCTCTCTCTCTCTCTCTCTCTCTCTCTCATTTTCCCCTCCCACCTTATCTCCTCTCTCCCTTCGCCTCCCATTCCCCTCCACCGCTTTTCCCCCATTCCTCACTCCCTCTCCTTCCCCCTCCCTTCCTTCCTTCCAGCCCCGCCTCTCTTCTTCAGCCCCCTTGCAATTAAACAGTAGGCGGCAATAATGACCGCTGCCTCCCCCTCCTCCTCCTGTGCCCCCTACCCCCTACCCCTACTTTTATCCCTCCCCCCCTCCAGCTCCCTCTCCCCACTCCCCCAGTACACACAAACACCTGACCTTCTCCATTAGCTCTCCGCCCCTTCCTGTCTCTCAGTTTCTTTAACTCCTCCTTCACTCTCATTTATTTTCCTCCTGGGTTCTCCCTTTTCCTTCTTCTCTCTTCTCTTCCTCGCCTCTTACCTACTCTTCCTCCTTTTCCACCTTTTCCTCTTCTTCGTCTCCTCCTCTTCCTCTTCCTTTTCCTTCGCCTCCTCCCCCTCCTCCTATTCCACCACCTCCTCTTCCTCCTCCTCTTCTCCCTCCTCCTAATCCACCTCCTATTCCTCCTCCTCCTCTTCTCCCTCCTCCTCCTCCTCCCTCCCCCCTCCTCCCCCGCCCCGTGTTTAGGCAGTCTGACGCAGGCAAACGAAGGAACAGATTCCCCGTGTCCAATTGCCAGTGTTTACGGCCCGATCTGATAACGTGTCCTACCTCCGTGGATGGGTGGATGGGGCGGGGAGTAAGGAAGGAGGAGGGAGAGCGAGAACTGATGATGGTAGGAGAGAGAGGGAGGAAGAGGGAGGGAGGGAGGGAGGGGGAGAGGGAGAGGGAGGGGGGAGAGGGAGGAGGAGGGAGGGGGGAGGGAGAGAGAAAGGTGAAAGAGAAGTAATGGTGGAGGGAGGTTCGTGAGGGAGGAAAAAGAGTGAGTGGGATTTCTCCTTTTGTGATTGTGGTTGCTAAGGTGTTGGCGGGTCTGTTTTGGGTGTCGTCTTGTTGGAGTTGGGGGAGGTGGGGGAGGGGAAGAGGGTGAAGTAAGGGGTGGAAGGAAGAAAAGGCGAGAGAGGAAAGAGAAAAGACGAAAAGTAGTGAGAAGGAGTGAAGCGAGAAGGAGAGGAGAGTGAGGGAATGGAGCGCGAAGGAAGAAGAGAGAGAGGGAGAGAGGGAGCGAAGGAAGGGAGCAAGCAAGGTGAGTGAGTGAGTGAGGAGAGCGCGAGTCGAGAGAGAGTAGAGAGGAGGCGAAACGAGACGAGACAACGTTGGCCCCGGATTTACGACTTCGGGAAAGCGTAGCATGGTCGGCTCTCCCCCACCCCACCCCCAATCCACCCCCACCCCCTACCCCCTACCTCCCTACCCCCCTTTGCAACTTTCCCGCGCTGTTGCTCCTCTATTTATAACCTTGATTTAACAAGACGGCTGCTGTTAAATTAACTTTCGCGTGTCGAGGGCCCATTAGGCGCCCTGGGCCCCGCGGAGTTGCCGATTAGCCCATTATATCCCATTATTGGGTTAATCTTGGCGAGTCCCATCTCGTGTCTGTCACTGGAGGGGGTGGGAGTAGGGGAGGAGGGGGGGAGAGGGAGGAAGGAGGGGGGTCGAGGGAGAGGGAAGGGGGGCGAGGAAGGAAGGAGGGAGGGAGGTGTGAGGGCGAGAATGGAAAAGGGGTAGGGAGGGGTGGGGAGAGGGTAGGGGTAGGGGGAGAAGGGGGTGGGGGAGAGGGAAGGGGGGTGAGGGAGGAAGGAGGGAGGAGGTGTGAGGGCGAGAATGGAAAAGGAGAAGTAGGAGTAGGAAAGGAGAATACTTAATGCTAGAGGAGGTCGTGTGAAAGTGAGAGAAGAAAAGTGAAAAGGAGAGAGAGAGAGAGACATTGAGAATTTAGTAGAATGATAAAAAGGGGGAGGATTAAAAGAAAAGAGAGAGGAGAGAGAAAGAGTAAAGGAATGAGGGGGAGAAGAACGAGCCAAAACAAAAGGAGAAGGGTAGACGAAAAGGGGGAAAGAAGAAAGAGAAAAGCGAAAGGAAGGAAATCGAAAGAAAGAGCAGAAAAAAAACTTCGACGAGAAAGAGAACAGGAGGGAAATACGATAAAGAGGAGACAAGAAATAAAAGAAAAGACAGACACACTTCTGGCCATCGTTCGCAGGTGTGCCGCAGGTGTAGCGCAGGTGTTCCCGAGGAGGTGTAGGGCCACAAGTGTCTCTCGGGCGAAGGTGGGTAGGAGGGAAAGGGAAGAAAGAGATGGGAAGAGGAGATAAGGAGGTAAGTGGGGAGGAAGGGAAGGGGAGGTAAGTGGGGAGGAAGGGAAGAGGAGGTAAGTGGGCAGGAAGAGGAAAGTAGACCGATCGGGGGAAGGAGAGACAAGAGGGGATAAGAAGAGATAAATAGGAAGGAGAATAAAAGAGAAGAGAGAAGAGAAAAGGGAAACATATGAAGAA
This sequence comes from Penaeus vannamei, assembly GCF_042767895.1. Taxonomy (NCBI): domain Eukaryota; kingdom Metazoa; phylum Arthropoda; class Malacostraca; order Decapoda; family Penaeidae; genus Penaeus; species Penaeus vannamei. The sequence goes on from NC_091555.1 coordinate 43,664,290, forward strand.
GAGTCGAGAAAAATGAAAAGAGGAAAGTGGGATGAGGAAGAGAAGAGAAAAGGAGAACAATATGGGAAGAAAGAAGAAGTGGAGAAAATTCAGACTCGAATGGGCAAGCGAAGAGGAAAGCAAGATAAGACGGAATAAAGGTGAGAACAGAAAAGGACAGAAAAAAGGGAAGGGTCCGGAGGAAAGGAGAAAGCTTAGAACTGAAGGAGCAACGAGGAAAAAAATAGAGAGAAAATAAGGGAGTTGAGAGGGAAAAAAATGGGGAAGGCATAGAGAGGGAGAGAGATGGGGGGGGGGGTGTAGGAGTGGGAAGAAAAAAAATGGAAAAGAAAGGAGCAGGGGGAGGATAGAATGAAGAGGGTAAATGGGCAAACAGAGAGAGGCCAAGGAGGTAGATAATGAGGATAGAATAAATAGAGGTATAAAGAAAGGGGAGGGAGAAAGAGGGGAAGGGGAAGGGGGATGAGTTGGAAGTGAATAGAGAGGGGAGGGGTAAAGGAGGGGGAAGGGGAGGAGAAGAGAAAGAGAGAGGGAACGAGAAGAAAAAGAGAGAGGGAGAGGGAAAGAGAATGAGAGAAGGAGAAGGGAGAAGAAGAAAAAGAGAAAAGGAGAAGGGAGGGGAGTAGAAAGAGAGGGAGAAGGGAGGAGAAATGAGAGGGAGAGGGCGAAGGGAGAAGAAGAAAAAGAGAAAGACAGAAGGGAGGGTAAGAGAGAGAGAGAGAGAGAATTGGAGAGGAGAAGAAAGGATAAAGGAGAGGGTAAGAGCGAAGGGGGGAGAAAAGAAATTGAGGAAAGGAGAAGGGAAGGGAGAGGGGGAGGGGGAAGCGGCCTGTTATGCCGGTCAATCACTATCTATTATTCAGTGTGTTAGTTCGAGTGGCAGTGAACCCCGTAATTGTCCTATCTGTTATTCATTCTTAGATCGTGTTATTTGATCCCTTTTCTTTTGCTTTCTCCTTTCCTCCTTTTTTTTTTGGGGGGAGGGGGGGGCTCTTGACCTAACCTCCTTCTCTCCATTCAGTTATTTTCCCTCTCTCCCGCTTGTCTTCCTTATTATCTTTCTCTCTCTCCCTCTCCCTCCCTTCCTTCCTTAATTCCTTCCTCCCTTCTCTCTCTCTCCCTCCCTCCCTCCCTCCCTCTCCCTCCCTCCCCTTCCTTAATTCCTTCCTCCCTCCCTCCCTCTCACCTCCCTCCGCATCTCTCTCCCTCCCTCCCTTCCCTCCCTCCCCCTCCCTTTCCCTCCCTCTCTCCCTCCCTCCCTCCCTCCCTTTCCCTCCCTCCCTCCCTCTCCCTCCCTTCCTCTCCCTCTCTCTCTCCCCCCCTCTCTCTCTCTCTCTCTCTCTCTCTCTCTCTCTCTCTCTCTCTCTCTCTCTCTCTCTCTCTCTCTCTCTCTCTCTCTCTCTCTCTCTCTCTCTCTCTCTCTCTCACCTTCCCCCTGTTTCCCTCTCTCTTGCTCCATACTAATTACTGCATGTTCTCCCTCCATCATTAACGCTTTTTATTTATCTTTCCCCTCGACCTGGTCCTTAGTTATCCGTGTCACCTGCTCCCTCTGCTGTTCCTGGTTCTCCTCCTTTTCCTCTTATTCCTCTTCCTCCTCTTCTATTCTTCTTCTCTTGCTCCTCCTTCTCCTCTTTATTTTTCTCCTTTCCTCCTCATCGCCCACCTCCTCCTCCTCCTCCTCCATTTCCTTTCTTCTTCCTCCTTCCCATTCACCTCTTTTCCTTCCTCCTCCTCCTCCTCCTTCTCCTCCTCCTCCTCCTCTTTCTCCTCCTCCTCCTCCTCCTCCATTATTCCACTTTATATTATCTATAATATTAGACTATATATATAGTATATGGCAGTGTGCGTGTTTGAACGTGTTTATACATGCGTATGTACAGATATCTATGTTAATTTTCGTCTGTATATGAACACACGCAAGCACAAGTATCATTTTTTTTTTTTTTTTTTTTTTTTTTGGGGGGGGGGTCATGACAAGTGAAAAATTAGCTTTCCCGAAAGTTTGATGAAAATTGGTTTTGAAAAAAAAAAGATAATTGAATCAGGTTTGGCTTCTCGTCTGAAATGAAAAAAAAACGAAAAAAAAACGAAAAAAGAGAAAGTTTTCTGTTTGAGCGAAAACTGTGATTACGAAATTCCGCTTCATTAGCCTCTGTGAAGCGTGGGGTTTGTGCGTGTAATTGCGCCTCTTAAAGGGCCCCCGTGTGTGAATGTGCACTTGAGGAATGAGTACTTGAGAGATGGGCACTCAAGTGGTTTGTACTTTTTGGAGAAATGGCGGTGAGGGAGTAGCTGTTATTTTCTCGTTGTCTTTGTTTCTTTTTGGTCTTTTGGTCTTTTTTCTTTTTTCTTTATTCTTTTTTCTCCTCTTCCTCTTTTCTTTTTCTTCTTCGTGTTCTTCTTCTTCTTCTTCTTCTTCTTCGCCTTCTCCTTCTTCTCTCTCTTTTTTATTTATTTATTTATTTTATTATTATTATTTTTTGTGTGTATTAATTGTTCGTCCAATTTGAAGACTTCCGGAGAATTGCGAGAGCAAGTGGGTCTTGCTTGTCCTTAAAATGGTGGTTGAACCTGAGAGGGAGAAGAAGGAGAAGAAGGAGGAGAAGAGAGGGAGAAGGAGAAGGAGACTGAGAGGGAGAAGGAGGAAAAGGAGACTGAGAGGGAGAGGGAGAGGGAGACGATGGAGGCTGAGAGGGAGAAGGAGGAAAAGGAGACTGAGAGGGAGAGGGAGAGGGAGAAGAAGGAGGCTGAGGGGGAGAAGGAGGAAAAGGAGACTGAGAGGGAGAGGAGAGAAGGAGGAAGACTGAGAGGGAGAGGGAGAGGAGAAGAAGGAGGCTGAGAGGGAGAAGGAGGAAAAGGAGACTGAGAGGGAGAGGGAGAGGGAGAGGGAGACGATGGAGGCTGAGAGGGAGAAGGAGGAAAAGGAGACTGAGAGGGAGAGGGAGAGGGAGAAGAAGGAGGCTGAGGGGGAG
>NC_091555.1:43672264-43679764 GCF_042767895.1 Penaeus vannamei
GGTCGAGAGCGTAAAGCGAGGAGCTACTCTCACTAACACTCCCCTCCCTCCCTCCCTCCCTCCCTCCCTCCCTCCCTCCCTCCCTCCCTCCCTCCGGGCTCCTCTCCCCCTCCTCCCTCCCTCCCTCCGGGCTCCTCTCCCCCTCCTCCCTCCCTCCCTCCGGGCTCCTCTCCCCCTCCTCCCTCCGGGCTCTCTCCCCCTCCTCCCTCCCTCCCCTCCGGGCTCCTCTCCTCCCTCCTCCCTCCCTCCCTCCGGGCTCCTCTCCCCCTCCTCCCTCCCTCCCTCCGGGCTCCTCTCCCCCTCCTCCCTCCCTCCCTCCGGGCTCCAATCACCCCTCCTCCCCTTCCTCTCCTTCTTCTCCCCTCGTCTTTCCTCCCTTTCCTACCCTCATCCCACTCTCGTCTCGTCCCTCTCCCTTCCCTTGTCCGTTCCCCGTCCCTCTCATCCCCTCCCTCTCTCTAGCCCCCTACCTTCCTCTCCCTCTCTTTAGTCCCTCCCCTCCTCTCCCTCTCTTTAGTTCCCTCCCCTCCCTTCCCCTCCCGCCCTCTCCCTCTCTTTAGTCCCCTTCCCTCCCTTCCCCTTCCTCTCCCCTCCTCTCCCTCTCCTTCTCTCCCTTCCCCTCCCCTCCTCTCCCTCTCTTTAGTCCCCTCCCCTCTCCTCCCCTCTCTCTCCCTCCCCTCCCCTCCTCGTCCTCCCCTCGCGAAGGGCGTGGGGGCGTGACAGCAGCCCGGCCGCTCGGGAGGCAATTGGGCATGTGATACCCTTAACGCGTGCCCCCTTTGGGAGAGGGAGACGAAGATGGAGATGGAGACGTGGATAAAGAGGGTGGTGAGGCGAGACGGGAGGGGATAGGGGATGGGGCATGGGGGGGGAGGAGGAGAAGGGGAAGGGGCTAATGAGGAGAAGTTACGAGGAGGGAAGGAATTAGTGATGAGAGGGTGGGAGGAAGGGGAGGGAAGAAGGGAGAGAGGAGAGGGAAAGAGGGGTTAGAGAAGAAAAAGAGAGAAGGAGAGTGAAGGAGAGTGGAGATAAAAGAAGGATAGAAGCTAAAGTGAGAGAGAGAGAGAAGAGAGAAATAGGTGAGAGAGAGAGAGAATAGGAGTAAAAGTAAGAAAGAAAAATCGAGAAAGAAAGAGGCAGAGAAAGAAAGAAAGAAAGAGGAGTAAGACAAGGCCGTGGTGGGACACCGGGGCAAAGGTGGAAGGGGGGTCAGGAAGTGCCACCCAAGTGATAAATACGGCGGCGGCGCAGTGACACGCCCTGGCACTGGCGGGTGATGGAAGGCTGTTTGTAAGAGCGTAAACAATGCGGTCGGAGGGGGGAGGAGGAGGGTTGGGAAGGGAGGGAGGGAGAGACGAGGGAGGGACGGGGAGGGGGAGGGAGGGATGGGAGAGACGAGGAGGGATGGGAAGGAGGGACGGTGAGGGGGTGGGAAGAAGGATGGGAGAGATGAGGAGGGAAGGAAGGGGTGAGGGAGGGGTGGGAGAGACGAGTAGGGATGGGAAGGGGAGGGAGGGATGAGGAAAGGATAAAAGCATGAATGGTGCGAAGGGAGTAGGGAGGTAGGTGGAAAATAGAGGCGCAGAGGATAAAAAGGAGGAAGGGGAAAAGTAGATTACGAAGAGAATGGGGAATTAAAAGAAACTGAAGAAACGAGGGAATGGATAGAAAATGAAAATAGATAGGAATAGAGGCGGAAAAATAAAGAAAATGAGAGAGGAGGAAAGGTGAACAAAGGGAGGGAAGAGGAACGGTGGAGAAAGAGAGGAAGAGTAATACAGGTAGGCAGGTAGAGAGAGAGGGAGAGAGACAGACAGAAAAAGAGAGAAAGAGAAAGAGAGGGAGAGAGACAGAGACAGAAAAAGAGAGAAAGAAAAAGAAAGAGACAGAAAGAGAGAGAAAGAGAACGACAGAGAGAGAGATATGCAGTGAGGAAGGAAGGGAGGGAGGGAGAGAGAGAGAGAGAGAGAGAGAGAGAAAGAAGGGGGAGACAGACAGAGAAAGAGAGAGAGAGAGAGAGAGAGGAAGAGAGACATAGAGAGAGAGAAGGGGGGAGACAGATAGACAGAGAGAGAGAAAAAAAGGGAGACAGAGAGAGAAGGGGGGAGACAAACAGAGAAAGAGATAGAGAGAGAGAGAGAGAGAGAGAGAGAGAGAGAGAGAGAGAGAGAGAGAGAGAGAGAGAGGGAGAGAGAGAGGGAGGGGAGGGAGAGAGAGAGAGAGAGAGAGAGAGAGAGAGAGAGAGAGAGAGAGAGAGAGAGAGAGAGAGAGAGAGAGAGAGAGAGAGAGAGAGAGAGGGAGGGAGGGAGGGTGCCAAGGGTCAGGTTACAGCCCCCGTCCCGCCCTTCCTCGCTCGCCACCTCCTGCCAAGCTCGTCGACCTGCCTTGGCGAGTCGGGTTGATTGAGCGCTGTTTGTGCGGGAGGAGGGGGTGGGGGTGGGGTGGGGGCGTGCAGTTTGTACACATGCTTAGTGGGGAGAGGATGGGGGGAGGGTGGGTGGAAGGAAGGGGGGGGTTGGAGGGAGGGGGGGAGGGAAGATGGGTGGGTGGGTGGGAGGAAGGAAGGAAGGAAGAGGAGAGAGAAGAAATTCCGCGAAGGGGGACGGAAAAGGGGAAATGAAGAGAGAGAGAAACGAAGGGAGATGGGAGGGGCGAGAAAAGAAGGGAGATGGGAAGGGCGAGAAAAGAAGGGAGCTGGGAAGGGCGTGAGCGAATGCGGAAATGCAGCCCGCCCGCAGCCCTCCGGCGCCCGAATGAGCAGCGCGTCAATAAACGACGTGAAATTAGCCAAGCGCGCTGGATCATTAACATTTTCGGTCTGCGCTTCCTTCTCTTTCATTTTTTCTACCTTCGTCTTCTCTTATTTCTTCCCATCTCTTCCCTCGTCTTCTCTTATCTCTTCCCTAGTCCATCTTCTCTTTTCTATTTTCTCTCATCTCTTCTTTTCTTTTCTCTTCCCTCTTCCTTCTTTCCTCTTCTTTCTTTCCTCTTCTTTTTTCTTCTCTCTTCCCTCTTCTTTCTTCCTTCTTCATTCTTTCCTATTTTTTTTCCTTCTTTTCTCATTTCTCTTCTCTCTTTCTTCTCTTTCTTTTTTTTTCTTCCCTCTTCCCTCTTCCTTCTTCCTTCTCCTGTTTTTTCCCTTCTCTTTTCTCATTTCTCTCGTTCCTCTTCCCTCTTCTCCTTCTCTCCTTCCTCGCTCTCTCGTACTTGTTTTTGAGGGAATACGTGACGATGGAGGAAGGAGCAGAGGGGAGGAAGGGGCATGCGTTCATTATTTTTTTGCTAATCATCATCATTCCTGTTACTGCTATTATTTACTTTTGAACTTCCTTTTGCCCTCCTCCTCCTCCTCCTCCTTCTCCTTCTCCTCCTCCTACTCCTTCTCCTCCTCCTCCTCCTCCTCCTCCTCCTCCTCCTCCTCCTTCTCTCTATTCTTATTTGTACGTAGGATAGTGGGAAACTTTTGAGGGAAACAGGATGATGGTGGAGGGACAGAACATTATTTTATTATTATCATTATTGTCACTATTACTAGTATTATGGGGAGTGGGTTTGGGGAAACGGGGGAGGGGGGTTTGGGGAGACGGGGGAGTGGGTTTGGGGAAACGGGGGAGTGGATTTGGGAGACGGGGGATTGGGGTTTGGGGAGACGGGGGAGTGAGGTTTGGGGAGACGGGGTTTGGGGAGAGTGGGGATTGGGGTTTGGGGAGAGTGGGGAGACCGGGAGATGGGGGATTGGGGTTTGGGGAGACGGGGGAGTGGGGTTTGGGGAGACTGGGGATTGGGGTTTGGGGAAGACGGGGGAGGGGGGAGCGTAATAGGTTGGGGATTAGAGCACTCGGCGGGCTCTTCATCTACATCGTGATATTTTTTAATGACGTCATTACATTATATGACGCTGCCAGTTCATTAGTTATAATGTGCAAGCAGAGGCGCTACGGCGGCGATGCACGCGGAACTACTCCTCTTATGATTCGCTTTTTCTTCCCTTTTCTTCTTCTTCTTCTTCTTCTTCTTCTTCTTCTTCTTCTTCTTCTTCTTCTTCTTCTTCTTCTTCTTCTTCTTCTTCTTCTTCTTTGTTTTCTTAGCCCCTTCTTCCTCCGCTCTAAGTCTCTACACCATTTTTTTTTTCTCTCTCTCTTCTCGTCTCTCTGTTCCTCTTCCTTACTCTCCCTCCGTTTTCCTCATTCCTTCTCCGTTTCCCTCTCCCTCTCACCCCTTTCCTCTTTATCGTTACTCCTACTCTTTCCCCGGCCACTTCCCTCTCCCTTTCCCCTCCTCTTCCCCCCTTTTCCCTTTCTCCCTCCTCTTCCCCCTTTTCCTTTCCAACTCCTCTTCCCCCCTTTTTCCCCCTCCTCTTCCCCCCTTTTTCCCTTTCCCTCCCTCTTCCCCCCCCCTTTTTCCCTTCCCCTCCCCCTCCACACCCCAGGTTTGACATTAATTCGAAGAGAGGCATTACAATTCCAGATTTACAGGAGGTGTCAATTTTTTTAGGAGATCTGTTTGGAGGAGGGAAATGTAGGTGTGTGGTTGTGTTTTGAAAGTCGTGTGTGTGTGTGTGTGTGTGTGTGCGTGTGTGTGTGTGCGTGTGTGTGTGTGTGTATGTATGTATGTATGTGTATGTATGTATGCGTGTGTGGTGTGTGTGTGTGTGTGTGTACGTGCGTGTGTGTGTGTGTGTGTGTGTGTGTGTGTGTGTGTGTGTGTGTGTGTGTGTGTGTGTGTGTGTGTGTGTGTGTGTGTGTGTGTGTGTGTGTGTGCGCGTGTGTGTGTGCGCGAGTGCATGCATGTATGTGTACGTGTGCGTCCTTGTACGGGTGGGGCATGTGCACGTCGACCAGCAGTGCGTGGGAAGGTCATTCATGAGCGCATCCGCTTACACGCGCCCGTACAATCGGCGTGTGTGCGTTTTTTGCGTGTACAGATGGATGCGTGTGTGCACTCACGCAACGCACATCCCTTCTGTCCCTTATCTCTCTTCCGTTCTTTCACTCCCCAAAGAGAGGGAGATAGATAGATAGATAGATAGATAGATAGATAGATAGATAGATAGATAGATAGATAGAGAAAGAGACAGACAGAGATAAGAGATAGACATAGAGGGAGGGAGATAGATTGATAGATAGATAGATAGATAGATAGATAGATAGATAGATAGATAGATAGAGAAAGAGACGGACAGACAGACAGAGATAAAAAGAGATAGACATAGACGGAGGGAGGGAGATGGAGCGGGAGCGAGCATAATACACCACACCAAAACTGGTGTTTTTATAAAAGAAAAAAATAACATTATTTGTTGATCCCTGATGATGTCTATTGACGATCTTTCGATAAGGTGGGGGGGAAGGGGAGGAGGAGGAGGAGGAGGAAGAAGAAGAAGAAGAAGAAGAAGAAGAAGAAGAAGAAGAAGAAGAAGAAGAAGAAGAAGAAGAAGAAGAAGAAGAAGAAGAAGAAGAAGAAGAAGAAGAAGAGAATGCAAGAAGGCGGCAAAGAAAGGAAGTAGAAGAAGAGAAATGATAAGAAGGTCAATGGTAAGAAGTAAAAGAAGAGAAATGGTAATGATAGTAAGAAGAATGTATTACAGGAATTTATCTTTTCTCTCTGGCTGTTATTTTTTTTTTTTTTTCCTTTTTACCTCTTTCTTTCGCGCGCTCTCTTACCCGGACTCTCACTTCCTCCATTTATCTATCTATCTTTTTCTCCCTCTCCCTGTGTTTTTGCGTCCCTCTTCTTGACCGCGTTGGCAGAGGGCCACGCAGGTCGACGCCCGTGATGGATGACCTCCAGCCGGAGCCTCTCGCTCGCCGCCTCCTCCTGCTCCTGCTCCTCCTCCTCCATCTCCTCCTCCTCTTTCCCTCCTCCTCCTCGTCCTCCTTCTCCTCCTCCTCCTCTTTCCCTCCTCCTCCTCTTTCTCTTTCCCTCCTCCTCCTCTTTTCCTCCTCCCTTCTCCTCCTCCTCTTTCCCTCCACCTCCTCCTCCTCTTTCCCTCCACCTCCTCCTCCTCCTCCCTTTCCCTCCTCCTCCTCCCTCCTTCCTCTTCCTCCTCCTCCTCTTTCCTCCTCCTTCTCCTCCTCCTCCACCTCTTTCCCTGCTCCCCCTCCTCCTCCCGATTTTCCCACTTTCTTGTTTTTTTTCTCTCTTTTTCTTTTCTGTTTTCATTTCTTCTCTTTCTCTGATGGTTCATATGTTGGTCAGGCGTATGCACTCAGACAGTTAACACGCACACAGCTTACGCACACGTACATGGATAGTACATGCACATGCGAAAACATATGTGCACGCGCGCGTTCGTACACGCACGCGCGCACACACACACACACACACACACACACACACACACACACACACACACACACACACACACACACACACACACACACACACACACACCAATCACGGCCCGGCCTCTGTTGTCCTCGAGTTAATTGATAACACGTTTTCATTAAGCTCTTCCGAGACGGACCTCCCCGCCTCAAGACTCGCCCGGGAGAGGAAACCCAATTGATTGTGCTCGTCTTCCTCTCCCTCTTCTCCTTCTTCCTGCATTCCTCTCTTCTTTCTTTTTTTTCTTCCTTCCTTTCGAGATGGGAGATTGCAGTTGGCGTTGCAATCTTCGTTTTCTGTTGTTGTTGCAAGTCCCATCTCGAACTCCGCGGAAGGGTTCTCGAGGGGGCGGCATCGTGGGCGGGGGGGGGGGGGATTCCGGGGCGAGTTGGGGTTCTTTGGGGACCTAATTAATCAGGTGGAGGTCGGGTGCTTGCTGCTTGACGGAAGGGAGAATATTTGTATTTATATATGTGTGTATGTATATGTGCATATATGTGTGTGTGTGTGTGTGTGTGTGAGTGTATGTATGTATGTATGTATATATGTATTCGTATATATTTATATGTATAAGTATATGTAAGAGTAAGAGAGAAAGAGAGAGAGAGAGACGATGAGAGAGAGAGAGACAGACAGACAGACAGACAGACAGACAGTCAGACAGAGAGAGAAAGAGAAAGAGAGAGAGAGACGATGAGAAACAGAGAGAAAGAGAGAGAGAGAGTGAAAGAGAGCGACGATGAGAGACAGAGAGAGAGAGAGAGAGACTGTGTGTACTTCAAGTAGCATGTGCACTTCGTTATCCCGTATATGTCATCCGATTTGACGGCGTGGGCGAGGCAGTGCGTGCGAGTGCAAGAAGGCTGGCTGCGTCTTGTCAAGTTTCATCTGCAACCGTTTTCTGCCGAGCGTTTCCAACCCTTTTCTCGTGGGTTCCGTGGAGGAGATTCGGGGATTTCGATGAGGCGTTGGGGTATGAGATAGGATTTTGTTCGGATTGATTAGATAGGATTTTGTTCGGATTGATTAGATATGATTGATTAGATAGGATTTTGTTCGGATTGGTTAGATAGGATTTTGTTCGGATTGGTTAGATAGGATTTTGTTCGGATTGATTAGATATGATTGATTAGATAGGATTTTGTTCGGATTGATTAGATATGATTGATTAGA
>NC_091555.1:43684764-43689764 GCF_042767895.1 Penaeus vannamei
GAGAGAGAGAGAGAAAGACAGAGAGAGAGAGAGAGAGAGTGAGAGAGAGAGAGAGAAAGAGAGAGAGAGAGAGAGAGAGAGAGAGAGAGAGAGAGAGAGAGAGAGAGAGAGAGAAGGGAGAGAGAGAGAGAGAATGAGAGAGAGAGAGAGAATGAGAGAGAGAGAGAGAATGAGAGAGAGAGAGAGAGAGAGAGAGAGAGAGAGAGAGAGAGAGAGAGAGAGAGAGAGAGAGAGAGAATGAGAGAATGAGAGAAAGAGAGAGAGAGAGAATGAGAGAGAGAGAGAGAATGAGAGAGAGAGAGAGAATGAGAGAGAGAGAGAGAGAGAGAGAGAGAAATAGAGTGAGAGAGAGAGAAAAAGAGAGAGAGGGAGAGAAAAAGAGTGAGAGAGAGAGAGAGAGAGAGAGAGAGAGAGAGAGAGAGAGAGAGAGAGAGAGAGAGAAAGACAGAGAGAGAGAGAGAGAGAGAGAGAGAGAGAGAGAGAGAGAGAGAGAGAGAGAGAGAGAGAGAGAGTCCCAGGAGGCCTAATCTGCGGCCGGCCTCAATAGCGGCGTGGTCAGCTGTGATTTTCTTGTTTTTTTCCCTCCTCCTCTTTTCTATTTCACTCCCCTTTTCATTCTCTCCTTCTCTTGCCCTTCTTTTCTTTCTTCTCGCCCTCCCTCCCCTCCCCAGAGATGTAATCTAAGCCGCCAATTGCCGAGAAGGGGAGGGGAGGGAGGGAGAAGAGGACGGAAAGGGGAGGGAAAGAGGGAAAGGGGGTGAGGGAGGGAGGAAGGGAGCGAAGGAAAGGTCTATAAAGGAGAGGCAAAGGGAGGTTGTTGAGTGTTTGTGTAGGCTTTGAGAAAGGAGGAAGGAGGGAAGGGAGGATGGAGGGAGGGGGAGCGGGTGGCGGGAAGGGGGAGGGGGGAGGGATTTGGAATCGCCATAGTGTTCGTAGCGGGAATTGCGTAAGACCTTTGGCGATTTGGATAGCGATTTCGTGTGTGTGTGTGTGTGTGCGCGCGTATGTAAGTGTGTGTGTGCGTGTGTGGTGTGTGTGTATGTGTGTGTGTGTGTGTGTGTGTGTGTGTGTGTGTGTGTGTGTGTGTGTGTGTGTGTGTGTGTAAGAGAAAAGAGAGAGAGAGAGAGAGAGAGAGAGAGAGAGAGAGAGAGAGAGAGAGAGAGAGAGAGAGAGAGAGTAGAGAGAGAGAGAGAGAGAGAGAGAGAGAGAGAGACAGGGGGAGATGTACACCCAAGTATCTACAAACATAGACATGTCCATACACATACTATCACTACATTACATAGGATATACTCTTTCCTTCCCAATTCCCCTTTCTTCCCTTCTTTACCCTCTCCCCCGTTCATCGCTATCCATCTCTCCCCCAGCTCCCCTCCCCTCATGGGCTGGTGCATTCAGTGTCGTGACAGACAAGGACCAGCGCTCCTCTTCCCCTCTCCCCTCTCTCCCCTTACTCTTTTCCCCTCTCCTGTCTCCTCCCCCTTTCCCTCTCTTACCCTGTCACCCTCTCCTCCTCTCCCCTCCTCTCATCCCCTCTCCCTCGTGTCCTGTCACCCTCTTCCCTCCTCTCCCCTCCTCTCCCCTCCTCTCTCCTCTTCTCCCCTCCTCTCCTCTCCCCCCTCTCCCCTCCCCCTAGCCTTGTGGACCTGCCATTGACAGGCATTTGCCGCGCTTTGGCCACTGGGGGACCGCAGACGAAGGGAAGGAGGGAGGGGGGGGGAGAGAGAGAGGGAGAGGGAGAGGGAAAGAGAGAGAGAGAGGGAGGGAGGGAGAGGAAAGGCAGGGTGGAGGGAGGGGGGGAGAGAGAGAGGAGAGGGAGAGGGGAGGGGGAGGGGGTGGGAGAGGGAAAGGCAGGGGAGAGGGAGGGAAATAGAGAGAGAAAGGAAAGAGAGAGGGGAAGAGAGAGAGAGAGGGGGGAGGGAGAGAGAGGGAGAAAGAGAGAGAGAGAGAGGGGAGAGAGAGAGAGAGGGGAGAGAGAGAGAGAGAGAGGGGGAGAGAGAGAGAGAGAGGGAGAGAGAGAGAGAGAGGGAGAGAGAGAGAGAGAGAGAGAGAGAGAGAGAGAGAGAGAGAGAGAGAGAGAGAGAGAGAGAGAGAGAGAGAGAGAGAGAGAGAGAGAGAGGGCGGGGGGGGGGGGGGGGGGGGAGAGAGAGAGAGAGAAGGAGAAAGAGAGGGAGGAGAGAAAGAGAAAGAGGGGGAGAGGGAAAGAGGGAGAGAAGGGAAGAAAGAGAGAGAGAGGGAGGGAGAAAGAGAAAGAGAGAGATGGAGAATGTGTCTCCATCCTTCAGCCTTGACGTGTATCTGGAGATTGAGTGAGGTGGGAAAGGGATGGGCGGGGGGGGGGGGGGGATGCGATGCCGCAGTGGTCATTAAATAAGCTTCATTATTCATCTCGGTTTCTTGTTCCTCGTTAGCTGTATGTTTCTCTTTACCCTTTTGTTGTGTTTTGTTTCGTCTCTTCCTTTCTCATTTATTTTCTTTATCTCTTCCTACATTTCCTTTTTTTGTATTTTTTTCCTTATCTCGTTATCTTCCTTTTTTGTTTTCCTCGTCCCCCCTCCTCCTCCTTTTTGTTGCTGCTCCCTCTTCATCCCTCCTCCACCTCCTTCTCTTTCCTCCTCCTTCGTCCCCCTCCTCCTCCTTCTCTTTTTTGTTGCTCCTCCTCCTCCTCTTCATACTTTTTGCTGCTCCTTCTCTCCTTCCTCCTTCATGTCCTTCCTTCCAAATCCTCATTTTCGTCCACTTCTCCCTCTTCTTCCTTCTCTCCCTCATTCCTCCTCTCCCTCACACTGCTCGCCCTCATCATGCTCTTTTCGGCGGCGGATGACGCAATATTGCACGTCGCTCTCCCCTCTCTCTCTCCTCCCTATTCTCCCTCCTCTCTTCGTTCTCCTCTATCTCCTCTCAGCCTTCTTCTCTCCCCTCTCCTTTCTTTCCTCCCTGTCTACTCTTATTCTTCTTCCCCTTCACATACCGTCTCCCCTCTTTCTCTTCTCCTTTTGCTTTCTTCTCTTTTATCTCTTTTATCTCTTTTATCTCTCCTCTCTCTCCTCTCTCTCCTCTCTCTCTCTCTCTCTCTCTCTCTCTCTCTCTCTCTCTCTCTCTCTCTCTCTCTCTCTCTCTCTCTCTCTCTCTCTCTCTCTCTCTCTCTCTCTCTCTCTCTCTCTCTCTCTCTCTCTGTCTCTCTCTCTGTCTCTCTCTTCTCTGTCTCTCTCTCTCTCTCTCTCTCTCTCTCTCTCTCTCTCTCTCTCTCTCTCTCTCTCTCTCTCTCTCTCTCTCTCTCTCTCTCTCTCTCTCTCTCTCTCTCTCTCTCTCACGCACACACTTACCCACCCTTCCCTCCCCTCCTCTCCTCTCCTCTCTTCTCCCCTCTCCACCCTTCTCCCCTCTCCTCCTTTCTCTTCTCCCCCATCTCCCTATCTCCCGTTTCCTCCCTTTCCTCTCCCTCGTCGCGAAGGTCAGGTGCGTATCTGCCGCCCGTGATTGCGCTTTTCACGGCCGCTGCGGGGCTTCATTGGCGGTGGTGGTGTTATTGTTGTTCTGTTGTTGTGGTTGTTATTTTGTTTGTGGTGGTTGTTACTATTGTTTTGTTTGTGGTTGGTGTTGCTATTGTTGTTTTGTTTGTGGTTGTTATTGTTTTGTTTGTGGTTGTTATTGTTTTGTTTGTGATTGTTGTTGCTATTGTTTTGTTTGTGATTGTTATTGTTATTGTTTTGCTTGTGATTGTTGTTGCTATTGTTTTGTTTGTGGTTGTCATTGTTTTGTTTTGCTTGTGATTGTTGTTGCTATTGTTTTGTTTGTGGTTGTCATTGTTTTGTTTTGCTTGTGATTGTTATTTTGTTTGTGATTGTTGTTATTGCTATTGTTTTGTTATTTATTGCTGTTACTGTAATTATTTTTTTTATTGTTATTGTAAATGTTTTTGATTGTTGTAATTGTTTATATTTTTTATTGTTATTGGTATTGTTATTTTGTCTTTGTTGTTATTGTTGGTTACGGATGGCGGTTGCTAGTTTTGGTTAATGTTACTAGTTGTCTTTTTCTGTGTTTTGTATTTTCTGCGTCTCTTCTGTGTCTTTGTGTGTATGTGTGACCTGTGGTTTGAATAAAGTGGAGCGGTACATAGTGTCTCTATCTCTGTCTCGCTCTTTCTTCCTCTCTCTCTCTCTGTTTCTCTCTCTCTCTCTCTCTCTCTCTCTCTCTCTCTCTCTCTCTCTCTCTCTCTCTCTCTCTCTCTCTCTGCCTCTCTCTCTCGTTTTCTTCTCTCTCTCGTCCTTCTCTCTCTCTCTCTGCCTCTCTCTGCTCGTCTCTCTCGTCCTCTCTCTCTCTCTCTCTTCTTCTCTCTCTCTCTCTCTCTCTCTCTCTCTCTCTCTCTCTCTCTCTCTCTCTCTCTGCCTCGCTCTCTCGTTCTCTCTCTCTCTCTCTTCTGCCTCTTCTTCTCTCGTCTCTCTCTCTCTCTCTCTCTCTCTCTCTCTCTCTCTCTCTCTCTCTCTCTCTCTCTCTCTGTCTCTCTCTCTTCTCGTCTCTCTCGTCTCGTCTCTCTTCGTACTCTCTCTCTGTCTGCTCTCAAATCTCTCTTTCTCTCTCTGTCTCTGTCTCTCTCTGTCTCTCTCTCTGTCTCTCGCTCTCTCGTCCTCTCTCTCTCTGCTTCCCTCTCTCTCCTCTCTCTCTCTCTCTCTCTCTCTTCTCTCTCTCTCTCTCTCTCTCTCTCTCTTTCTCTCTTTCTCTCTCTCTCTCTCTCTTCTCTCTCTTCTCTCTCTCTCTGTACTCTTTCCTCTTTCTCTCTCTCTCTCCCATCGCCTTTCTCTCTTTTCTCCTCCTCTCACCACCTCGCCCTCACTGCCCCCCTCCCCCTCCCATTTCTTTGGACTTCCATCATCATCATCATTATCATCTGTCTTCTTCCAACGTGAATACGTCATTAGTGGAATTGCCTCTAGCCCCCCCCCCCCTCTGCCTCTCCTCTCAAGCACCTTCTCCCATCCCCTTGCCTTATCCCTCTA
>NC_091555.1:43694764-43707264 GCF_042767895.1 Penaeus vannamei
AGAAGAATAGGAAGAAGGAAATTGTTAATAAACCATATTGGAAACTGTGGATAATGGTGATGATTATTAATAATATAAAAGATGACGAGAATTATCATTTCATGGGACGAAAAACCCAGACGAATACAAGAAAAAGAAGCGAAACGCCGACAAACGTCTCGGAAGAAAAAGATAACCAGAAAGAAAAAAAATAAAAATAAATAGAAGACGATGGAGAAAACAGAGAGAGGCGAAGAGGGCGACGGAGGAGGTCCTGGAGGAGGTCGAGGCCGAGCTCCTCCTCCGCCGCCACCGCCGCCGCCGCCCTCGGGAGAGCCTAATAATACCTCACTCGATCCGCGTCCGGGATAATAAGCACCTCGCGGACGCCGGTGGGGGGAGGGTGGGGAGGGGAGGAGCTATTAGGACGAAGGGGGGAGGGGGAGGGGAGGGTATTAGACGAAGGGGGAGGGTGGGAGGGGAGGGTATTAGACGAAGGGGAGGGGGGAGGGGAGGGTATATTAGACGAAGGGGGGAGGGGGGGAGGGGGAGGGCGATTAGACGAAGGGGGGAGGGGGGGAGTGGAGGTGGGGAGGGTGAGTTAGACGGAGGAGGAGGGGAGGGTGTTAGATGGGGAGGCTATTAGACGAAGGGGGAGGGGGGAGGTGGGGGAGGGTATTGATGACGCAAGGGGGGAGGGGGAGTGGAGGTGGGGAGGGTAGTAGACGGAGGAGGGAGGGAGGGTGTTAGATGGGGAGGCTATTAGGACGAAAGGGGGAGGGGGAGGTGGGGAGGGTATTAGACGAAGGGGGAGGAGGGGAGTGGAGGTGGGGAGGGTATTAGACGGAGGGGGGAGGGAGGGTGTTAGATGGAGGGAGGGGGGGGGAAAGGGGAGAGAATTAGACGAAGGGAGGAGGAGGGGAGGGTATTAGGTGAAAGGGGGGAGGGAGGGTGTTAGATGGAGGGAGCGGGGAGGGGAGGGTATTAGACGGAGTGGGGGAGGGAGGGGTGTTAGGATGGAGGGAGGGGAGGGGAGAGGTATTAGACGAAGGGAGGGAGGGAGGGGGAGGGTATTAAACGAAGGGGGGAGGAGAGGGAGGGTGTTAGATGAGGGAGGGAGGGAGGAGGGGCGAGGGGTATTAGACGGAGGGGGAGGGAGGGTGGGAGAGATGGAGGGAGTGAGGGGGGAGGGTATTAGACGAAGGGGGAGGGGGGGAGGAGGAGAGGGTATTAGGCGAAGGGGGGGAGGAGGAGGTGGAGGAGGACATTAGAAGGGGGGATCCTTGGGGGAGGGGAGGGGGAAGTGGGGAGGGTATTAGACGGAGGGGGAGGAGGAGGTGAGGCAGGAGGGTATTAGAAGGGGAGAGGGTCTGTTGGATGCGGAGGGTCTCTTGGGGAGAGGGGGGGGGGGTGTTGGACGGGTGAGTGTCATAAGGGAGGGGGGTAATTTTGAATGTGTGTGTGTTTGATTCTGTTTGTGTTTGTTTGTCTGCGTGTGTGTGGGGGGTGTCTTTGTTTGACTGCATGTCTGTGAATGTTGTTATTGTTGTTATTATTACTCTTGTTACAATTAAGGTGGTGTCACACTAGCACTTTTTCCGTCAATTTTTTAGACATTTTTCTGGAATGTTGTCCATTTTTGAGCGAATTGTCGATTTTCCAGTCAGACGATAATGATCGCTTCTGTCTGAAAACCTTTCCGTCAACTTTTTTTCAGCCAAGCAAAGTCAAATCAAGAGTTATATTAGAGAAATGTTTGTATTTATGTTAGATAAAATTGTCAAAAAATGGACGGAAAAAAGTGCTAGTGTGATGACAGCCCCTTGAGTAGTTGTAGTATGTTATTTCGTTTGTTTGATCTTTTATTTTATTTTTGTGTGCGTGTCTGCGTATCTGTGTCTGCATCTCCCTATCTTGTCTGCATTTACCCTCGTATGTGTGTGTGTGTGTGCGTGTGTGTGTGTGTGTGTGTTTGTGTGTGTGTGTGTGTGTGTGTGTGTGTGTGTGTGTGCGTGTGTGTGCGTGTGCGTGCGTGCGCGTGCGTGCGTGCGTGCGTGCGTGCGTGTGTGTGTGTGTGTGTGTGTGTGTGTGTGTGTGTGTGTGTGTGTGTGTGTGGGGCCTCGCGTGAGTCCTGACGGCGTCGTTAGCGGGGCCGAGGGCGGCGCTCGAGCAGGACGGCAAGACGGATCGGCACCTCACGTGACCCGCTGGCACTCGTTGGCACTCGGAGGGCAGGGACATCTTCGCGTGGATGCTGGCTGGGTGTTTCTCATTTTTTTTTTCTTTCTTTCTCTTTCTCTCTTCTCTTTTCTCTTTTCCTCCCATGTCTTCTATCTCTTTTCTCGTTTTCTTTCTTTTCTCTCCTTTCCTCTCTCTTCTCTCTCTCTCTCTCTCTCTCTCTCTCTCTCTCTCTCTCTCTCTCTCTCTCTCTCTCTCTCTCTCTCTCTCTCTCTCTCTCTCTCTCTCTCTCTCTCTCTCTCTCTCTCTCTCTCTCTCTCCTCATTTTGTCTTTTGCATTCGTGTATTTCTCCTTTTTCTAATTTTATCTTATTTTCTTCTTCGTCTTTTCTTATATTTCATTTATTTTTTTCTTGCGAAATCTTCTCTTACATTGTTATCCCTCCCCTCGCCCTGTCATCAACCCTTTTCCTTCTTTTTTATTCTATTCTGAGCTCCTTTCGTGGTGAGAGAATGATGGAAATGCGACACAGGCGAAGATAAAAGGGGAGAGAACGGAGAAGATAGCTTTCCTCCCTTTCCGCCTCCTGATGTCTCCTCTTCCTGCCCCCTCTTCCTTTTTTCGTTTATTTCTTCCTTCCCCTTCCTCTATATCCCGCACTTCTTCCCTTCCTCCCCCATTTCTCTCCCATCTCAGTCATCGTTTTTTCCTCTCTGTGCTTTTCCTCCTCCCCATAACCCCACTTATCTTCTTCCTCCCTCTCCCCTTAATCCCCCTTCCTTACTTCCCTCCTCCTCTTCCTCCTCCCTTCCCTCCCTTCCCTTCCTTCCCTCCACTCTCCTCCTTCCCCTCCCTTCACTCCCCTTCCTTCCTTCGTGTCTCCTCTCTTCCCTACCTCCTCTCTCCTGTCTCCCCTCTTTTCTTTCTCGCTTCTCTTCTGCCTCTCTTCCCTATCTCGCTTTTCACGCGCCTCATCTCTTCTCTCTTCTGCCTCATCTCTTTTCTCTCCTGTCTCTTCTCTATGCTCTCATGTCTCCCTTCTGCCCTGTTTCCCTTTTCTCTCTCCTGTTCCTTCGTCCCCCTGTCCTTCCCTCTTCCCCATCTGTCTCTTCTCTTCTCTCTCTTGTCTCTTCTCTTCTCTCTTCCCTATCTCCCTTCTCCTCTCTCTCCTGTTCCCTCTCTCTCTTCTCTCTCCTGTCCCCTATCTCTCTTCTCACCTGTCTCTTCTCTTCTCTCTCCTGTCTCTTATCTTCCCTATCTCTCGTCTCCTGTCTCCTCTCTGCCCTGTTTCCCTCTTCTCTCTCCTGTCCCCTCGGCCCGCTGTCCTTCCCTCCTTCCTATCTATCTCTTCTATCTCTTGTCTCTTCTCTTTCTTTCCCTATCTCCCTCTCTCTCTCTCCTGTTCTCTCTCTCTCTCTCCTCTCTTCTCCCTTCCCTATCTCCCCTCTCTTCTCTATCCTGCCCTCTCTCCCTCTTCTCTTCTCTCTTCCCTATCTCCCCTCTATTCTCTCTCCTGTTCCCTCTCTCTTTTCTCTCTCCTGTCCCCTCGCCCCCATGTCCTTCTCTCTTCCCTATCTCTCTTCTCTCTCCTCTATCTCTCTTTCTCTCTCCTCTATCTCTCTCTCTCTCTCTGTCCCCTCGTCCCCATGTCCTTCCCTCTTCCCTATCTCTCTTCTCTCTCCTGTCCTTCCCTCGTCGGGCCCTTCTCTCTTCCCTATCTCTCTTCTCTCTTCTCTCTCCTGTCCTTCCCTCGTCGGGCCCTTCCCTTCACGGGCCAAAGGGGCTGCGTCGGCTTCCTGGCCTGTCCCTCTTCGCGTAATTCTGCTAAGCCATAAACTCGTATTATTTACTCATTTGGTTATCTTCCCCCGTTGTCGTTTTATCCCCTTGTCGCCCTCTCTCTGTTCTGTCTTCTCTTCCTTCCCCTTCTTCTTTGTTTCGCTTGTTTTCCCCTCTTGCTCTGCTTTCTCGTTTTTTTTGTTTTTTTTTTCTATCTTCCTTCTTTTCGCCATCTCTTGTTTTGCTATCTATTTCTTCTTTTACTCCGTCTCCTCCTACCCTCTCCTCCTCCTCCTCCTCTTCTTCTCTCTGCTCTTCCTGATTTATTTTATCTCGTTTCCCTTCTCCCACTCTTTCTCCTCCTCTTCCTCATCCCGTCTCTTTTGTATGCTTCTTTTTCTCCACCTCTGCAGATTCTTTTTTAATTGTTTTCAAGTCGATCTTGATGTTGATAGTATTAATGATATTGATCATGGTGATAGTAATAATGCTGATGATAATAATAATTATTATGATAATAAATGACAATAGAGTGTTGTTGTTGTTACTATTATTATTATTATTATTATTATTATTATTATTATTGTTGTTGTTGTTGTTGTTATTATTATGACACTCCATTTTCCTTTCCGACTCCGTTCTTTTTTCATCTTGCTTTTTTTTTCTTTTTCCAGTTCTCCATTTTATTATTTTCTTTCATTTTTTTCCCTTTCATATTGTTTTTTATGTCCCAACATTTAAGAATTTTTAGTCGAGACAGGGAGCGTGTTCCGGTATTGGACTCGACGCAATTTTTTTCTTTCTTGCTTTTTCTCTTTTTCTTTTTCTGCTTGTCTCTTTTTAAAACTTTTTTCTTCTTTTTTCGTTTTTTTTTTTAAATGATGTTTTTGGGTTTTTTTTTGACATCGGAGTTTCCTTCGCTTTTGTAATCGGAATGGTTGTGTTTTTCTTTTCTTTTTTTTATCTGTTTTTGTGTTTAATTGCCTTTTATTTTTTTTTGCGTTATTATTGTTTAATGTTTTGCTTCCTCTTTCCTTTCCCTTTTCTTCCTGTTCTGTTTTTGGTATCCTTCCTCCCTCCCTTCCTTCCTTTTTCTTTCCCCCTATCGCCTTCCTCCTTCCCCCTCCCTCCGCCCCACCCTCCCCTTTACCCTACCTCCCCCCCCTCGCCTTCCCTTTTCCCTTCCCTCCCCTCTTATCCTCTTCCCCTCCCCTACTTCCCTTTCCTTCCCTTCCCCCCACTGTCCCCTTCCCTATTCTTCCCTCCCTTCCCCTTCCCCTCCAATACCCTCCCCCCCTCCTTTCCTCCCCCTTCCCCTTTAATACCCTCCCCTCCCCTCCCCTCCCCTCCCCAGAATGTCCCGACGGGGCTAGAGCCTTGACGACCCTTCGGCGCTGAATGGTGTGTGAGGACGACCAGGGGGGAGTGGGGGGCGGGGGGGGGGTATTATGTTCTGGGTATCTTTCTTTTTTCTTTCTCTTTCTTTTCAGGGGTTTTCTTTCTTTTTTTGTTTTCTTTTTATTGTTTGTTGGTCTATGTCTGTATCTGTATGTCTCTATCTTTCTCTGTGTGTATCTCTCTCTCTCTCTCTCTCTCTCTCTCTCTCTCTCTCTCTCTCTCTCTCTCTCTCTCTCTCTCTCTCTCTCTCTCTCTCTCTCTCCCTCCCTCCCTCCCTCCCTCCTCCCCTCCCTCCCTCCCTCCCTCCCTCTCCCCTCCTCCTCCCTCCCTCCCTCTCCCCTCCCTCCTCCCTCCCCCTCCCCCTCCTCCCTCCTCCTCCCTCCCCTCCCCCTCCCCTCCCGTCTCTCATTCCCATTCCCAAATCCCACTCACACTCACTCACTCACCCATTGAGTCGCTCACTCGTTCCCTCATCTGCCTGGGGGTGGAGGAGGAGGAGGAGGGGTCGGGGGGGGGGTTGCCTGATGACCCGTTTCTCCTCCTCAGGAAGCACATCGACGCGACCTCCTCCCCCCCCTCCCTCCTCCTCCTCCTCTTTTTCCTTATTTTCTTTTTTTTTTCTTCTTATTTGCCCGCTTAACCATCGCTTTTCCTTTTTGTTTTTTTTCCCCTTTCTATTTTCATTTTCTTGATTTTGTCTGTTGTTTTGTCATATTTTTTTTTCTTTCTTCCTCCATATTTCTTCATCCGGTTTTGTCTTTTATTTCTCCCACTCGCCCTTCGTTTATTATTTTCTTCATAATTGTATAGTCGGCAACTCCACGTTGTTGTTGTTGTTGTCGCTTCTGTTGTTGTTGTTATTGTTGTCGCTTCTGTTGTTATTGTTGTTGTCGTCGTTGTTTATATATATGTAGATAGTTTGGTGTAAGCTATACACACATACGTGCAGAGACACACACGTGGCCTGGCGTATCCACTCATACATACTCGTACACTCGCCCATACACGTGTAGTCCGTATTCGTGCACACGAGCCTGAACAGACACGGTATGCATACATTGTACTCAACTGCACATACACACATTTTATGTATGCATGCCTTTGGGGCCACAAGTGTTATATGTTTATGGGATTGGCATTGCGGGGGAGAAGAAGGAAAAACGAAACGAAGAGAACAGGAAAAGGAAAAAGTGACGCTAATTTCATTGCCAACAAGCCGCTTGACAGTAGCGTGTCACGTGTCACGTGTCAGCGTATGACAACACTACTCACACCTTCTTCCCCCTTCCCTTGTCTCCCCTCCATTTCTCCCCTTCCACGTCTTTCTCTCCGTTTTCTCTTCTTCCTCACCCCGTCCCAATTCCTCTCCATGTGATTAACCAATTCCCTCTCTTCTCCTGTCTTTTCTTCCTATTTTCTTTCTACCTATCCTTCCTCCTCCACCTCCTCCTCCTTCCTCCCTCCCTCCCTCCCTCCCTCTCCCTCCCTCCTCCCTCCCTCCCTCCTCCTCTCTCCCTCTCTCCCCCACTCCTTCCCTCCCTCCCTCTTCCCTCCCTCCCTCCCTCCTCCCTCCCTCCCTCCCTCCCTCCCTCTCTCCTCTCTCTCTCTCTCTCTCTCTCTCTCTCTCTCTCTCTCTCTCTCTCTCTCTCTCTCTCTCTCTCTCTCTCTCTCTCTCTCTCTCTCTCTCTCTCTCTCCCTTCCTCCCTCCCTCTCTCCCTCCCTCCCTCCCTCTCTCCTTTCCCTTTCCCTTCCTCCCTCCCTCCCTCCTTCCCTCCCTCCTTCCCTCCCTCCCTCCCTCACTCCCTCCTTCCCTCCCTCCCTCCGTAATGGAATTGATGCGAGACTGAATCGAAGCAATTGCATATCTGTCAGAAACCCCTCGGAATTATACCGTAGTTTATTGGCCTGCATTTATTATTCATAACAGATGCCGTCGCGGCTCTACTTCCGAATGCAAGTTGTAAGAATGCGAGGGTCTTTGGGCGCCGTTCTCCCTGCCCGCTATTGGGGGCGGGTAATGGCTGGGAGATTCATCTTTTTTAGGGGGATGAATTCGTACACACGCACGCGCGGACATGGGCGGGCGTACATACATATACGCACACGCACGTACATGGGGGGACACGCACACACACACACACACACACACACACACACACACACACACACACACACACACACACACACACACACACACACACACACACACACACACACACACACACACACACACACACACTGAAAATACCTCACGTGATAATGGCAAGGCGGAGAAAGTGTGTGCGTGCGGAGTGGTTGCAATGTGTCATAGTTAAAAGTGGATGAGGATGAGTGGATGATGGGGAGTGGAATGGGAGGAAGAGGGAGGGGGAATGAGGGAGGGAAGGAGGGCAGGGAGGGAGGATGGGTGGGTCGAAGGAGGGAAATGAGGGAGGGTGGGGAGGGAGGGAGAGAGAAGGAGGGCAGGGAGGGAGGATGGGTGAATGAGTAGCTGAGGGAAATGAGGGAGGGAGGGAGGGAGAGAAGGAGGGCAGGGGAGGGAGGATGGGTGGGTCGAAGGGAGGGAAATGAGGGAGGAGAGGAGGGAGAGAAGAAGGGCAGAGGGAGAATGGGTGGGTCGAAGGAGGAAGTGAAGGCCAAAGGAGTGGGAGGGAGTGGGGAGGAGGCGGGGCGGAAAGGGAAGGGAGGGGGAGGCGTTTTGGCTGGGAACGATTTTGTTTGACAGCCTTGCAGATTGCTTTTGATTGTGTGGCTGCCTCTCTCTCGCGCGCGCCGTTGGTTGGTTTTCTCTCCCTTTCTCGCCTTCTCCCTCTCCCTCGTCCACTCCCTCTCCTTCGCCCACTCCCTTCCCCTTCCTCTCTCCCATTCCCTCACCCACTCCCTCACTCTCTCTCTCTCCCTCGGCCTCTCCCTTCCCCTCCCTCTCCCTCACCCACTCCCTCTCTCTCTCTCTCCCTGTCCCTGTCCCTCTCCCTCGCCCAATCCAACACACAGTTCAGCAATTATTCTTCGGATAATTCATCCCCGATCCACTCCCTGCCTTCGAACGACCTCGACGCGGGTGCCCGGGTGGGTTCGGCTCTTCGACGTCGGTGGGTCCATCGCGGGTGAAAATCCGCATTTCCGCGACTCGTCCGTTGGCCTTTTGAGTGTTCGGATGTGAGGAGCGCAGTCAGTCCGGTTCCCGCTTTCTGTTCTCCCTTTCCGCTCCCCGTTCCTCTATTTTTCCTTTCCGCTCCCCGTTCCTCTATTCTTTCCTTCTTCCTCCTCCCCACTCGCCGTTCCTCTGCCCTCTCTCCTTCGTACTCCCTCTTCCTTCTCCTCTTTCGGGTTCTCTTTCTTTCCACTCTCGCTCCCGCTTTCTATTCTCCCTTTCCACTCTCCGTTCCCCTACTCCCTCTTCCTTCATCCCTTTCCCCTTTCACTCCTTTCTCGTTCCTCTGCCGATCCCCTTTCCTCTTCCTCCCTCCCCCTTTCTCTTCACTCTCTCCTCTCCCTCCTGTCTCCCTTCTCCTTCCCCCTCTATCTCTTTCTCCTCTCTCCATCCCTTTTCCTCTTCCTTCTCATCCCCCTCCTCCTCTCTCCTCTCTACCTCCCTCTCCTTTCCTCTTCCCTCTTCCCTCTTCCCTCTCCTTCCCCTTCTCCCTCACCCCTTCTCTTTCTCCTTCCCCCTTCCCCTCTCTATCCCTCTCTCCTTCCCTTCTTCCTCTCTCCCTCCCTTCCATCCCCCAATCTCCCTCTCTCCTTCCCTCCCTCCCCCTTCCCTTCCTTCTCCTTCCCCCTTCCCTCTTTCCCTCCCCACCCCTTCTCTCTCCCCCTCCAGGCAGACCGAAGAGGTTTGCAAGAACGACTCGCAGCTCGTGTCTCTCGCGTGGCCTTCCCAATGAATCTGTCGGGGGCTTTTAAGGGTACGCCCTCTCCCCCGCCCGCGCCTTAATCGGGCGGAGGAAGTTATTAAATCATGGGGTAGAGTCAGTGAGCAACCCCCTCCCCTCCCCCTCCTCCTCTCCTCTTTGTTTCTCTCGTAGGGGTGGTAAGGTTTTGGTGGTTGGATTTTTTTTCTCTCTTTTTTTTTCTTTCTTTTGTTTTTTTGGTACTCTTTCTTTCTTTCGTTCTTTTTCTTTTTCTGTTAATTTCCTGTGATTTTTTTCTCTTTTTTTTTCTTTGTTTGTCTTTTTTGTTATTTTCTTTCTTTCGTTCTTTCTCTTTTTCTTTTAATTTCCTGTGATTTTTTTTTCTCTCTCTCTCTTCCCTTCCCTCTATCTCCCACCCATCTTTCCCTCCTCTCCCTTTCCCCTTTCTCTGTCCCCGCGCCCGTACTTCCAAGACGTGAGAGGCGTTCCTAAGACACTCATCGAGAAAGTGGGATCCCCTTTCAGTGATTTCCCTCTTTTCCCACTCCTTCCCTTTCCCCTCTCTTGTCATTTTCATTTTCCTCCTTTCTCTCTCCTCCTCCTCCTCCTCCTCCTCCTCTCCTCTTCCCCTCTCTCTCTTGTCCTCTTCCTCCTTCTTCCTTCCCTCCTCCTCCCTCTTTCCCCTTCTCTCGATGCCTCTTCCTTCCCCCCTCCCATTTATGTCTTCCTCTCTTCCCCTCACCCTTCTTACCTCTCCCCTCTCTCTCCTCTTCATACTCCCATCTATAAGCCTCCCCCTCGCTCCTTCTTCATCTCCCCTTCCTCTTTCCCCTCCCACATTTGTATATACATGTATATTTGTGCGTGTGTGTGTGTGTGTGTGCGTGTAAGGGTCAGTGTGTGGGTTTGTGTGTGTGTGTGTGTGTGTGTGTGTGTGTGTGTGTGTGTGTGTGTGTGTGTGTGTATCTTTTTTTATGTCCTCGATTTTTTTTTTTCTTCTTCTGCTTCTTCTTCTTCTACTTCTTCTTCTTCTTCTTCTTCTTCTTCCCAGTTGTGTCATCCCTTGTAAATAGACTCGTTCGTCAGTGCGTCTGTTTGTCTTGCAATCCATTGTAATCGAAGCTGCATCTGTCACGCCCCTTCCATTCCCCCTCCCCCTCCTCCCCCCAAGCTCTCACTTCTTCCTCTCTCCCCTCTCTCCCTAGCTCTCCCCAAGCTTCACTCCTTCCCTCTCTCCCTAGCTCTTCATTTGTTCCCTCTCTCTCCTCATCCCTCCCTCCCCCAAGTTCTCACCCTCTCCCCATCCTCTTTTCTTCTCTCACCTCCCTCCCTAGCTCTCCCCTCCCTCATCCTTCTCCTCCATCTCCCCTCCCTCCTCTCTCCCTGAGTCTTCCCTCCTCCCCTCCTTCCTCCCTCTCATCCCTTCTCCACCTCCCTCTCTTCCTCCTCTCCCCATCCTCCCTCCCTCCACCTCTCCCCCCCTCCCCTCCCCTCCCATCTCTCACCCCGCATGCAAATGTCTCTCGTCATTGCGGGAATTGGAGGGTTTATCTCCTCATTCCTTTCGTTTGACGTGGTTTGTTATTGTTTTTGTTTTTTTAGGGGGGAGCGTGGTTTTTGTTTGTTTGTTTGTTTTTGCTTGTATCATTATTTTTTGTGACGTCTTCTTCTCTGGGGGATGGGAGAAGTGGGGAGATGGGGAGAAGGGAAAGAGATGGAATGTGGAGGCAGGGAGGGAAAGAGAGAGAGGGAGGGAGGAGGAAGAGAGAGAGGGAGAGGGAAAGAGAGAGAGAGAGAGAGGGAGGGGGAAGAGAGAGAGGAGAGGGAGGGGGAAGAGAGAGAGGGAGAGAGGGAAAGAGAGAGGAGGGAGGGAAAGAGAAAGAGGGAGGGAAAGAGAGAGAGAGGGAGAGGGAGAAAGAGAGGGAGAGGGAAAGATGAAAGAGAGGGAGAGGGGAAAGAGAAAGAGGGAGAGGGAAAGAGAGGGAGAGGGAAAGAGAGGGAGAGGGAAAGAGAGAGGGAGAGGGAAAGAGAGGGAGAGGGAAAGAGCAGGGGAGAGGGAAGAGAGGGAGAGGGAAAGAGAGGGAGAGGGAAAGAGAGGGAGAGGGAAAGAGAGAGAGGGAGAGGGAAGGAGAGAGAGACAGAGACAGAAACAGAAACAGAGAACAGAGAAAGAGCATAAAACCGAATGACGACCAGAAATACCCCAAACCAGACGAAAACGCGAGAGCGAGAGCGAGATCGGGATCGGGATCGGGACGGCGAGCAGGCGCCCCCACGACCCGCCCGCCCTCGCAACGCCCCTAAGACCCGCCCGCCCTCGCTCAGGTCGGCCTCGTTTGGGCGGCGCGCGGGTTGACCTCCGCCGCCCGTGTCAATTAGTCCGCGGGATGGAGCGCTCGCCAAATATTTGCCGCGTGACCTTGGCTCTTATGACCCGGCTCGGTGATGACCTTGGCTTGCCTTTGGCGTGACTGATGGTGCTTGGGGGTCGGGGTGGGGGGGAGTTTGCTTGGCGTGGGGGTGGGGGGGAGGGGGGACGTGCGGCGAGGGTTATATTCGTTGTTATTGAAGCTTTAAATCGGTTATTGTTACGGTTCTTGGTACTGGTGTATAGGTTATGGTTGTTCTTGTGACTATTTATTTGATTTGATTCAGTTTTATTCGTTTGTTTAGCTGGTGTGAATTTTTTTCTTTTATTTCTATTGGTGTTATTCAAGAATGATCACTTATTGTCGATGCTCGTTGGTATTTAAAAAAATATTTATGTTTATTGATTTGATTCAGTGTTATTCGTTTGTTTATCTAGTATTTTTTTTCTCCCTTTCCTTTTTCTTTTTTCTATTGGTGTTATTCAAGAATGATCATTTATTGTCGATGCTTGTTGGCATTAAAAAAAAAAAAAATTATTCTCACTTACGATGGTATTTTCCAGCCTTTTCTTTTCCTTTGGGGGATTATATCAGCCCCCTCCTGGCGCTTTACCCAAACTTGCCCCCAACTTGGAGCGCGCAAGTCCCGGCCGACACCGCCGAGCTGAAGCGCAACCGTGCAACAAATTCTGCAACGGAGACCTCGCTCGTTCGCCGGCAAGTTGGGGAGTTGGGGAGTTGGGGCGAATCTTGCTGTTCTTGGGAAGCTGGAGGGATGGGGTGGGGATGGAGGTGGGGTTGTGACTGGGAGGGTTGGGAAGGAGGGGGTATGATTGGGAGGATGTTGAAGGGAGTGGGGAGGAAGGGTGGTTAATGATTGGGAGGGTTGGAGAGGGATGGGGAGGGAGGGGGGGTTGTGACTGGGAGGGATGGGGAGGGAGG
>NC_091555.1:43719764-43721805 GCF_042767895.1 Penaeus vannamei
TGCGAGAGACACAATTCTGCGAATATTCAAGTTTGTGCGTGTGCAAATACACACCAATAAATGCCTATTCATTGCTCTACATACGCGTATCTGTAGGTAGACTATTTTATATATATCAGGCAGGCAGATATGCATATATTTTTGTGTATAAAATAAACCAGCGGAAGGGAAGTCTTTCTTCAAATTCTCCTGCGAGGTTTGTAAGTATGTAGGCCTACCTCACACGTCCCCAAAGACGCTGCCACATACCTCATACCGCGTTGCAGGCGTTTGGCATTCTCCCCGCGGGCGTAACTCATTATGACTCATGGTGTTCTTCGCCGGAATCGTGAGCCACCGCCTCATAAGTCACTCTCTCATAAGTCACTCTCCCATAATCCTGCGAAGAGCCGACTTCACTTCCTCATGTCGTGTTGTCATGGCAACGCGCCCGACGCATTCCTGTGGCGAGGAGAACGCGGTGATAATCTTGCAATCTTGCACGCGCGGGGGAGAGGCTCTGCTTGCACGCGGAGGATGCAACGCGAGGAGCTTGAGCCGAGGCCGCCCCGCTCTCGGCTTGGTTCTGTTGTTGTTTTTTGTTGTTGTTGCTGTTGTTGTTTTTTTGTGTTTCTTTTTTTGTTTGTTGTTTTTTGTTTCTTTTTTGTTTGTTGTTTTTTAGTCCTTTCGTTTTTCTTTCTCTCTGGTATGTTTTTTTTTGTGGTTTTCTTTTTTTGTTTGTTGTTTTTTAGTCCTTTCGTTTTTCTTTCTCTCTGGTTTGTTTTTTTTGTGGTTTTCTTTTTTGTTTGTTGTTTTTTGGTCCTGCTTTCGTTTTCTTTCTCTCTGGTATGTTTTGTTTTTGTTGTTGTTATTTGTGGTTTTCTTTTTTTTGTTTGTTTTTAGTCCTTTCGTTTTCTTTCTCTAGTATGTTTTGTTTGTTGTTGTTTTTTGTGGTTTTCTTTTTTACATAGTTTTTTTCTTTTGTTGTTTGGTTTTTTAGTCCTTTCGTTTTTCTTTCTCTCTGGTATGATATGGTGTTTTGTTTTTGTTTTGTGTGTGCTTTTTTTCTCTTTGCTGTTTTGTATTTTTTTCTTAAGCTCTTCATTATCCCCGTCCTCTTTTTGCCTATACTTCTTATTTTTATTATTGTTCTCTCTCTCTCTCTCTCTCTCTCTCTCTCTCTCTCTCTCTCTCTCTCTCTCTCTCTCTCTCTCTCTTCTCTCTCCCTCCCTCTCTCTCTCCCTCCTTCTTCCTCTTCTTCTTGTATGTGTGTGTTTTTGTGTGTCTGAGAGAGAGAGAGAGAGAGCGAGCGCTCGCGTGTGCATGGCGGGTCAGCGCGAGCTATTCCCGCCGGAGGAACCATCTGGCGAGGCTGTGATTGGGTCCAGATGCTGCTGCTGCATGAGGCTGTGGCTGTGGGTAGGGGGGAGGGAGAGGGAGGGAGAGAGACAGACAGATAGACAGACGGGCAGGCAGGAGGGGGGGAGGGAGGGAGAGAGAGAGAGAGAGAGAGAGAGAGAGAGAGAGAGAGAGAGAGAGAGAGAGAGAGAGAGAGAGAGAGAGAGCGAGAGAGAGCGAGAAAGAGAAAGAAAGAAAGAGAGGGAGAGAAACAGACGGAGACCAACCGAGAATGAGACAAAGACGCAAGCAAGAGAAAGTACTCTGACAGATCGTCACAGCAATAACACGCGAGTCTCCCGCCAGCCCTCCTCTCTCTCCTTGCGCCGAAGAAAGTGACAGAAGAGGAGGAGAAGAGTGAGGGCGTGAGGCGGCGGGTGAAATAGCGGGGGTGAGAGTGCGGGCGTGTGAGAGTGCGGGCGTGTGGAGGCGAAGGGTGGCTCACTCTCGAGGGAGAAGGAGGAGCAGGAGGAGGAGGTGGAGCAAGGAGAAAGAAGGGGGAGGGCAGGAGGGAGAGGGAGGAGGAGGAGGGAGTAGGAAGGGAGGGAAGGAAAGGAGAAGGAAGGGGGGGTAGAAGAGGAGAGGGAGGGAGGTGGGAAGAGGAAGGAGGGGGAAGGAGGAGGAGGAAGAGGAGGAAAGAGGTAGGAGAAGGAGGAGGAGAAAA
>NC_091555.1:43722305-43727305 GCF_042767895.1 Penaeus vannamei
ATATAAATATATATATATATATATATATATATATATATATATATATATATATATATATATGTATAAATGCAGTGTGTATCTGTATATTATATTTGTATAGCATGTATATTATATATATCATATGTGTATTATATATATTATATGTGTATTATATATATATATATATATATATATATATATATATATATATATATATATATATACATACATTTATTTATATATATATATATATATATATATATATATATATATATATATATATATAAACAAATATACATACATATATATGTGTGTACATATATATGTATGCATGTATTCAAACATGTATGTATACACATACATACATACCCAAATCTATAAATGGATGCACAAATGTATGTTTGATAAAGGAGCGAAAATATTTTTGTGATTAGTTAATTAATTTGACTTTCTGTATCCAATCAATCAAGCTAATTGTCTCTCTTAATCAGGCTGTTTAACCACGCCCACGCCCCCCACCCCCACCCCCACCCCATCCTCCTTCTCCTTCTCCCAAAAGCCCGTCTGCTGTTTGTAATGTTCCCTCAAAGAACCTGGAGTGAAATTGTACCCTTCGTCTGCCTGTTGTTCATGGGCACTTGTGGTACACGGAGCCTAATGCGGTATGTACAAAGTCTCGTCTCTTGTGATGGAGGGAGAGGGACGCTTTCGGTGTTCAAAGGGTTGGTGGGGGTTGAGGGTGGGGTGGGAAGTGGAGGGGTGGGGGTAGGGAGTGGAGGGATGGGGGTGGGGGGTGGAGCGGGGGTGGGAGTAGGGAGTGGAGGGGTGGGGGTGGGGTAGGGAGGAGGGTGGGGTAGGGAGTGGAGGGGTGGGGTGAGGTGGGGGGTGGGAAGGAGGGCGTGGGGTAGGGAGGGTGGGGTGGGGGTAGGGTAGGGAGTAGGGGTTGGTGGAGTGGGGGTGGGGTGGGAGTGGAGGGGTGGGGTAGGGAGTGTGAGGAGGTGGGGGTGGGGTAGGGAGTGGGGGGATGGGGGTGGGGTAGGAAGGGGTGAGTGGGGGTGGGAAGTAGGGAGTGGAGGGTGGGGTGGGGTGGGGTGGGGTGTGCAGGGGAGTGGAGGGGTGGGGGTCGTTACGCTGTGGGGGTGGGGTGGTGGTAAGGAGTGGGGGGGTGGGTAGGTATTCAGTGTTTCCGGCGTGTCTTGTGCACTTCTCGGTTTTGCATTCGAGTGTTTTTTTTTTTTTTTTTTTTTTTTTTTAAGGGGAGGGGGGAGGGGCGTTTTGTGTGTGTTGTCTTTGTGCTCTGGTTCTCATTTTGTTCATAACGTGCGAGAATCTTGTGGATATTGATGGCATTTATGATAACAAGAATACTATTAATGACAATAATTAAGATGATAATAATGATGGCATTTATGCTAACAAGAATACTATTAATGACAATAATGATACTAATACTAATAATAATACGGATACGAATACTACCATTAATAATGACAATAATGATAATAATGATACTAACGATAAATGTATTGATAATTATGATAACGATGATAGCAATGATGAATATATTGATGATGAGGATAATAATAATAACAGTAATGATAAATAATGATAATAAAGATAATAATAATAGTGATACTGCTACTACTACTACTAGTAATAATGATAATGATAATAACAAAAATAATGATAATGGTGATGATGATAATAATTATAGTGATAATAATAACGATAATAACGAAGATAATAATGATAACACTACTACTACTACTACTACTACTACTACTTCTACTACTACTACTAATGATAAAAATAAGGACAATAATTATATTAATAATAATAATAATAATAATAATAATAATAGTAATAATAATAATAATGACAATAATAATGATAATAATAATAATAATAATAATAATAATAATAATAATAATAATAATAATGATAATAATAATAATGATGATAGTAATGATAATAATGATAATAATGATAATAATAATAATAACAAAAATGATGACGCTAATGATAGCAATAATGAAAACAATAACTAAAAATCATGCTAACACTATCAAGAAAAGACAATAAATTTTATTGCCACATACACACAAGAAAAAAAATAGAAACAATAAATCTAATAAAAAAACACTGACGATCTAAAAAAAAAAAAAAAAAAAAAAAAAAACATATAACTAAGAAAAAAAATAGAAACTATAAATCTAATTAAAAAAAAAAAAAAAACACGTACGATCTAAAAAAAAAAAAAAAAAAAAAAAGATACATATATCTAAGAAAAAGATACATATAAATCTTTGACAACAGACAACGAGTGTCTCCTTTTCCTCGCTTCAGCTGTTTTATCCTTATGAATGGGCGAGTGTAAGAGGTCAGAAGCTTTGTCTCCTGATTCAGTGAGTGTGACTTGATCAGCTTGATTCTTGGCGTGTGTTCAAACGGGGAGGTGTGGTTGTGGTTGTGGTTGGGGGTTTTGTATGGTTCATTGTGGTTATGTGATTTATTTTTTTTTTTTTTTTTTTTTTTTTTTTTTGTTCTTTCTGTATTTTGTTTCTCATTCATTCTGTTGTCTTAGTCTCTCTCTTTCGTTTGCTTTTTTTGTGTTTGGATCAGCTGTGGCTGGGGGTTTTGAATGCTTTATTGTTGTTATGTGAATGTTTTTTTTTCTGTATTTTGTTTCTCATTCATTTTGTTGCTTGCTTTTTTATGTTTTATTCTCTCTCTTTCATTTGCTTTTTGTGATTGTGGAAACGTGATAGAAAACGGGGTTGTGGTTGGGGTTTTGTATGGTTTATTGTGGTTATGTGATTTTTTTTCTTTTTTTTTGTTCTTTCTGTATTTTGTTTCTCATTCATTTTGTTGCTTGCTTTTTTATATCAGTTTTAGTCTCTCTCTTTCGTTTGCTTTTTTGTGTTTGGATCAGCTGTGGTTGGGGGTTTTGTATGGTTTATTGTGGTTATGTGAATGTTTTTTTTTCTGTATTTTTGTTCTTGTCTGTATTCTTTTGTTTTGCTGTTTCTCATTCATTTTGTTGCTTTGGCTTTTTTATTTGTGGTTTGTAATTCAGTTTTATTATTCTCTCTCTTTCATTTGCTTTTTGTGATTGTGGAAACGTGATAGAAAACGGGGTTGTGGTTGGGTTTTTGTATGGTTTATTGTAGTTATGTGAATGTTTTTTTTCTGTATTTTGTTTCTCCTTCATTTTGTTGCTTGCTTTTTTTATGTTATATTCTCTCGCTTTCGCTTGCTTTTTGTGTTTGGATCAGCTGTGGTTGGGTTTTGTATGGTTTATTGTGGTTATGTGAAAGTTTTTTTTTGTTCTTTGTGTATTTTCTTTCTCATTCATTTTGTTGCTTGCTTTTTTATCAGTTTTATTCTCTCTCTTTCGTTTGCTTTTTGTGTTTGGATCAGCTGTTGTTGGTGTATCTTCAACTAGGAAGGTGTGTGGTTATGGTAGGGTTTTTGTATGGTTTATTGTGGTTATGTGAATGGGTATTTTATTCTTTCTGTATTTTCTTTCTCATTAATTTTCTTTCTTGTTTTTTTATCTGTTTTATTCTCTCTCTTTCGTTTGCTTTTTGTGTTTGGATCAGCTGTGATTGGGTTTTTATATGGTTTATTGTTTTTTGTTCTTTCTGTATTTTCTCATTCATTTTGTTCCTTGCTTTTTTATCAGTTTTATTTTCTCTCTTTCGTTTGCTTTTTCTGTTTGGATCAGCTGTGGTAGGGTTTTTGTATGGTTTATTGTGGTTATGTGGAAGGGTTATTTATTATTTCTGTATTTTCTTTCTCATTAATTATGTCCCTTGCTTTTTTATCAGTTTTATTCTCTCTCTTTCATTTGCTTTTTGTGTTTGGATCAGCTGTGATTGTGGTTGTGATTGTGATAGAAAGCGGGGTTGTGGTTGGGTTTTTGTGGGTTTTTGTATGGATTCGTGCGTTTATGTGAAATGGGTTTAATTCTCTCTGTATTCTTTTTTTTTATCAATTTTCTTCTCTCTCTTTCCTTTGCTTCTTGTATTTTATCAGCTGTTTTTGTTGTGTCTTCAACTAGGAAGGTTTGCGGTTGTGGATTTGTGGTTGGGTTTTGTATAGGATTCGTGTGGTTATGTGAAATGGGTTTAATTCTCTATGTATTTTCTCCCTCAATTTTTTTTTTTATCAGCTGTTGGCGCTTGTTCAACTAGGAAGTTGAGGACGGGGTTGTTGTTGTTTTTATTGTCTTTTCTTATTTGTTTTCTTTCTTTTTTTCTCTCTCTCTCTTCATCTTTGCTCTCGTTTATACCTCCCTTTATGCTTTTTTTTCTTCTTATATTTTACTTCTATCTCTCTTTGTCTCAGTTTTTCAGTTTGATTCCTTCTCTCTCTTCTTTTATGTAAAGTTTCTCCTATTCATTTATTTGCAATTCTTTGTCTCAGTTTTCTTCTTTCTTTCCACTCTTTATCAACGCATTTCCTGTTCCTCCCAGTCAAGTTTTCTCTTTCGTCCTTAGTCCAATTCTCTCTTACTCTCTATTAGTCTATTTATCTTTCTATCTGCCTGTCTGTTTGTCTCTGTGTCTGAGTCTGTCTGTCCGTCTCTGTCTGTCTCTTTGTCTGTTCCCCCTCCCTACTCTCTCTCTCTCTCTCTCTCTCTCTCTCTCTCTCTCTCTCTCTCTCTCTCTCTCTCTCTCTCTCTCTCTCTCTCTCTCTCTCTCTCTCTCTCCTCTCTGTCTCTGTCTCTCGTCTCTGTCTCTGTCTCTGTCTCTGTCTCTGTCTCTCGTCTCTCCCTCTCTCTCTCTCTCTCTCTCTCTCTCTCTCTCTCTCTCTCTCTCTCTCTCTCTCTCTCTCTCTCTCTCTCTCTCTCTCTCTCTCTCATACTCCCTCCCTCTCCCTCCCTGCCTCCCTCTCCCCCTCTCTCTCACTCCCTGCCTCCCCCCCCCCTCTTTCTCTCTCTCTCTCTCTCTCTCTCTCTTTCTCTCTCTCTCTCTCTCTCTCTATCTATCTATCTATCTATCTATGTATCTTTATCT
>NC_091555.1:43764805-43767305 GCF_042767895.1 Penaeus vannamei
CTCATTATAATCCAATTCTGATTTTCTTTTCTTTTTTTTGTGTGTGAAATATAATGTTTTCTGTAGTTCTGTCGATCTATGGTTATTTTGGATACAGTTTTTTGGTTGTTTTCTGGTGAAAAAAATTAAAACGAATGTACACACGGACACAGACTTCTCCTCCTTCTCTTCACCCTCCTTATCCCTCCCTTCCTCCCTCCTCCTCTTCCTTCTCCCTCCTCCTCCTCCCCATTCCCTCCTCCCCTTCTCTCTCTCCTCCTTCCCTTTCCTCCTCCTCCTCTTTCCCCTTCCTCCTCCCTCCTCCTCCTTCTCCCTCCTCCAACTTCTCCTCCTCCTCCTTCCTCTTCCTCCTCCTCCCCCATTTCTCCCCCTCCTCCTCCCCATTCCTCCTCCTCCTCCCTTCTCGCCATTCCTCCTCCTCCTCCCTCCCTTCTCCCTCCTCCTCCTCCTTCCTCTTCCTCCTCCTCCTCCCCATTTCTCCCCCTCCTCCATCTCCCTCCCCGTCCTCCTCTTCCTGCTCCTTCTCCTCCTTCTCCCTCCTCCTCCCTCCTCCTTCTGCCTAATTCTCCTCCTTCCCTTTCCTCTTCCTCCTCCTCCTTCCCTTTCCTCCTCCTTCTCCCCCCTCCTCCTCCTTCCCCTCCCTCCTCCTCCTCCCTCCTCCCTTCTCCCTCCTCCTCCTCCCCCCCCTCCTCCTCCTCCTTCTCCCTCCCTCCTCCTCCTCCTTCTTCCCCTCCTCCTTCCCCCTTCCCTCCTCCTCCTCCCTCACTCCTCCCTCCTCCTTCCCCGTCCTCGTCCTCCCCCCTCCTCCCTCCTTCTCCCTCCTCCTCCCTCCTCCTCCTTCAAAACACGATCAGGGTATCCAAATGAATGACAAAAACTTCTGTGATTAAATTAGTTTTGTTCTTAATTCCCTTTAAGTAATTAATAATAATTAAATATATAAATGCAATCGTACATGATAACGATGATGACAGTAGAGTGCTAATAAAGATGAGGAGAGTGATGAAAGATGAAAATGATATAGCAAAAAAATGAATAAATAAACAATAATAATAATTACACTGATAATGATTATGATAAGTAATAGAGCAAAAAAATGATAAATACTAATGATAATGATTAAGATGATGATAATTATGATAATGATAAAACAACAGGAAACTGGGAACTAGCAATTATACAAATACATATATATTTCATTTTGAAACTTATGTGCAGGAAGAACCAACAGATTTACGTTCTACATCTCACACGAAAATTACTTTTTAAAAGACACAATTCATCACATATATAAAAAAGAAAGTTACAAATAAATCTAAAAGAAATAGAATCACATTTCTTTTTCTTTTTTTTTTTTGGTTATAGAGTTTTTTTTTTTTTTTTTTTTTTTTTTTCACTGCTGTCCCAAAATGAGGTTCGGTTACTGTAGCGTAAGTCGTCAGGGCTTTGAGTGCCAGGTAGTGCCAACATCCAGCGGAGGGGATTGGCGGTTCAGAACAAGTGAGGGCGTTTTAAGGTGCTGTCACACTAGCACTTTTTCCGTCAATTTTTTGGCAATTTTATTTAACATAAACACAAACATTTCTCGAATATAACTCTTGATTTGACTATGCTTGGCTGAAAAAGTTGACGTTAAGGTTTTCAGACGGAAACGATCATTAGCGTCTGACTGGAAAATCGACAATTCGCTCAAAAATGGACATTTCGGAAAATTGTCAAAAAATGGACAACATTTCCGAAAATTGTAAAAAAAAAAAAAAATGACAGAAAAAGTGCTAGTGTGACAGCACCTTTAGTTGACTTGCGGGAAATTAACGTTCGCTTTGCGGGGGTTAGTGTGTGTGTATGTACATACATGCATACATACATATTTACATACATACACACATACATACATATATACATACATACTTGCTTACATGTGTGCATAAACACATGCATGTATACATACATTTATACATACTTATATACATGCATACATACATACGTACATACATGCGTATATCCATTCACACATACATACATGCATGCATACATACATACATACATACATACATACATACACACATGAATACATACATACATACATGCATACATACATACATACATACATACATACATACATACAAACGTACATACATATATATATACATACATACATACATACATAAATACATACATACATACATACATACGTACATACATTCATATAAACATATGTACATATATACATACATGCACGTATAGATAAGCAAATGAATTGATATAAACAGATAAGAAATGGACATTTAAACAGACATAAGAATTTCAGTCAATCCATGCATTCGTATGTAAGCATGTACGTGTATGTGCGCATTTTCACCATAAACCGAGAAAAATCAAGAAATCTTCTTGTCCTTTCTTCTTCTTCCCTTTCCTCTTCTCGCTTTCCTTCTTTCTCTCCTTTCTCCTCTTTGTATTCCCACTCTCTCATTTTCTTTGCTCTTTCTCTTCTCTCTCT
>NC_091555.1:43772305-43778546 GCF_042767895.1 Penaeus vannamei
CCTACATAAAGATAATAACACTTCTAAATCATATTATAAATTCAAAAAAAAAATCCTACATAAAGATAATAACACTTCTAAATTAAATTCAAATTTCTAAAAAAAAAAAAGAAAAAAAAATACATAATACTAAATTCTAAAAAAAAATCATATTTAAAGATAATAACACTTTTAAATCATATTCAAAATTCCAAAAATAATCATGCATAAACACAACACCTAAAGAGAGAGAAAGAGAGAGAAAGGAAGAGAGCGAGCGAGCGAGAGAGAGAGAGAGAGAGAGAGAGAGAGAGAGAGCGAGAGAGAGAGAGAGAGAAGAAGAGAGAACGAGAGAGAGAACGAGCGAGAGAGAGAGGGAGAGAGAGAGAGTTAGAGAGAGAGAGAGAGAGAGAGAGGAGAGAGAAGAAAGAGAAAGAAAGAGAAGAAAGCAGAAGGAGAGAGAGAGAGAGAGAAAGAGAGAGACGAAACAGAGACAGAGACAGAGACAGAGACAGAGACAGGGCAGAGACAGAGACAGAGAGAGAGAGAGAGACAGAGACAGAGACAGAGACAGAGACAGAGACAGAGACAAAGAGAGAGAGAAAGAGAAACAAAGACAAAGACAGAGAGCCAAAGAGAGAGAGAAAGACAGATTCCCCTGACGAGTAATATATGTTTTATTAATTAAAGCGAGGTGTTTATCGCACTTTGTTGACCCACGCGCCAGTGAATCAGCGAGCGCGCAATTAAAGGCAGGGTTTCGGACGCGCGAGAATATTTCCGGGACACTCGAGACAGCTCGTTTGTTTCCATTCATCTATCGACGCCCAGAAGCGAGAGAGCGGGCGGGATTTGGGCGGTGGATGGGGGGGGTGGAGAGATGGTGGTGAGAGGGGGCAGGGGTGAGGGGGTTGGTGGTGTGGGGGGAAGATGGTGGGGACTGGGATGGTGGGTGTGGAGGGGAAGGGGTGGGAGGAGGGGTGGGAGGTGGTGGTATGAGTGGGGGAGATGGTGGTGGGGGGAGATGGTGGTGGGTGGGGGGAAAGGGGAGGGGGTGGGAGGTGGGAGGGAGGGGAGATGGTGCTGGATGGGGAGGGGGTGTGGGGAGAGGGAAGGGGAGGTGTGGGTGGGAGGTGGTGGTAGGAGTGGGGGATGTGGTGGTGGGTGGGGGAGGGGGTGGGAGAGGTGGTGGTAGGAGTGGGGGGGATGGTGGTGGGTGGGGGAGGGGGTGGGAGGTGAATTGGAGGGGATGGTGGTGGGTGGGAGGGGGTGTGGGGAGGGGGAAGGGGTGGGAGGGTGGTGGTAGGTGTGGGGGGGTGGTGGTGGGTGGGAAGGGGGGAGGGGGTGGGGGGGTTGGTGGTGGGTGGGGAGGATGTGGGGAGGGGGAAGCGGTGGGAGGTGGTGGTAGGAGTGGGGGGGGATGGTGGTGGGTGGGAGGGGGTGTGGGGAAGCGGTGGGGAGGTGGTGGGGGGAAGGGGATGGTGGTGGTGGGTGGGAGGGTGTGGGGAGGGGGAGAGGTGATTGGTGAGTGGTGGGGATGTGTGATGGGGGAAGGGGTGGGAGAGAGGGGATATGGTGGTGGGTGAGGGAGGGGGAAGGGGGAGATGGTGGTGGGTGGAGAGGGGGTGTGGGGAAGGGGGAAAGAGTCAATGGGGGTGATGGGTGGGTAAGAGGGGGGTATGGGGGAGGGGGAAGGGGTGGGAGGGTGGTGGTAGGAGTAGGGGAGTGATGGGTGGAGTGGTGGGGGGTGTGGGGAGTGGGGTGATGGTTGTGGCAGGGACGTCGGGAGGGAGTGGAAGAGGGTGAGGGGAGGTGGCGGGGATTGAAGGCGGTAGGGAGCGTTGGTGGATAATGGTGGGGGGGGGTTGCGTGGGGTTACGAGGTAGGTGGGGGAGTGGGTGATGGGTGAAGGGTGGTGGATGGTAGACAATGGGTAGGGGTGGGATGTGGTGAGTGGGCGGGGGCGGTGGATGGGGGGGGGGATCTCGTTGGGGGGTGTACAGGGGGGAGGTGGCTAGTATGGGGTACGGAAGGGTATCTCTCTCTATCTATCTATCTATCCATCTCTCTCTCTCTCTATCTATCTATCTATCCATCTCTCTCTCTCTCTATCTATCTATCTATCTATCTACCTATCCATCTCTCTCTCTCTCTCTATCTCTCTCTCTTTATCTATCTATCCATCTCCCTCTATGCATCTCTCTATCTCTCTATCCATCTCTCTCTCCGCTCTCTCTCTCTCTCTCTCCCTCTCTCTCTGTCTCTCTCTCTCTCTCTCTCTCTCTCTCTCTCTATATATATATATATATATATATATATATGTATATATATATATATATATATATGTATATATATATATATATATATATATATGTATATATATTTATATATATATATATATATATATCCATCTATCTGTCTATCCATCTATCTATCTCTCTATCTGTCTATTTATCTCTCTATCTATCTATTTCTCCATCTCTCTCTGAGGGTGAGAGTAAAAATCGGGGGTGGGGGGGGGGGTATGTGGTTTATGTACGGTTGTGTGTATGCGTCAAATAATTTGGGTGCTTTGGCGTAGTTTGTGGTTTGGTGGTAATGGTAATAATCACGATAATGATGATAATAATAATACATCAGTTAAACCTAATAGTTTTGATGATAACAAGAGTAATCAATATAAAACATAACAGAAAACTTAACTCATACCAAAGTTTTTTTTTCTATCTATCTATCCATCTCTCTCTCTCTCTATCTATCTATCTATCCATCTCTCTCTCTCTTTCTATCTATCTATCTATCCATCTCTCTTCCTCTCTATCTATCTATCTTTCTATCTATCTATCTATCTACCTATCCATCTCTCTCTCTCTCTCTCTCTCTCTCTTTCTCTCTCTCTCTCTCTCTCTCTCCCTCTCTTTCTCTCTCTCTCTCTCTCTCTCTCTCTTTCTCTCTATCTATCTATCTATCCATCTCTCTCTATGCATCTATCTGTCTTTCTTTCCATCTCTCTCTCTCTCTCTATCTATCTATCTATTTATCCATCTCTCTCGCTCTGTCTCTCTCTCTCTCTCTCTCTCTCTCTCTCTCTCTCTCTCTCTCTCTCTCTCTCTCTCTCTCTCTCTCTCTCTCTCTCTCTCTCTCTCTCTCTCTCTCTCTCTCTCTCTCTCTCTCTCGCTCTCTCTCGCTCTCTCTCGCTCTCTCTCGCTCTCTCTCGCTCTCTCTCGCTCTCTCTCGCTCTCTCTCGCTCTCTCTAAACATCAAAAGGTGAATAGAAGCTCAAAATTATTATATCCTAAAAAAAGTCATATTTAAACCTTTGTTATTAAAGGCTCCTTGTGTATCTTTATTTCCTGAAAACGATATAATACGTTATATTTATACATTACATAATGTTCCTTCATTTGCATATACAACCTGTCTTGCGTATATATTCAGAGAGTAATTAACAAAAGAAAAAAAAATGGTAAAATTTCCCTCTTTCGGTTAATTTGGAAAAACGGGAGAAATTAATTTTATTTCCTCTCCTATTCTACGCCTGGAAGAACCCAATAATAATGACATATTAGTGATATACTCTTTGGCTCTATCACAATTAGAGGAAAAATGTTGCGTCATCTGAATTCCTAATTATCTTACCTTGTGACAATTATAATGAGAGTTTTTGCGAAATCTTTTTAATGAGATGTGCTGTCTTGGTTAAAAATAGTATTTAAAAAATGAAGGAAGAGAAAACTATTCAATTTTTTATTTCAATTCGATGCTAATTGTTTTGATTTTGGTTTATTGGATATTGTAATTATTTTGTGTTTTGCACATAATAAATTCCTCCTTTTTTCCATTTCTTTTTGTATCCTTGCACCTTCTTTTTCTCCCTCGTTTCATTCTCCTCCTCCTACTCATCTTTTCCTCTCTGCCCTTTTCCTTCTCCTCCTCTTCCTCCTTTCTCCTCACCTTCTTCCTCATCCTCCTCTTCCTTCTCCCCCATCTTCCTCCATCTCCTCCTTTTCTCCTTTCTCCCCCCCCCCCCCCTCTTCCTCCATCTCCTCCCCTCCTCTCCTATTTCCCTCCCTCTTCCTCCTCCCTCCTCTTATCCTCCCCCTTCCTCCTCCTCCTCCTCCTCCTCTTTCTCCTCCCCCTTGCTCCCCCTTCCTCCCCCCTTCCCCCTCCTCCTCCTCCTCCTTCCTCCTCCTCCTCCTCTTCTCCTCCCCCCCTCCCTCCTCCTCCTCCTCCTCCTCCTCCACTTTCGCAACCTCCACGAGAGAACCTAGGGACCCCCTCCCCTTCCATCTTATCCCGGTACCCAACCCTCCTCCTCCTCAAGGTCCCCAGACCACAAGACACCCCCTAGGACCCCCATACCCTACCCCTCCAAGACCCCAGGTTAAGATTACAAAATTCTTACGTAATTTCTCTCGTTCAGATCTCTCGCCAATGACACTTTAGCAAACGGAGACTTGACAGCTAATTGGGATACGGTTATGCAATAATGGTTTGGGGTTTCATAACTTATTCCTATTAGTGTTATTGCTATAATAATAATAATTGTTATTATTGTTATTATTATTATTATTATTATTATTATTATTATTATTATTATTATTGTTATTATCATTATCATTATTATTATCATCATCATCACCATTATCATTATTATTATTATTATTATTATTATTGTTATTATTATTATTATTATTATTATTATTATTATTATTATTATTATTATTATTATTATTATTATTATTATTATTATTATTATTATTATTATCATTATTATTATTATTATTATCATTATCATTATTATCATCATTATCATTATTATCATTATCATTATTGTCATTACTTTCATTAATTGTTATCACCACTATTTCATATTGCTATTATCATTACTATAATTATCATTACAATTACCATAACTATTATCATGCCTATTATTATGACCATGACTAGTCAATATTATTATCATTATCACTATTATCATTATGATTATTATTATTATTATCATTATTGTCATTATTGTTATTATCATTATTTTTTATATCATTATTATTATTATTATAAGTATTATCATCCTTATTATTATCATTGTTGTTATTATTATTGTTATTACTATTATAATTATCAATGTTATTATTATCATTATTGTTATTATGATTGCTATTATTATCATTGTTAACATTATCATTATTTTTATCATTATTGTTATTCTTTTTGTAATTATCATCATTATCATTATCACCACTAATGTTGCTATGATTGTTATCATAATTGATATTTTAACTGTTATCATTATCGTTATTACTATAATTATCATTATCAACATTATTATTTATTTTATTGTTACTGTTATTATTATTATTATTATTATCATTATCATTATTGTTATCATTATTATATCATTACTGTTATAATCATCATAACTATTTTTATTATTATTATTTTCATCCATATTATTGTTGTGATTATAGCTATTATTATTATTATTATTATCATTGTCATCACCATGATCGTTATCATTATTATCATTTTTATAATTATTATCATCAAATCATTATTGTTAATATCATTATCATTACTATTATCATCATTATCATTGTTATTATTGTCATGATTATCATCAACATTACCATCATCATTATTGATATTGTTATCATTATCATAATTGTTATCATTATCAAGATCCTCATTATCGTTATTCTCATTATTACTACTGTTATCACCAATATTATTATTGCTGTTTCTTTTATCATCATCGTTATTATCATTATCATTATAATGATTGGTATCTTTTTTTTCTTACTAGCACTAGTATCATCATTGTTGTTGTTGTCGTTGTTATCATTACTATTGTTATTATCATTATTATCAATTATTATCACTACATTGTTCATTAATATTGCTGTTGATGTTACTTTTTTATTAATATCATCACAAGTATTATCATTCACACTTGCATCATTACCATTACCAATTTTATTCATGATGATATCCACTTTGCTGCCAGTATGGTTGATTTAATCTTTATGATATCAATCTAATCTTTATATCAGCATTATCGTCATCATATTTGATGATAATCCACTGAATAACAAAAATACCATACACCCCCCCCCCAAAAAAAAAGAAAAAAAAATGAAAGAAAGGTAAAGAAAGAAAGAACGAAAAATGTATACAACAAACTAAAATATAACGTCAATGTTGATCTGGAACCGGAACACCTGAATGAAAATTAATTAGAAAACCGTGTGATGTAGAATAAAAA
>NC_091555.1:43779046-43781546 GCF_042767895.1 Penaeus vannamei
TATTTTTTTTTATTTTATTTTTTTATTTTTTATTTTCTCTCTACTTGCCTTTTCTCTCTACTTACTCTTTTTATTTCTTGTTTATCTTGCTTCTTTCTGTTCATACTCCTCTCTTTCCCTTTCTACTTGCCTTGCTCCCCTCCTCTCCCTTCCTTCTCCACTTCTTCGCTTTCTCTCCTCTTCTCTCTTCTTTTTCTCATCTCTCCCCCTTCCTCCTCCCTTCTGTCCCTTTTCTCACCACCCTCTCTCTCCTTCCTTCCCCACTTCCCCTTTGTCTCTTTCTCTTCTCCCCTTTCTCTCCTCCCTTGTTTCCTCCTTCCTCTTCCCCCTTCC
Source organism: Penaeus vannamei (assembly GCF_042767895.1). NCBI lineage: Eukaryota > Metazoa > Arthropoda > Malacostraca > Decapoda > Penaeidae > Penaeus > Penaeus vannamei. The sequence goes on from NC_091555.1 coordinate 43,779,380, forward strand.
CTCTCCCTTTTCCCTTATCTCATCCTTCTCTCCCCCTTCCCTTCTCCCTTTTCCTTTCCACCCTCCCCTTCCCCCTCACTTACCTCCTCCTTCCCTTCCCCTTCCCTCTCTCCTTTCCCTCTTCTCTTCCTTCCTTCCACTTACCTCCTCCTCTTTCCTCTTTCCACTTCCCCTTCTATCTCCTTTTTCCCCTTCCTTCCCTCCCCTCACTTCTTCCTCTCTCTCCTTTCTACTTTCCCCTTCCGTTATTCTATTATTTGACTTTATGATCAAACCAAAGTCTCCCCTTTTTGAATTTTTAAAATTTCTCTCTCTCTCTCTCTCTCTCTTTCTCTCTCCCCCTCTCTCTCTCTCTCTCTCCCTCTCTCTCTTTCTCTCTCTCTCTCTCTCTCTCTCTCTCTCTCTCTCTCTCTCTCTCTCTCTCTTCTCTCTCTCTCTCTCTCTCTCTCTCCTCCTCCTCCCTCCCTCCCTCCCTCCTCTCCCTCTCCCCTCTCTCTCTCTCCCTCCCTCCCTCCCTCCCTCCTCCTCTCCTCCCCCCTCCTCCCTCCCTCCCCTCCCTGACCCTCCCCCTCCCTCTCCCTCCCTCCCTCCCTCCCTCCCTCCTCCTCCCTCCCTCCCTCCCTCCCCTCCCTCCCTCCCTCCCTCCCTCCCTCCTCCCACTCCCTCCCCCTCCCTCCCTCCTCCTCCCTCACCCTCCCCCACTCCCTCCCTCCCTCCCTCCCTCCCTCCCTCCCCTCCTCCCTCCCTCCTCCCCCTCCCCCCTTCCTCCCTCTCCCTCTCCCCCCCCCTCCTTCCTCCCCCTCCTCTCCACTCCCCCTCCCTCCCTCCCTCCCTCCCTCCCTCCCTCCCTCCCTCCTTCCCCTCCCTCCTTCCTCCCTCCCTCCCTCCTCTCTCTCCCTCCTCCCTCCCCTCCCTCTCCCTCCCCTCTCTCTCCCCCCCCCCCTCCCCCCCCCCCCATAAAAAAAAGAGAAAATCGGCCAAAATCTCAAGCCGGGCCTAATCGCCGCCATGAATCGCCCGAAGCCGTTATCCCCGCTGCAACCCGGAGTCCTGGAGGCAAAGCTTATCACTTACAATTTCCGGGTTTCCGAGGGCGCCAAGCGGCTTTTATATGCCCGGCGTCGATCATCACGAACGCACGAGAAGGGACGAACGCATGGCACGCTTAGAACGCATGGCACGCTTAGAACGAACGAACGTATAGAACGCACGAACGTATAGAACGAATTAACACATAGAACGAACGGAACGCATGGCACTCACAGAACGCACGAACGTATAGAACGAATTAACACATAGGACGAACGGAACGCATGGCACTCATAGAACGCACGAACGTATAGAACGAATTAACACATAGAAAGAACGGGACGCATGGCACTCACAGAACGCACGAACGTATAGAACGAATTAACACATAGGACGAACGGAACGCATGGGACGCACGAACGCATGAACGCGAGGAGAGAAGAAGAGGGGCAAAGGGGGAGGTTGAAGGAGATGAGGGGTGGGAGGGTAAGGGAGAGGGGGGGGGGGTAAGGGGAAGGAGAGGGAAAGGAGCGGGGGAGGGGTTAGGGGAGGGAGAGAGGGAGGGGTTAGGGGAGATGTTGGGGGTAAGGGGAGGGGTGGAGGGATATATCGAGGGGGAGGGTGGAGGGAAAAGAGGGAAATGAGCAGGGAGGGAGTGAAGAGGTTAGAGGGGGATGATAAGAGGAGGGAAGGGGGAGAGAGGGAAGGTGGAGACGATTTGGGGAGAGGAGGGACGAAGGGAAAAGAAGGGGATAAGGGATGGAAAAGGGGGTTATGGAAGGAGGGAGAAGGGATATAGAAAAAAAAAATATATAGGAAGAGGGAGGGAAGTGGAAAAGGAAGGGGGGGGGGAAGAGGGAGATACAAATGGAAGGAAGAAGGAAGAAATGGGAAATATAGACGGCAGAAGAGAAGAGAAGGTAGAAGAAAAAAAAAAAGAAAAGAGAAAAAAAGAAATAATAAGAATAAGAATAAAAAACAAGGTAAGAGAGAGGAAAAGGAAGGTAAATCATTTGAGGAATAAGGGATGTGAAAGAGAAGGTGAAAGAGAAGGATTCGGAGGAAGGGAAAGAAGAGTGAGAAAAAGAAAAGAGAAAAATAGGGAGAAGGAAGAAGGAAGAGAGATAATTACACAAAC
>NC_091555.1:43791546-43796546 GCF_042767895.1 Penaeus vannamei
AATAATAATAATAATAATAACAATAATGATAGTAACGATGATGACAATATTAATGCTAATGATGATAATAATACTAATGATAATGATGATGATAATATTGATAGTAATAATAATACTAATGAAAATGATAATGATAATAAAAATCTTATAATCTTCATTGTTGTCATTATCATTATCATATATGTTTTATCATTATTATCATTATCATCATCATCATTATTACTATTATCATTATCATCATCATTACTATCATCATCATTATTATCATCATCATCATCATTATTATCATTATTAATTTCACTATTTCTATCACCATTATATTAAAATTATCATCATCAACATCATTATAACTATTATCATTATCATCATCATTACTATCATCATCATTTTTATCATCATCATCATCATTATTATCATTATTATTATCACTATTTCGATAATAGAATTATCATCATCAACATTTCTTCGTCTCACTATTCCTATTTTTTGCCATATTTCTGTTATTTCTTATTCTTCTCTCTCACGCTTTCTTATAAGAAACCTAGTCATGAAATTGTGATCACTTGAGCATGTAATCTGAGATCGATTTCTTCTTTAACTTTCTCTTCTTTCTCTGTTTCTCTTCATTCTCTCTTCTTCTTCTTCTTCCATTCTCTCTTCTTCTCTTCTTTCTTGGGTTTCTTAGATTATAATTACGTGTTTTTCTTGTTGTCGTCCTATCTGAATAATTATATTTCTTCTATTTCTCATCTTCTTTAGCTTCTAATTTTATAATCAATTTTAATTAATTTTCTGTTCTCTTCCTTTTCGTTAATCACATCATTGTCATTAGTATGATAATAATCATTATTACTTTTTCTTTTACTTCATGCTCTTTGTCTTCTCCTTCTTACTTTTATTTCTTCTTCTTTTTCCTTCTTCTCTTCTTTATTTTTCTTACTCTATCCCTAGTTAGCATCTTCCCTTTTCCATTTCCCACCTTCTCTCATTTAACGATACAGTTATTCTTCTTGATAACAACATCATAATTTAAATGTTCTCTCACCTGGAGTCACCACACACCATCACCATATCATACACACACACACACACACACACACACACACACACACACACACACACACACACACACACACACACACACACACACACATATATATATATATATATATATATATATATATATATATATATATATATATATATATATATAAATGAATATATATATATATATATATATATATATATATATATATATATATATATATATATATATATATATATATATATATATATATAGATGTATGTGTGTGTGTGTGTGTGTGAGTGTGGGTGCGTGAGTTTGTGTGTGTGTGTGTGTGTGTGTGTGTGTGTGTGTGTGTGTGTGTGTGTATGTGTGTGTTTATGTGTGTGTGTGTGTGTGTGTGTGTGTGTGTGTCTGTGTGTGTGTGTTAGGATTTGTGTGTGTGCGTGTGTGTGTGTGTAAATATATATCCACTCATTTATCTATAGACACACATAACACAAAACAAACAATACAACCAAAAAATATCCCAAACAACAACGGACTCAAGCGAAAGGACCTTCCCTCCGTACCCTAATAAGTCCCTCAATTGACATGACATTCGGTCGATCTTTCAATAATTGAAGTCCGCTCTCGATTCCTCTCGAGGCGATGATATGAGATGGTTGATGGTAACGGCGGTCGTTGGGAAGTAAATAATGATGATTTTTTTTTTTGTGTGTGTGTGTTGGGATTTGTGTGTGTGTGTGTGTGTTAGGATTTGCGTGTGTTGTGTGTGTGTGCTAGGATTTGTGTGTGTTAGGATTTGTGTGTGTGTGTGTGTGTGTTAGGATTTGTGTGTGTGTGTGTTAGGATTTGTGTGTATGTGTGTGTGTTAGGATATGTGTGTGTGTGTGTATGTTAGGCTTTGTGTGTGTGTGTGCGTTTGTGTGTGTCTTAGGATTTGTGTGTATGTGTGTGTTAGGATTTGTGTGTGTGTGTTAGGATTTGTGTGCGTGTTAGGATTTGTGTGTGTGTTAGGATGTGTGTGTGTGTGTGTGTTTGTTAGGATTTGTGTGTGTGTGTGTTGGGATTTGTATGTGTGTGTGTGTGTTAGGATTTGTGTGTGTTTGTGTGTGTGTAAGGATTTGTGTGTGTGTGTGTGTTAGGATTTGTGTGTGTATGTGTGTGTGTCAGGATTTGTGTGTGTGTTTGTGTGTGTGTTAGGATGTGTATGTGTGTGTGTGTTAGGATTTGTGTGTGTGTGTTAGGATTTGTGTGTGTGTTACGATTTGTGTGTGTGTGTTAGGATTTGTGTGTGAGTGTTAAGATTTGTGTGTGTGTTAGGATTTGTGTGTGTGTTAAGATTTGTGTATGTGTGTGTTAGGATTTGTGTGTGTGTGTTAGGATTTGTGTGTGTGTGTGTGTGTTTTAGGATTTGTGTGTGTGTGTGTGTGTTAGGATTTGTGTGTGTTTGTGATAGGATTTGTCTGCGTGTGTGTGTGTGTGTGTTAGGATTTGTGTGTGTGTGTGTCTTAGGGTTTGTGTGTGTGTCAGGATTTGTGTGTGTGCGTATGTGTGTGGTTTTGTGTGTGTGTGTGTGTGTGTTAGGTTTTGTGTGTGTGTGTGTGCTTGGATTTGTGTGTGTGTGTTTTAGGATTTGTGTGTGTGTGTGTTAGGTTTTGTGTGTGTGTGTTAGGATTTGTGTGTGTGTTAGGATTTGTGTGTGTGCGTATGTGTGAGGATTTGTGTGTGTGTGTGTTAGGATTTGTGTGTGTGTGTGTGTGTTAGGATTTGTGTGTGTGTGTGAGTGTGTTAGGATTTGTGTGTGTATGTGTGTTAGGATTTGTGTGTGTGAGTGTGTTAGGATTTGTGTGTGTGTGTTAGGATTTGTGTGTGTGCGTATGTGTGAGGATTTGTGTGTGTGTGTGTGTTAGGATTTGTGTGTGTGTGTGTGTGTTAGGATTTGTGTGTGTGTGTGTGTTAGGATTTGTGTGTGTGTGTGTGTGTTAGGATTTGTGTGTGTGTGTGTGTTAGGATTTGTGTGTGTGTGTGTATGTTAGGATTTGTGTGTGTGTGTGTTAGGATTCGTATGTGTGTGTGTGTGTGTGTGTGGTGTTAGGATTTGCGTGTGTGTGTTAGGATTTGTGTGTGTGTGTGTGTGTGTGTTAGGATTTGTGTGTGTGTGTATGTATTAGGATTTGTGTGTGTGTGTGTGTTAGGATTTGTGTGTGTGTGTGTATGTGTGTTAGGATTTGTGTGTGTGTGTTAGGATTTGTGTGTGTGTGTGTGTGTTAGGATTTGTGTGTGTGTGTTAGGATTTGTGTGTGTGTGTGTGTTAGGATTTGTGTGTGTGTGTGTGTGTTAGGATTTGTGTGTGTGTGTGTTAGGATTTGTGTGTGTGTGTGTGTGTTAGGATTTGTGTGTGTGTGTTAGGAGTTGTGTGTGTGTGTGTGTGTTTTAGGATTTGTGTGTGTGTGTGTGTGTTAGGATTTGTGTGTGTGTGTGTGTGTGTTAAGATTTGTGTGTGTGTGTTAGGATTTGTGTGTGTGTGTGTGTGTTTGTTAGGATTTGTGTGTGTGTGTTAGGATTTGTGTGTGTGTGTGTGTGTGTGTTAGGATTTGTGTGTGTGTGTGTTAGGATTTGTGTGTGTGTGTGTGTGTGTTAGGATTTGTGTGTGTGTGTGTGTTAAGATTTGTGTATGTGTGTGTTAGGACTTATGTGTGCGTGTTAGGATTTATGTGTGTGTGTGTGTGTGTTAGGATTTGTGCGTGTGTGTGTGTGTTAGGATTTGTGTGTGTGTGTGTGTGTTAGGATTTGTGTGTATGTGTTAGAATTTGTGTGTGTGTGTGTGTGTGTGTGTTAGGATTTGTGTGTGAGTGTGTGTTAGGATTTGTGTGTGTGTGTGTGTTAGGATTTGTGTGTGTGTGCGTTAGGATTTGTGTGTGTGTGTGTTAGGATTTGTGTGTATGTGTTAGTTTGTGTGTGTGTGTGTGTGTGTGTGTTAGGATTTGTGTGTGTGTGTGTGTTAGGATTTGTGTGTGTGTGTTAGGATTTGTGTGTGTGGGTGGGTGTTTTAGGATTTGTGTGTGTGTGTGTGTGTTAGGATTTGTGTGTGTGTTGAGCTTTGTGTGTGTGTGTTACGATTTGCGTGTGTGTGTGCTTTAGGATTTGTGTGTGTGTTTGTTAGGATTTGTGTGTGTGTGTTAGGATATGTGTGTGTGTTAAGATTTGTGTGTGTGTGTTAGGATTTGTGTGTGTGTGTGTTTTAGGATTTGTGTGTGTGTGTGTGTTAGGATGTGTGTGTGTGTGTGTTAGGATTTGTGTGTGTGTGTGTGTGTGTTAGGAATTGCATGTGTGTGTGTGTGTTAGGATTTGTGTGTGTTGTGTGTGTGTGTGTGTTAGGATTTGTGTGTGTGTGTGTTAGGATTTGTGTGTGTGTGTGTGTTAGGATTTGTGTGTGTGTGTGTGTGTTAGGATTTGTGTGTGTGTGTGTGTGTGTGTGTTAGGAGTTGTGTGTGTTGTGTGTGTGCGTGTGTTAGGATTTGTGTGTGTGTGTGTGTGTTAGGATTTGTGTGTGTGTGTGTGTTAGGATTTGTGTGTGTGTGTGTTAGGATATGTGTATGTGTGTATGTATGTGTGTGTGAATGTTAGGATTTGTGTGTGTGTGTGTGTGTTAGGATTTGTGTGTGTTGTGTGTGTGCGTGTGTTAGAATTTGTGTGTGTATGTGTGTGTTAGGAATTGTGTGTGTGTCAGGATTTGTGTGTGTGTGTGTGTTAGGATTTATGTGTGTGTATTTGTGTTAGGATTTGTGTGTGTGTGTTAGGATTTGTGTGTGTGTGTGTGTTACGATTTGTGTGTGTGTGTGTGTGTGTGTGTGTGTGTGTGAGTGTGTGTGTGTGTGTTAGGATTTAATGAGAGATTAGTAAATGTATAAGTAAAAGTAGTTTGTGAGGAAGGGTTGTGAATAGTGATGTATGTGATGGTGTTGATGAA
>NC_091555.1:43809046-43811546 GCF_042767895.1 Penaeus vannamei
GCGAACATAAACTTTTTTTTCTCTTCTTCTCTTTATCTCTTCCTCTTTTCCTTCTTTTCTCGGAATAAACAAGTAGGAGCGAACGGCCATTCTTCATCTCCTTAGCGCCTCGTTCACATCCGGCCGCGTTCACGAGCGCTCGTTCCCTTCCGCGAAAACCGCGATGGAACGCAAACGAACACCAAGCCGACGCCGAGGCCCTCCGCAAACGAACACGCTTCCGCTTTGATGTAGCGAAAGCCGCTAGATTCTGATTCCTATGTGCTCGCGCCCTCTCGCGGAAAGCGCTACGGAACTCATAGCAAACGCGGGATCGATTCCGTGTTTTCGTCAGTTCTTGGTTCCCTTTGCTTGTTCTTTGTGGTTGTTCCTTTGCTCTTGTTTGCGTTCGTTAGGCGGGGCTGGACGCGTCTTTGTGTGATCAGCGTGTTTGTGTTCAGCATGTGTGATGCCATGTTGTTCTGAATAAAGATGATTTTCTACATACGCACAAACATACACACACACACACACACACGCACATATATATGTGTGTGTGTGTTTGTGTATAAGTATATATGTATAAGTATATATATATATATATATATATATATATATATATATATATATATACATATATATATATATATATATATATATATATATATATATATATATATATATATATATATATATATATAATTATAATGTATCTGTAAGTGAGTATCTGTGTATGACGAAAAAAAAATTTCGAAACTATACACTTGTCTACCCCTTTTGCATATACTGTTTTCCTTGTTATCAAGCACGTATATGTAGCAAATCACCCCCTCCCCCCCAAAAAAAAAATATATATAATAATAATAATAAAAAAAAATAATAATAATAATAAAAGATTAAAGAAATAAAAAATAAATAAACATATGAATGAATAAAGCAATAGATAAATAATAATAATGACAATAATAATGCTGATAAACGAAATAAATAAAGAAAGAAATGAAAACCGTCGTACTACGCAAACGACGGTATAATGATGATCAGTGATAACAATTATTTGTGTAAAGTGCTTATCAATCATCTTGAAATTATCTGACAAGAGTGAAGGGCCTTTTCAAGATTTCTTTTAGTAGGATCAGATCTTATCAGCTCGGAGAGTCTTCCAGGAAATACTGAAGGGGGAGGAAGAGAGAGAGGGTGAGGGGGGGGGGAGGGAGAGAGAGAGAGGGGGGGGAATCGGGAGGAAGGGAGAAAGGGAAGGGGGGAAGAAGAGAGAGAGAGAGGGTGAAGGGGGGGGGGGAGGGAGAGAGAGAGAGAGAGGGTGTAGGAGGGGGGAGGAAAGGAAAGAGAGAGAGAGAGAGGGTGGGGGAGGGGAGGAAGGGAGAGAGAGAAGGTAGGGGGGAGGAGAAAGAAAGAGAAGGGGTGGGGGGAGAGGAAGAGAGAGACAGAGAGAGAGAGGGTGGGGGGGAGGGGAGGAAGACAGAGAGAGAGAGGGGGTGGGAGGGGAGGAAGGGAGAAAGAGAGAGAGAGAGGGTGGGGGGAGGGGAGGAAGGGAGAGAGAGAGAGAGAAGGTAGGGGGGAGGAGAGAGAGAGAGAAAGGGTGGGGGGGAAGGGAGGAAGAGAGAGAGAGAGAGAGGGTGAGGGAGGGGGAGGAAGGGAGAGAGAGAGAGAGAGAAAGCGGGGGGTGGGGGGAGAGAATGGGAGAGAAAGAGAGAGAGAGATGGAGTGTAAAAATGAGAGAGAGAGAGAGATGAGAGGAAGGGAGAGAATGAGAGAGAAAGAGAGAGAAAGATGGAGTGTAAGAATGAGAGAGAGAGAGAGATAAGAGGAAGTGAGGGAGGGAGAAAGAGAGAGAGTAGAAAGGAAGGAAGCGAAAATGAAAAAGAAAAAAGGAGAAGAGAGCTAGAAAGGAGAAAGAGACAGAGGAATGGGAGGGGGTTGCAAGAAAGAGGGAGACAGACAGCCAGAGAGAGAAACAGATACAGATATATAAGTAGATAGAAAAAATGTAAAATAGAAATGAAGAACGAACATGGATAATACGAGAGATAGTAAAAATGAGAGTGAAAAGACGAAAGAGAATGAGAAAACAATAAGAGAAAAATAGAGAAAAACAAAAAAATAGAATAAAAATGAAGCAAAAAGAAAGAGAACCACAGAAAAACAAATGAGAAAAAGGAGTAAGAAAGCTGAAGGAAAGAGAGAAAAAACAACAACAACTAAGAAAGTGAATATCCTGATTCCTCCCTTCTCTTCCTCTTAATTTCCTCTTAATGGTCCTCAAGACATGGTGTTCCCTTCGATGCTGCGCTGAAAGAGGTAGCCAGAGGGGTAGAGGGAGGGGGAGGGTAGGGAAAGGGAGAGGGAAGGGAGGGAAAGGGAGAGGGTAGGGAAAGAGGTAGCCAGAGGGGTAGGGGGAGGGGGAGGGAAAGGGAAAGAGGGAGGGAGAGGGTAGGGAATGAGGGAGGGGGAGGGTAGGGAAAGGGAAAGGGTAGGGGAAAGAGGGAGGAGAGAGGGTAGG
>NC_091555.1:43819046-43820945 GCF_042767895.1 Penaeus vannamei
ATGATAATAATGATAATGACGATAATAATAATAACAATAATAATAGTAATAACAATAATAATAATAATAATAATGATAATAATAATAACAATAACAATCATGGTGATGATGATGATGATGACAGTAATAATGACAATAGTAATAATAGCAATAATTATGATTATAATAATAATGATGATAATGATAATATCAATAACTATGATAATAATGATAATAATAATAATAATAATGATAATAACAATAGTAATAATAATGATAATAATAATGATAGTAATAATAATAATAATAATGATAATAATAATAATAATGATGATAATAATAATAATAATAATAACAACAACAGCGATAGTTATAACAACAAAAATACTAATGATAATAACAATGAAAATGAAAATGATAGTAAAGATGATAACAATCATGTTAATTACAACAATGAATACAATATTAGTAATGACAGTACCAGTAATGATAATAGCAATAATAAGGGTAATAGTAGCAATAATAACAATAACAATGGTAAATTATGATAATAATGACATCAACAATAATTGCAAATCAATTAGAATAATAGTAATAAAGTACTAGTAATATTGATGATAATAGAGATAATTTGATATAACACAAGAATGGCGTACAGATCAGGACAGCTATCAGCTTGGTAATTTTTCATTGATCCTTTTAAAACTTCTAAGAATATTAAGATAATCTTATTTGCATACAAGTGTACTATTCGCTTCAATATTCTTGAGATTTGAAGCATAATTTTGTAATTTCGATTTTTCGAGTTTTGTTCTGACTGTTTATAATTTACACATTGAAAGATATCAGGGAATTATATGAAAGAGAAATGTGTGTTCTCGTACTTTTATGTCCAGTAGTGCAATTATTCAAATGCTGAAAGTGAGACAGACGTTCGTATACAACGTAAATTATATTCTCCATGTCCGCTTGTAATCAACTTTTTTTTTTTTCTCTTTCTCATTCTTCTTTCATTCCTACACTCTTACGTTCTCATAAAAAATCCTCGTTATTTTCCTCACACACACACACATTATTTCACCCTCTCACTCTTCCTGTTATCCACGACACGCCTTTCTCCTTAACACACAGACACTCACACTCACGCACATCTAATCTCTACTCACACTCACGCACATCTAATTTCTACTCACACTCACGCACATCTAAAACAAACCGAAGTGACACAGCGAATGAAAACATGAGTTCCATCATATCAGGGAATGCCGCGTTGCATGCAGTCGTGGGCGTCTACATCGTTTGTCCTTTCCCCCCTCACTTAACTTCCGACACTTAAGTCTTTAAGTCCAGGCTGATGGCATGTGATTCCATTGAGCAGAGGGACAGCCACGGTCTCGGTCATGGATGCGCGTACTTGTCTCCCGCTCCAACGGGCGAATACGGTTGGGACGATTCTGGAGCCAGGGCGTTTTCGCTCTTTCATTCGAGGGTGTCCATACGATTAAAACTTCGGGCGTTATTACTTGGCTTTAGTGCCTGGGGAGCGCGGGTGGATATGATGGATGTTATGGCATTCGTCATAAACACTCGGTTCACGGGAGTCTAAACTGTATTGAAGACCGAGGTTCATACCTAGACATTTTTCGAATTGTCTAAAGTAGAAAGGTTTATATGTCAGGTGTGGGCGAGAGAAGGGCAGCTGCTAATTGGGAGGGGGGCGTCACGTTTCATTTGTCATTGAATTTACTGCTTAATGCGACTGTCTGTCTGTTCATCTATCTGCCTGTCTGTCTGGCTGATTAATTATCTCTTTCATTCTGTCTGTATGTTCATTTATTCTGATGCTTGTTGGTGCTAACTAAATCAATGTAGGTCCTTTTTTACGTAATATGTGTACCATATATTCATATGTTGAATTAT
>NC_091555.1:43823945-43828945 GCF_042767895.1 Penaeus vannamei
TGACCTCGGTGATTGTAGCTTTGCCAGGATATAATGTCTTGTATGTGGCGCGTGTCTGTCGTCTTTACGCGGGGTGTACAATACAAACAGTATGGAGAGATAGACAGAAAAAAATGATTGAGAGACGAACATAAAAAAAAAACAATTTATCCATCACTATAAAAAGGAAAATTGATCAAAAAAAAAAAAAATGGTAGTCAAACTTATTTATTGTGATTAAATATTTCTAAAGAAATCGTACTAAGTGGAGTTAAAAGATACAAATAGCGATAATTTATGAAAAAAGAATATAGCCCTTATGCATAATTCAGTTACGTGTTTTATGTTTGTCGTTAAGTAGAGTTAGGACACTTTCAGCAATTAACTTACTCTTAGGATGTTGGAGTAGGATTTCTTTATTCATTTTCACTTATTCTCTTTTATTCCAGTTTCCTATCCACTCCTTTTCACTCCTCCCTTGCCTCTTACCTCATTTTCTTCCAGGAATCTTATTTTTGTAATATCGCTTGTTCGTTCTCTTTCATTTTTCTTCTATCTTTCTTTATTTACTTTCATTTTTAACGACCTTCTCAACGGCCCTCATATCTCACTCATTGCTGCATCTTTATTTTTCTTGTTCATTTTTTTTTTGTTCATCTCTGTTGTTCATGAGGTCTGACTCATCACATTTTGGTATACAGCAAGCCAAGTCCATTACTCTTGTACCATATATCATTGTATAAGTCTAAAGGCCGTGTCACACTAGCACTTTTTCCTTTTTTTTACAATTTTATTTAACATAAATACAAACATTCTCGAATATAGCTCTTGATCTGACTACGCTTGGCTGAAAAAGTTGACGTACAGATTCTCAGACAGAAAACGATCATTATCGTCTGACTGGAGAATCGACAATTCACTCAAAAATGGATAAATTTTCAGAAAATAAAAATAAAAAAAAAAATGACGGAAAAAGTGCTAGTGTGACGGCACCTTAACTCGAGTCCATTGCTTCATGATGCTCTCATATTACCCTTGATAATAATTTCCTCTCCGGCTTATATATACATCTCCTCTTAGAATTACATAATCACACTGTTAGAGAGAATTAGAGTGAGATTAAATAATTCTCGCCGTCTGATAAAGGAACGCTGCACATCTGCATAATCATAAGGCAAAATATATCATGATCGCTCCAGTGCAAACATTATATATGCAAATGGGATGAAATGGCTATATTCGGATGCATTTCACTTTCAAATTTTTACAATGAGACGGATCTTGTCAAGATAATTAATGCACGATTTGTCATTTCCCTTCCGGCGTAAGATTTAGATAATATATGCATATGTCGCGGAAATGCGGTTCTGCTAATTCTGTTCCTGTGTGCATCTTGCTTAATGTGAGAGAGAGAGAGAGAGGGGGGGGGAGGGAGAGAGAGAGAGAGAGAGAGGGAGAGAGAGAGAGAGAGAGAGAGAGAGAGAGAGAGAGAGAGAGAGAGAGAGAGAGAGAGAGAGAGAGAGAGAGAGAGAGAGAGAGAGAGAGAGAGAGAGAGAGAAAAGGGGGAGGAAGAGAAAGAGAAAGAGAGACAGAGATAGACAACAAACAAACACACACACACAAACACACACACACACAAATGCAGACAGACACATACACACACACAAACAAACACACAAACACACGCAGACAAAGAGAACAAACAGACGAAAGGGAGACAAAGAACATTTTTCAAAGCGAGAACACACAACGACCTACACACACACACACACACACCAAAGATAAAGCGAGAGAGGTACGACACCTAGTTGGTAACCATGCAGAGGCTCTTGTCCCCTGAATATGCATAGAGTACACAGACTAACATTTGCCATTCATAAGCTCGCGTAGGTCAGTTCAGAGTCACTTTACATGAATACCATTCTAACAAATAGGGACAGAACTAGGCAGAGTGAAGTAACAGAGTGAAGGTAATAGACGTAGAAGGTAGTTTAACAAAGGTAGAGATTTACGGCCGGTTTGTCAGAACTGTGCGAGGTCCGACCCAAAGAATATTCGTATACTTGACATGCATAAATTAAAAAATAAATGCATATTTATCAGTCTGGACATGCATATCCATCCGGCAAATAGATGGTTAAATGTATATCTATCAGATATATAGACAGATATGCCTTTATTTCTGCATCTGTATGAAAATTCATTGGGTCGGGCCTGGTACAATTTTAACAAACCGGCCGTTAGGATAAGAATGTAGGGAATTGGGGTAGATGAAAAGGGAGTGAAAAGAAGAGAAAGAGGAAGGAGGAAAAAGAAGGAAAAATGTTAAGTTACAACAAGGGCAAATTAAGATAATTCATTTGGTAAGAGAGTGAAAGGAAGAAAAGGAGGAAAAGGAATAGATACAAAGGAAGAAAATATGTTAAGAAGGAGAAGTAGAAGAGAAGAAAGAAAAAAAGAATAAGAGAAAGAAGTAGATGGAATAGAAGAAGAAAAAATGAAGAATAAAGAAGATAAAGTGATAAATACAGAAAATAAAGATGGAGAGACAAAAAAAGAGATAAAGAGAATAAAAAACAAGATGGAGGATATAGAAGAAGATTAATATCAATATCCCATAACTCAATAGAAACAATGGTACCTGCCTTTTCGTCCTCCCCTTTTTTTCAGAAATCAAAACATCAACTTCCCCGCAGGATCCCCCCTCCCCTCCCCCCCCCCTATGGGCCGATGCAATTTCCTGCAACCCATACAACAGGCCGTCACTGTAGGCCCCTCCATCCCCTCCTCCTCCTCCCCTCTTCCCCTACCCAGACTCCACAATCCCCCCCCCCCCATCCTCCTCCTCTCCCTCTTCCCCTACCCAGACTCCACACTCCCCCCCCTCTTCCCCTACCTTGACTCCACAATTCCCCCCCCTCCTCCTCCCCTCTTCCCTTACCCAGACTCCACAATCCCCCCACCCCACCTCTCTCCTCCTTTTTCCCCTCTCTGAATCTGAACCCTTTCCCCTCTCTCGCTCTCGCTGGTTCCCTCTTCCCTCTTTCTCACTTGGTTTATCTCTTTCTAACTTCTATTTCCCCTCTACTTAGATGCTGTAATGCCTTCCCTTCTGTATTTCCTCTGTATTCCCCCTTTCATCACCTTCTCTTCTTTGTTTCTTCACAATTTTTCTTCTTTTTTGTCCGGTTCTCTTCCTCTTTCTCTCTTCCTCCCCCCATTCTCTCCCCCACTATGACCTTCTCTCCGTTTTCCTCCCCACCTTCCCCTCCTCCCATTTATTTATCTTCTCTTCTTTCTCTCTCTCTCTCTCTCTCTCTCTCTCTCTCTCTCTTTTCTCCCTTCTCTTCCCTCTCACCATCTTCATTTTCTTCTCCTCTATCCCTTCCTCTTTCTCTCTTTCCATATTTTTCCCTCTCTCCCCTACCACCCCCTCCCCTCCCACCCCTCCTTTATCTTCCTCTCTACCTCTTCCTCTGTCTCTCTCTTTACCTTTTCTACCTCTCCCTTCACTCCCCCCCTACCATCCCCTTCTACACCCCCCCCCCTCTTTGCCCCCTTCCCCCTCCCCCCTGGAAAGCCAACCTGGAAACAACGACGAAGGGGGGGGGGGGGATCGAGACCACCGCTCCCTTTACGGTCGATCTTATCACACTGGCACTATGTGATTTTCGACCTTACGAGAATCAGCCACCGGAAAATAGTACATCATCCTTTTTCTCCTTCTTTTTAGTTCTTTTTTATCTATTTCTCTCATACTTCATTTTATTTTTTTTATTTCCCTTCCTTCCTTCATCTATTTCTCTCACTCTTCATTCACCTTCTTTCTTAGTTACTTATCTTCCTTCCTTACTTCCTTCTTTCTTTCTTTTTTTTCTTTTTTCTTTTTTTTTGCAACTAAGAAAATTATCCAAAATAGGATGTCGAAGTAGCATTGAAAGACAATATGGAAAAGGAATATCAAAATCATAATGAAAAATTCTCCCCACGTTTACAGCTGGGAGACCGGCGCTCGCTATTAGAATTTCAAATAACCCTTTATTTTTGAATTATGTGACTGCGATATACCTTCGGGTCAGGGTAGATAAGGCTCACATAAGCCTGCAGCAGTAGCGCTGGTTAGCTCCTTCTGCCCTCGAATCAGAAGGAAAAATGCAAAATCTGCAACCTGGTCATTCAGAGCCAATAGAAATTTTTCCCTCTTTCGTTGTCTAAAATAAGATTTCAAAAATACGCATACTGTGATTATTTATCGTCATTATGTTACCTCCGCCATGAATGAACAGAGAGAGAGAGAGACACACCTTTAAGTCGTAAATTAAATCAGTAATTAACTTTTTATCGTGTTCGCGGAGTGTAATAGCCTACTTGGGCTTTTAATCACTATTGCACGCTGTAATAAGCCATTGTCAGTATGCGATATGTTTGCATATGCTGATTAAGCGTTGTTCCGCTAAGGGCCAAGAATGGAATATGCATACATGCATTCATAAATATATGCATGTACATATATATATGTGTATATATATATATATATATATATATATATATATATATATATATATATATATATATATATATATATGTGTGTGTGTGTGTGTGTGTGTGTGTGTGTGTGTGTGTGTGTGTGTGTGTTTGTGTGTGTGTGTGTGTGTGTGTGTGTGTGTGTGTGTGTGTGTGTGTGTGTGTGTGTGTGTGTGTGTGTGTGTGTGTGTGTGAGCGCGCGCTCATATTGACACACATACATGCATTCACATTTTCAAGCATCTATATATTAACAGTGTTGGCTCTCGGTTCCGCCAAGTGCACTGATGAAGAACCCTTTCATTATCATAGCAAATGAGGAGCCTGCGTTGGCCGAACACGAGGGTCGTGTAATTTGCATGATCTTCAATAAATACCTTAAGCATCGTCGCGTGTTTCCTTCTCCTCTCTTTCTCCCTTCTCCCTCCCTCTTTCCCGTCTCCCCCCTCTTTTTATTATCATCTTCTAACTCCCGTCTTCTATTTTCATCCTTTTAT
>NC_091555.1:43833945-43836445 GCF_042767895.1 Penaeus vannamei
GATAGACTTCTATATGTACAGCGTGCATGTGAGTGAGTCTATACATACTTATCTAGTTGCATAGTATACATATATACATACATACATACATACATACATGTATAAATGCAGAAATACATACATAAATACATACATAAATGCAGAAATACATACATACATACATACATAAATGCAGAAATACATACATACATACATACATACATACATACATAAATGCAGAAATACATACATACATACATACATAAATGCAGAAATACATACATACATACATAAATGCAGAAATACATACATACATACATAAATGGAGAAATACATACATACATACATGCATAAATGCAGAAATACATACATACAAACAGAGACAGATAGACAGACATACACACACGCAGATACACGCACACACACACACACACACAGGAATTTCTCCACTGCAAATTTTTTTTAGAATATTTATTTTCCATATATTCTTCTTCAAGTTTCCATCCCTCACTATCTCTCCTTACACCGCCTTTCAGTAAAAATCTAATATAATTTTTATCTCTATCTGGTGATAAGAATTATGATAACAACAAGTAAGCAGCAATTATGATAACAGTATCAACAACAGCAACAATAATGATAATGATGATAAGTGAAATGATAGTAATTATAACGATAATAACAATAATGGTTATGATAACAGTAATGATAATTATAATCACAGTAATGATAATGATGATGCTGTTGATCCTCATCACAATAATATTAAAATTGGTATTAGTGATAATTGATAATGATAATAATAATGCTAGTAATGATAATAATGATAATGATAATGATAAGAGTAATGATGTATTGATAATGATCATGATAATAATGCCCACAATGATAAAATGATAGTAATGCTGGTGATAATGATAACAATAATAATAAGGAATATGATATATATGATTATGATATATGATGATGATAATAATGTTGATAATAGTAGTAATAACAATGACGATAATAACGATGATTCTAATAACATAATAACAAAATTACAACCGTAGAGTATATCTTTTTTCAAGATATACACCACGCCCCTACACCACGCCCCTACACCACGCCCCTACACCACGCCTCTACACCACGCCCCTACACCACGCCCCTACACCACGCCTCTACACCACGCCCCTACACCACGCCCCTACACCACGCCCCTACACCACGCCCCTACACCACGCCCCTACACCACGCCCCTACACCACGCCCCTACACCACCCTTTATGACCTAGGCCAATAACCCAAGGCTAAGTCATGGGAAAACACCACCTTCTCTCACCTTTAAAACACAAACGAAAAGATAATATATATGATCCTAAATCCTTTTTTGGGTACACCTCTCTTACAGAACAAGTAGAGTAGCTGATTCTCCTTAGAGGATCAGAATTTAGGGTTGACGGTTCATGGAGGGGAACTGACTTAACGAGTCCAGAGTATTTTATTACGAAAGATATTTTTATTATCGCTGTTATTTTTAGTAAGCGTCGTAATAGAAGTAGTAAAAATCGTTGTGATGGTGTAGTAGTTGTGGTGGTTGCAGTAGTAGTAGTAGTAGAGGTACTAGTAGTAGTAGGAGTTGGGATAATAGTTGAAATAACAGTAGTAGTGATGGTGGTAATGAAAGTAATTGTAGTAGTAATGGTAACAATGATACTAATATTAGAGACAGATCTAATTAGTCATAAACGTTTTAGTAGTGGTACAATTAGTGGTAATAGTAAAAGTAGTAATGATAACAGTAGTATTTGTAATAAGTAGTGATAATAGAAGTGGTAATAGTGGTAATATAGAATATAGTAACATTAGTAGTAGAAGTAGTAGTGGCAGTAGTAGTAGTAGTAGTAGTAGTAGAAGAAGAAGAAGAAGAAGAAGCAGTTGTAATAAGTAGCCATAGAAGTAGTAGTAAGAATAGTAGAAGCAATAGTAGATATATCAGTTTTAGTAGTAGTAGTAGTAGTACAAGAAAGAGAAGTAGTAGTAGCAGCAGTAGTAACAGAAGTAGTGACAGCAGCAGCAGCAGGAGTCGATTCCGGCTTCCTCTCGGCTGCTCCAGATTAAGGATTATGGCTGCAGCATCTTTAAGAAGGGAAAAGGACCCGAATAGTCATTGCTTTTCAGGCAGAATGGTCAGACCTGTATGTATTCCTTCTGGTTTTCTTAATTTTCTTCTTTTATTGCTGCAGCTACTACTACTGCTACAGCTACTGCTACTACTATTACAACTACTGCTACTATTACCATTACTACTGTTACTACTATTACTACTACTGCTGCTACTGCTACTACTATTACTACTACTGCTGCTACTGCTACTACTATTACTACTACTGCTGCTACTGCTACTACTATTACTACTACTGCTGCTACTGCTACTACTACCACTACCATTGCTATTACTACTACTACTACTGGTACTATATTTTTTTCTTCTTGTCTGCTGTTTCTCTCTCCTTCCCTAATTCTCTTGTTTTCACCC
>NC_091555.1:43853945-43863945 GCF_042767895.1 Penaeus vannamei
GAAAAGAAGGGACGTATCGAATGGAATGTATGGAAGGACGAAAGACGATAAAAAAAGAAAAGGAAAGAAGAGACGAATCGAATGGAATGTATGGAAGGACGAAAGACGATAAAAGAAAAGAAAAGGAAAGAAGGGGCGTATCGAATGGAATGTATGGAAGGACGAAAGACGATAAAAGAAAAGAAAAGGAAAGAAGGGACGAATCGAATGGAATGTATGGAAGGACGAAAGACAGTAAAAAAAAAAAAAAAAAAAAAAACAAGGGACGTATCGAATGGAATGTATGGAAGGACGAAAGAATAAAAAAAGAAAAAGAAAAGAAGGGACGTATCGAATGGAATGTATGGAAGGACTAAAGACAATAAAAAAAAAAAAGAAAAGAAGGGACGTATGCACGGCGGGGAAAGGAAATGGAGGCAAGATTTTCTTTCTTTTTTTTCTAATTGTCTTTCATTTTAGAATAAACACTTACCTACACCAATCACACCAAAATGAAAATATCCGAAATAATACACAATACATAAAAAACAGCAAAACCATCCCAATAATCAACTTAATGATACACACATAACACATCTTCCATACAAACAAACAAACAATAAATAATAACCTTAATGATACACACATAACTAACACACACACACACAAACAAACAAAAATTCTACCCAAACAAACAAACAAAAATTCTACCCAAACAAACAAACAAAAATTCTACACAAACAAACAAACAAAAATTCTACACAAACAAACAAACAAAAATTCTACCCAAACAAACAAACAAAAATTCTACCCAAACAAACAAACAAAAATTCTACCCAAACAACGTGGATGCCGCCGCCAGATCCCAAAGCATCGACAAGCAACTCTCGACCCTGTGATCTGTAGCATCTTCTTGCTCTCGCTACAGCATTACAGACGTAACGGGACTATCCTTGAGAATTTGTGAAGGGAGGAAGCCCGGGTTTTGACTCTGGCGCAACCCCGATATAGTGAACCTCCGGGACTCTCTTCGTATGAGGAGTGTCTCTATGGTTTTTATTATTGCTTTTCTCTTTTATTATTTTATTATTTTATTATTATTATTTTATTATTCTTTATTATTTTCTTTTCTCTCTTCGTATGAGGAGTGTCTTTATGGTTTTTATTATTGCTTTTCTCTTTTATTATTTTATTATTTTATTATTATTATTTTATTATTCTTTATTATTTTCTTTTCTCTCTTCGTACGAGCAGTGTCTCTATGGTTTTTATTATTGCTGTTGTGATTGTTGATTTATTATTGGTGTTGTCGTTATTTTGATTATTGGAATTGTTATTGTTATTGTTGTAATTATCATAAAGAACTGAGACTAGACACTCTCGTTTACACTATCGCCAGTATTACATTCAAAATCAAGAGCGGGGGCGGGGGTGAGAGAGAGGGGGGAAGGGAGGGAGGAAGGGAGGGAGAGAGAGAAGGGGGAAGGGAGAGAGAGAATGGGGGAAGGGAGGGAGAGAGAGAAGGGGGGAATGGAGGGAGGAAGAGAGAGAGAGAGAGAGGGGAGGAAGGGAGGGAGAGAGAGAAGGGAGGAAGGAAGGGAGAGAGAGAAGGGAAGAAGGGAGGAAGAGAGGGAGAGAGAGACAGGCAGGCAGACAGAAAATGAGAGAAGAATCGAAAGAGAGAACGACACTTAGACAAACACACAAACAAAAAAACCTTCACAGAAAGAACACAGACAGACAGACAGACGGACAAAGCAAGGACAAACAAGCAAGCACAAGAACAAAGCAGAGACGAGAGCAAGCAGGTCCCCCAGGCACAGTGCAAGCAAGCAGGTCCCCCAGGCACAGTGCAAGCAAGCAGGTCCTCCAGGCACAGTGCAAGCAAGCAGGTCCTCCAGGCACAGTGCAAGCAAGCAGGTCCTCCAGGCACAGTGCAAACAAGCAGGTCCTCCAGGCACAGTGCAAGCAAGCAGGTCCCCCAGGCACAGTGCAAGCAAGCAGGTCCCCCAGGCACAGTGCAAGCAAGCAGGTCCTCCAGGCACAGTGCAAGCAAGCAGGTCCTCCAGGCACCGTGCAAGCAAGCAGGTCCTCCAGGCACAGTGCAAGCAAGCAGGTCCTCCAGGCACAGTGCAAGCAAGCAGGTCCCCCAGGCACAGTGCAAGCAAGCAGGTCCTCCAGGCACAGTGCAAGCAAGCAGGTCCTCCAGGCACCGTGCAAGCAAGCAGGTCCTCCAGGCACAGTGCAAGCAAGCAGGTCCCCCAGGCACAGTGCAAGCAAGCAGGTCCCCCAGGCACAGTGCAAGCAAGCAGGTCCTCCAGGCACAGTGCAAGCAAGCAGGTCCTCCAGGCACAGTGCAAGCAAGCAGGTCCTCCAGACACAGTGCAAGCAAGCAGGTCCTCCAGGCACAGTGCAAGCAAGCAGGTCCCCCAGGCACAGTGCAAGCAAGCAGGTCCTCCAGGCACAGTGCAAGCAAGCAGGTCCCCCAGGCACAGTGCAAGCAAGCAGGTCCTCCAGGCACAGTGCAAGCAAGCAGGTCCTCCAGGCACAGTGCAAGCAAGCAGGTCCTCCAGGCACAGTGCAAGCAAGCAGGTCCTCCAGGCACAGTGCAAGCAAGCAGGTCCTCCAGGCACAGTGCAAGCAAGCAGGTCCTCCAGGCACAGTGCAAGCAAGCAGGTCCTCCAGGCACAGTGCAAGCAAGCAGGTCCTCCAGGCACAGTGCAAGCAAGCAGGTCCTCCAGGCACAGTGCAAGCAAGCAGGTCCTCCAGGCACAGTGCAAGCAAGCAGGTCCTCCAGGCACAGTGCAAGCAAGCAGGTCCTCCAGGCACAGTGCAAGCAAGCAGGTCCTCCAGGCACAGTGCAAGCAAGCAGGTCCTCCAGGCACAGTGCAAGCAAGCAGGTCCTCCAGGCACAGTGCAAGCAAGCAGGTCCTCCAGGCACAGTGCAAGCAAGCAGGTCCTCCAGGCACAGTGCAAGCAAGCAGGTCCTCCAGGCACAGTGCAAGCAAGCAGGTCCTCCAGGCACAGTGCAAGCAAGCAGGTCCTCCAGGCACAGTGCAAGCAAGCAGGTCCTCCAGGCACAGTGCAAGCAAGCAGGTCCTCCAGGCACAGTGCAAGCAAGCAGGTCCTCCAGGCACAGTGCAAGCAAGCAGGTCCTCCAGGCACAGTGCAAGCAAGCAGGTCCTCCAGGCACAGTGCAAGCAAGCAGGTCCTCCAGGCACAGTGCAAGCAAGCAGGTCCTCCAGGCACAGTGCAAGCAAGCAGGTCCTCCAGGCACAGTGCAAGCAAGCAGGTCCTCCAGGCACAGTGCAAGCAAGCAGGTCCTCCAGGCACAGTGCAAGCAAGCAGGTCCTCCAGGCACAGTGCAAGCAAGCAGGTCCTCCAGGCACAGTGCAAGCAAGCAGGTCCTCCAGGCACAGTGCAAGCAAGCAGGTCCTCCAGGCACAGTGCAAGCAAGCAGGTCCTCCAGGCACAGTGCAAGCAAGCAGGTCCTCCAGGCACAGTGCAAGCAAGCAGGTCCTCCAGGCACAGTGCAAGCAAGCAGGTCCCCCAGGCACAGTGCAAGCAAGCAGGTCCCCCAGGCACAGTGCAAGCAAGCAGGTCCTCCAGGCACAGTGCAAGCAAGCAGGTCCTCCAGGCACAGTGCAAGCAAGCAGGTCCTCCAGGCACAGTGCAAGCAAGCAGGTCCTCCAGGCACAGTGCAAGCAAGCAGGTCCCCCAGGCACAGTGCAAGCAAGCAGGTCCCCCAGGCACAGTGCAAGCAAGCAGGTCCCCCAGGCACAGTGCAAGCAAGCAGGTCCCCCAGGCACAGTGCAAACAAGCAGGGTGCCACAGAGAGTGCATTTGCATGGGAAGGGCCGCTCCTTCGCCATTTTAACGACTCGGACCGCAAAATAACGATCAACTGCGCAAATTTTCGTGTTGCAAATTCCTTTCCTATCTCTTTGCATGGTCGTGTTATCGTCTCGTTTGGGAATTCGGTTCGTGATATCAAATGATGTGTTTTATTAATGATACAGGTATTTAGTGTCAAGTTTTTTTTAATGAAACTATCTACATGTCGAGTGTAAAATGTTATGAAATGAAATGAAATCAGGAAATTGATGATACTGAAGTGGTTGATTTTTTTTTCATAATGCGACAAAGAGCAATTATAATGAAATAATGATAATGATATTGCTTTCATTATATTATTTTGATAAGGAGAACCATAATGAAAAAGAATGATGATAGTGGCTACGAAATTAAATTATTTTGTCGTGAAGATAAAAGCGAATAGAGAATGGAAAGAAGAACAGAAATGAGAAAAAAATAACATGAAGATACAAAATTATTTTTTTTTTCGTCCTTGGGGCTAACTTCAACAATGTTACAAAGGTGAACAATGTAAATAAAAAGTTTTTAAAATACGACCACAAGAAACCATTCAGAAATTTTCAACTCTGAATTTTACTCCTGTCTTGTCAAACGCATTTCTTGTTATGCTGACATTTATAAAAAAAAAAAAAAAAAAAAAAAAAAAAAAGTCTACATACCGTACGTTTTCCGAATTTTTTAGATTTTTGAGACGAAATTTTGGAATGACGGGTTGTCTACATAATAGGAGTTTCAGAAGAGAAAATATATATGTCTCTTTCCTTCTTTCTCTGTTTCTTTTCTGTCTTTCTTTTTCTCTTTTTTTTTATTTCTTTCTTCTTCTGTCTTTCTTTCTTTCTTTCTCTCTTTCTTTTTCTGTCTTTCCTTTTTCTCTTTCTTTTTCTCTTTCTTTTTCTGTCTTTCTTTCTTTCTCTCTCTCTTTCTTTTTCTCTTTCTTTTTCTGTCTTTCTTTCATCCTTTTTTCTCTCTTTCTTTTTTCTGTGTTTCTTTTTCTCTTTCTTTTTCTGTCTTTCTTTCTTTCTTTTTTATGTAAAGGGGAGAGAAAAAATACAATTGATGTGTGCACATGGAAATAGACATTGACTTTTTTAATCTTCATTGATTCTTTATTGTCTTTATCCATTCCTTTTCCTCTTTCAAGATACGGAAAGAGGGGGAGAGAAACAGGGGTAAAGGAGAAAGGATTCACCCCCTTTTTACCGAATTAGGGAGACAGAGAAAGAGAGATAGGGAGAGAGAGAGAGAGAGAGAGAGAGAGGGGGAGGGGAGGGGGGAGAGAGAGAGAGACAGACAGATAGATAAATAGATCGAGAGAGAGATATAAATTACATAGAGAGAGAGATAAATACATAGAGAGAGGGGGGGAGGAAAGAATAAAAGAGGAGGTAAAGATAGGTTATCAGACATTTTATCTAATTCACACAATGAGACAAAGAGATAGAGGGAAATTATATACTGTTGTGTTGATGGATATAAATAAGCATGATTTTTTTTCTATTTCCTTCAACGGACGGAAGATGGGAGGCAGTGAAGAGGAGAAAGAATAGAGGAATAGATGAATAGATAGATAGGAAGGTATGCTTTAATTGACGGAAGACACCAGAAAGGAGGAAGAGGAAAAGAGAAAGCTGATAGATAGAGAGAGAGATAACCAAATATACATAGAGATACATTTACTTGATAAAAATAATGTTTATCTTTTTTCATCGTTTTTCTTTACAGAGATAATGCAAAAAACACATGAAATATATCGTAATAGACTGACAACATTTGAGAACGACAGTGAGAAAAAACAAACAAATTATATTCCACTTTTGACAATTATGTAAATATAAATTTGCGGAAAAACTGACAGACAAAATAACGATCAACTGCGCAAATTTTCGTGTTGCAAATTCCTTTCCTATCTCTTTGCATGGTCGTGTTATCGTCTCGTTTGGGAATTCAGATGGACGGTAAGCGACTCGTGATATCAAATGATGTGTTTTATTAATGATACAGGTATTTAGTGTCAAGTTTTTTTAATGAAACTATCTACATGTCGAGTGTAAAATGTTATGAAATGAAATCAAATCAGGAAATTGATACTGAAGTGGTTGATTTTTTTTTTTCATAATGCGACAAAGCGCAATTATAATGAAATAATGATAATGATATTGCTTTCATTATATTATTTTGATAAGGAGAACCACAATGAAAAAGAATGATGATAGTGGCTACGAAATTAAATTATTTTGTCGTGAAGATAAAAGCGAATAGAGAATGGAAAGAAAAACAGAAACGAGAAAAAAAATAACATGAAGATGCAAAAGTTTTTTTTTTTCGTCCTTGGGGCTAACTTCAACAATGTCACAAAGATGAACAATGTAAATAAAAAGTTTAAAAAACACGACCACAAGAAACCATTCAGAAATTTTCTACTCTGAATTTTACTCCTGTCTTGTCAAACGCATTTCTTGTTATGCTGACATTTATCAAAAAAAAAAAAAAAAAAAAAAAAAGTCTACATACCGTACGTTTTCCGAATTTTTTAGATTTTTGAGACGAAATTTTGGAATGACGGGTTGTCTACATAAGAGGAGTATCAGAAAAGAAAATATATATATGTCTCTTTCCTTCTTTCTCTGTTTCTTTTTTTCTTTCTTTTTTTTTCTCTTTCTTTTTCTATCTTTCTTCCTTTCTCTCTTTCGTTTTTCTTTCTTTCTTTCTCTCTTTCTTCTTGTTCTTTCTCTTTTTTTCTTTTTTTTCTTTTTCTTTCTCTCTTTCTTTGTTCTCTTTCTTTTTCTTTCTTTCTTTCTCTCTTTCTTTTTTCTATATTTCTTTTTCTCTTTCTTTCTTTCTGTCTTTTCTTTTCTTTCTTTCATTTTCTCTTTATTTTTCCTGTCTTTCTTTCTTTCTTTTTTATGTAAAGGGGAGAGAAAAAATGCAATTGATGTGTGCACATGGAAATAATTCACATTTTTAATCGTCATTGATTCTTTATCGTCTTTATTCTTTCCTTTCCCTCTTTCAAGATACGGAAAGAGTAGGGGAGAAACAGGGGTGAAGGAGGAAGGATTTCCCCCCTTTTTACCGAATTAGGGAAACAGAGAAAGAGAGAGAGAGCGAGAGAAAGAGAGAAAGAGAGAGAGAGAGAGAGGGAGGGGAGGGGGGAGAGAGAGAGAGACAGACAGATAGATAAATAGATCGAGAGAGAGAGATAAATTGCATAAAGAGAGAGAGATAAATACATAGAGAGAGGGGGGGGAGGGAAGAATAAAAGAGGAGGTAAAGATAGGTTATCAGACATTTAATCTAATTAACACAATAAGAGAAAGAGATAGAAGGAAATTATATAGTGTTGTGTTGATGGATATAAATAATTATGATTTTTTTTCTATTTCCTTCAACGGACGTAAGAAAGGAGGCAGTGAAGATGAGAAAGAATAGATGAATAGATAAATAGGAAGGTATGCTTTAAATGACGGAAGACACCAGAAAGGAGGGAGAGGAAAAGAGAAAGGTGATAGACAGATAGAAAGATAGCCATATATACATAGAGATACATTTGCTTGATAAAAATAATGTTTATCTTTTTTTATTGTTTTTCTTTACAGAGGTAATGCAAAAAAAACACATGAAATATATCGCAATAGACTGAGAGAGAGAGAGAGAAAGAGAGAGAAAGACAGACAGACAGACAGAGACAGACAGATAGAGAGCGAGAGAGAGAGAGAGAGAGAGACAGATAGACAGATAGATCGAGAGTGAGAGAGAGAGAGAGAGATAAATTACATAGAGAGAGAGAGAGATAAATACATAGAGAGAGGGGGGGAGGAAAGAATAAAAGAGGAGGTAAAGATAAGTTATCAGACATTTTATCTAATTAACACAATTAGAGAAAGAGATAGAGGAAAATTATATACTGTTGTGTTGATGGATATAAATAAGCATGATTTTTTTTCTATTTCCTTCAACGGATGTAAGAGAGGAGGCAGTGAAGATGAGAAAGAATAGATGAATAGATGAATAGATAGATAGGAAGGTATGCTTTAATTGACGGAAGACACCAGAAAGGAGGAAGAGGAAAAGAGAAAGCTGATAGATAAAGAGAGAGATAACCACATATATAGATACATTTGCTTGATAAAAATAATGTTTATCTTTTTTCATCGTTTTTCTTTACAGAGATAATGCAAAAAACACATGAAATATATCGCAATAGACTGACACGTTTGAGAACGACAGTGAGAAAAAACAAACAAATTATATTCCACTTCTGACAATTATGTAAATACAAATTTGCGGAAAAACTGACAGACAGTATAAAACAGACAGACAAAATTATACAGACAAAAATAGGGAGAAATGATACAGAAAACAAATGAAATAAAATGAAAAACGAGGAAAAAATTAAACAAAACAAAAAAACGAAAAAAAGGTAAAAAAATATATACATTAATTAAAAATCCTCTCCCAAATGTATCTCGTTTCACAACATTTCGTTCAGTGACGCCAGTAATCACTCACACTCAGCCATTCCACGCGGCTAAATTATTTTCCAAATTTAATTCTCTTTTTTCTTTTTTTTCGTTTTTTTTATTACGCTTCTAGCACGAATGATTCACAAAGAGTGTGGAAGTTCATTAAGGAAAGAGAGTAAAAAAATATATAAAATGTAATAAAAAAAGAAGATGAATAAGAAATAAACATTAAAAAGAATTAAGAAGATACAGAGCAAGAAGTAAAAGAGGAGGAATTAGAATAAAGATAAGAATAAAGACACAAAAATGAGAAAGAGAGGTGGCGAGAGACGTAAAAGCGTGTTTTGACTGACAAAAAAAAAAGAAATAAAATAAGAAAAAAGATAAGATAAACAAATAATCTTTAAATCACCATCAAAAATACAACAACAACAACAACAAAAACACTACAAAACACACACAAAAAGAAATACGAATCAAGAGCAAGACGAAGCCGAGAAAGGAGAGAAAGAGAGAGAGAGAAGAGATAAAAAATAAAAGATTAAAAAGATGAACCCAGCTTTTTGCTAACATTATTTTCTTGCCGAGACACGTCGACATGGACACAGGCTGGAAACTCTTGGGGTCCATTCGACTGACTTCGAAGGGGGGGGGCAGAGGGAGAGGGGGAGGGAGGGGGGAAAAGAGGAGAGAGGAGCGGGAGGGGAGGTAGAGGGAGAGAGAGGGAGGGAGGGGAGGGGAGGGAGAGGAGGGGGAGGGAGGTTCAGAGGGAGGAGAGAGGGGGAGGGGGGTAGAGAGGAGAGAGGGGGAGGGAGGGGTAGAGGGAGAGAGGGGAGAGGGAGGGAGGTAGAAGGAGAGGTAGGGGGAGGGTGTGTAAGAGGGAGAGAGGGGGTAGGGGAGGAGTGAGGTGCAGGGGAAGAAAGGTGGGTGATCGGGTGGGGGAGAGGAGAAGGATGGGTGAGAGGGAAAGGGAGAGGATGGGTGAGGGGGAAGGGGGAGGGGGGTAGAGAGAGAGGGGTACGGTGGGTAGAGGGAGAGAGGGGGAGGGAGGAGTAGAGGGCAGACGAGGGGAGTGGGTGAGAGGTAAGAGGGAGAGGGGGAGGGAGGGAGTAGAGGGAGAGAGGGGGAGAGGGGTAGAGGCGAGAGAGGGGGAGGGGGAGGGTAGAGGGGGAGGATGGAGAGGGAGGGAATGGGTGAAGGGGGAAGGGGAGGGCGAGGAAAGGTGGGTGGGAAGAAGGAGGAAATCGGTGGAGAGGGGTGAGAGGGGAAGGGTAGAGGGAGAGAAGGGGGAGGGGGAGAGGAAGGAACTAAAAGGTGGGTGAGGGGGGGAAGTGGGAGGGGATAGGGGGTTGGAAGGGGAGGAAGGAGGGGAAGGAACTAAAAAGGGAGGTGAGGGAGGAAGAGGAAGGGATAGGAGGAGAAGAGGAGGAAGGATGGGGAGAAGAGGGAGGCGGAGGGAAGAAGAGGAGAAGAAGAAAGAAAAGATGAGATATAAAGCAAGGAAGGAGAATTTGGAGGAAGGAAATAGAAAAGAAAAGATGTTAATGAGAATAAAAAAGAAAGGGATGGGGAGGAGAACAAGGGAAGGGAAAAACGAAAGGGGAAGCGGGGGGAGGAGAGAAGGCGGCGGATAGAAGAGAGAGAAAAAACATGAAAAAGATTAGGAATGAGAAAGGAGAAGA
>NC_091555.1:43868945-43873945 GCF_042767895.1 Penaeus vannamei
AAGCAGAAGAAGAAGCCAAAGACGCGAAAAGCAGAAGAAGAAGAAGCCAAAGACGCGGAAAGCAGAAGAAGAAGAAGCCAAAGACGCGAAAACCAGAAGAAGCCAAAGACGCGAAAAGCAGAAGAAGAAGAAGCCAAAGACGCGAAAAGCAGAAGAAGAAGAAGCCAAAGACGCGAAAAGCAGAAGAAGAAGAAGCCAAAGACGCGAAAACCAGAAGAAGCCAAAGACGCGAAAAGCAGAAGAAGAAGAAGCCAAAGACGCGAAAAGCAGAAGAAGAAGAAGCCAAAGACGCGAAAAGCAGAAGAAGAAGAAGCCAAAGACGCCGAACTAAGGAACGGCGTTAAAAGGCGAGTCATTCCGCGTTCCAGCCAGAGAGACGGAACGAACGCTCCGGCGGTGACGTAACTCAACCCGGATTCATAGCGCCGCCCGCAAGGCATCAAGCGGCGCTGCTTTTATGAAACGGCGGAGCTGGAATGTACATAGACACGGCTGGGTATGGCGGAGGAGGGAGGGAGGGAGGGAGGGAGGGTGAGGAGAGAGGAGGGAGGAAGGGAAGATGGGAGGAGGGAGGAAGGGAAGATGGGAGGAGGGAGAGACGCGAAAAGCAGAAGAAGAAGAAGCCAAAGACGCGAAAAGCAGAAGAAGAAGAAGCCAAAGACGCGAAAAGCAGAAGAAGAAGCCAAAGACGCCAAAATCAGAAGCCAAAGACGCGAAAAGCAGAAGAAGAAGAAGCCAAAGACGCCAAAAGCAGAAGCCAAAGACGCGAAAAGCAGAAGAAGAAGCCAAAGACGCCGAACTAAGGAACGGCGTTAAAAGGCGAGTCATTCCGCGTTCCAGCTAGAGAGACGGAACGAACGCTCCGGCGGTGACGTAACTCAACCCGGATTCATGGCGCCGCCCGCAAGGCATCAAGCGGCGCTGCTTTTATGAAACGGCGGAGCTGGAATGTACATAGACACGGCTGGGTATGGCGGAGGAGGGAGGGAGGGAGGGAGGAAGGGGAGATGGGAGGGAGGGAGGAAGGGTGAGGAAAGAGGAGGGAGAGAGGGAGGAAGGAGAGGAAGGAGGGAGGAAGGGAGGTTGGGAGGAGGGAGGGAGGGTGAGGAGAGAGGAGGGAGGGAGGGAGGGTGACTGAAATGTACATAGACACGGCTGGGTATGGCGGAGGAGGGAAGTGAGGGAGCGAGGGAGGGAGGGAAGATGGGAGGAGGAGGGAAGATGGAGGAGGGTGAGAGAGAGGAGGGAGGGAGGGAGGGCAATTGAAATGTACATAGACACGGCTGGGTATGGCGGAGGAGGGAGGGAGGGAGGTGAGGGAAGATGGGAGGGAGGGAGTGGGTGAGGAGAGAGGAGGGAGGAAGTGAGGGATGATGGGGAGGGTGAGGAAAGAGAGAGGAGGGAGGGAAGGAGAGGGAAGATGGGAGGGAGGGGAGAGAGTGAGGGTGAGGAAAGAGGAGGGAGAGAGGGGAGGAAGGGAGGGAGGGAGGAAGGGAAGATGGGAGGAGGAAGGAGGGAGGGGATTAGGGAGGGAAGATGGGAGGGGAGGGAAGTAGGGAGCGAGGGAGGGAGGGTGAGGGGAGAGGGAGGGAGGGGTGAGAGAGGAAGGGAGGGAAGGTGAGGAAAGAGAAGGGAGGGGAGGGTGAGGAGAGAGGGAGGGAGGGAGGGAGGGAGAAGAGAGGAGGGAGGGAGGAGGTTGGGAAGGGAGGGAGGTAGGGAGCGAGGGAGGGTGAGGAGAGAGGAAGGGAGGAAGGGAGGGTGAGAAAGAGGGAGAGGGAGGGAGGGAGGGAGGGTGAGGAAAGAGGAGGGAGGAAGGGAGAAGATGGGAGGGGGAGGGAGGGAGGGTGAGGAGGAGAGGAGGGAGGGAGGGTGAGGAGAGAGGAGGGAGGGTGACTGAAATGTACATAGACACGGCTGGGTATGGCGGAGGAGGGAGGGAGGGAGGGAGGAAGGGGAGATGGGAGGAGGGAGAGAGGGAGGGTGAGGAAAGAGGAGGGAGAGGGAGGAAGGAGGGAGGAAGGGGAGATCGGAGGAGGGAGGGAGGGGGAAGGCGGGGAGGGTGAGGAGAGAGGAGGGAGGGAGGGAGGGAAGATGGATGGGAGGAGGGAGGGAGAGAGGGTGAGGAGAGAGAGGGAGGGAGGGGGAAGATGGGAGGAGGAAGGAGGGAGGGAGGAGGAGGAAGGGAAGAGGGAGGAGGGAGGGAGGGAGGAAGGGGAGGGAGGGATGAGGGGAAGATGGGAGGAGAGAGGAGGGAGGGAAGGGAAGATGGGAGGAGGGAGGGAGAGGAGGGAGGGAAGATGGGAGGAGGGAGGGAGGAAGATGGAGATGGGGAGGGGAGGGGAGGGAAAGATGGGAAGAGCAGGAGGACGTGAGGAAGAGAAGATGGAGGGAGGAAGATGGATGGGAGGAGGGAGGGAAGGTTGGGAGAAGGGAGGGAGGGATGAGGGAAGATGGGAGGAGGGAAGTAGGGAGCGAGGGAGGGAGGGAAGATGGAGGAAAGAGGAGGGAGGGGAGGGAGGGGAGAGAGGAGGGTGGAAGGGGGAAAGATGGGAGGAAGGGAGGAGAAGATGGAGAGGAAAGAAGAGGGAGGGAGGGAAGATGGGAGGAGGGAAGGAATTGGGAGGGTGAGGAGAGAGGAGGGAGGGAGGAAGGGAAGATGGGAGGGAGGGCAGGGAGTGAGGGAAGGAGAGAGGAGGGAGGGAGTGAGGGAGGAGGAAAGAAGAGGGAGGGAGGGAGGGAGGGAAGATGGATGGGAGGGAGGGAGGGAGGGAGGTGAAGGAAAGAGGAGGAGGAAGGGAGGGAGGGTGAGGAGAGAGGAGGGAGGGAGGGAGGGAGGAGGGTGAGGGAAGATGGGAGGAGGGGAAGGAAGGGGAGGGTGAGGAAAGGGGAGGAGAGAGGAGGAGGAGGGAGAAGGATGGGAGGGAGGGAGGGAGGGAGGGAGGAAGAGGAGGGAGGGAGGAGGGAGAGGGGAAGATAGGAGGATGGACAGGGTGATGGATGATAGGGTGAAAGGAGGGATGGGGAGGTTGGGGAGGAGAACGAGGTCGGTCGGAGGGAAGAATGGGAAAGAAGGGAGAGGATAGATAGATAAGATGAAGGGAGAGAAGGTTAGGGAGGAAGAGGAGGGGTGGGCAGGGAGAAAGGAGTGGGGTTGTATGAGGAGGAAGGTTGTGGAGGGGAAGATGGGGAGGGTGGAAGGAGGGAGGGTGGAAGTAGGGTGAGAGAGAGGTAGGAGGGAAGGGGGAAAGGAGGCATGATGGAGGGAGGGAGGAAAAAAGGAAGAGGGAGAAAGAAAGAAGGGAGAGAGTGACTAGGAAGAAGGAAGGAGCGAAGGAGGAGAATGAAGAAGACAGAAAGAAGAAGAGGCGGAGAGATCCTAGAAGTAAGGAAGAAGGAGGGAAAAGGGAAGAAGAAATCAAGAAAGAAAGAGAGAGACAGACAGAGAGAGAAAGACAAACAGAGACAAAAAGAGAGAGAGAGAGAGCAAGAGAGAGAGAGAGAGAGACAAAATGAGAGAGAGAAAGAGAAACAGAGAAACAAAGAGAGAGAGAGGGGGAGAGAGAGAGAGAGAGAGAGAGAGAGAGAGAGAGAGAGAGAGAGGGAGAGAGAGAGAGAGAGAGAGAGAGAGAGAGAGAGAGAGAGAGAGAGAGAGGGAGGAGGGAGAGAGAGAGAGAGAGAGAGAGAGAGAGAGAGAGGGAGAGAGAGAGAGAGAAAGAGAGAGAGAGAGAGAGAAACAGAGACAGAAACAGGGAAGGACAAAGAGAGAGAGAGAGAGAGGGAGAGAGAGAGAGAGAGAGAGAGAAACAGAGACAGAAAAAGAGACACAAAATAAAGAGAGAGACAGACAGACAGAGAAAGAGAAACAAAAAGAGAGAAAGAGAGACAAAAAAAAGAAAGAGAGAGAGAGAGAGAGAGAGACCTCACGACGAACAGAATCGGCGCCCTATCACTGTTATCGGTTTCAGATTCCGCAAGACTTAATCTCTTATCACAAAGGATTTATCAAAGCAAAATCGCAGCCCCACCGTTTGGCAACATCATCATCCAATTTTTATGTTGTCGGAGAAGCGGAAACGGAGGTCGAGAAACCCCTTTTATATTTCAACTTGTCTGTGTAAATGTCTGTATGGTTGTGAGAGCGTGGGTGGAGTTGTCTGGGGAGTTGGAGTTGTCTGTTGGGTTGTTGAAAGTGTTTTGGGGGGATTGTGAATGTGAAGGAGGGTTGTAAATGCATGTGTGGTTGTAAATGCATGTGTAGTTGTAACTGTGTGGGGTTGTAATCGTCTGTGGATCGTTGAAAGTGTTTTTATGATTGTGAATGTGAAGGAGGGTTGTAAATGCATGTGTGGTTGTAGATGTATGTGTGGTTGTGTGTGATTGTAACTGTGTGGGGTTGTAATCGTCTATGGATCGTTGAAAGTGTTTTTATGATTGTGAATGTGAAGGAGGGTTGTAAATGCATGTGTGGTCGTAGATTTATGCGTGGTTGTGTGTGGTTGTAACTGTGTGGGGTTGTAATCGTCTATGGATCGTTGAAAGTGTTTTTTGTGATTGTGAATGTGAAGGAGGGTTGTAAATGCATGTGTGGTTGTAGATGTATGTGTGGTTGTGTGTGGTTGTAACTGTGTGGGGTTGTAATCGTCTGTGGATCGTTGAAAGTGTTTTTATGGTTGTGAATGGAAAAGGACTTGTAAATGTCTGTGGATTGTGACAGGGGTTGTAAATAGGTTTATACTTGTTCAGGTGTGTGTATGATTGAAACTGTATGTATGTATATACATATATGGTGGTAATAACGTGTAATAGATTGTAGACGTGCGCGTGATCATAAATATGTGTAGAAGTGAATGTGTACGTTGGAATCATGTGTGATCTAAATCTGAGCGTGGCTACAAATGTGTATGTTGTTTTACATGTATGTGTGGCTCGAAATGTGTGCAACAGACAGATAAATTCACACATACACACAAACGTCATACACACACACTGATACACACACA
>NC_091555.1:43882428-43884928 GCF_042767895.1 Penaeus vannamei
ATAAATCATTTCGCATTAGTGAGGGTTTCCGAAGCACACACACTTATACGTACACATACATACATGTACACACATACACATACGTCCACACATGAACGCACATGTCCATGCTTTCCCCACACACGCATCGCACGAAAATCTGGAAAAAAAACGTATGCATTTGATCCTTATTTCACCATTGCACAAGGTCGGAAATCACGTGGCTCCACCTGTTATTTAAAAGCAGCGCGAGAAATGGATAGCATCGTACATCATGCATCCCGCGCGTGTTAACGAGTGTTGCCATCATGAGAGTCGACAGATGACGGCTGTTCGTCTCCTATAATCACCAAATACCATTGTTAACCGAAAGGGAGACAAGAGGGATTGAATTTTCACGAGATTGATGCCTCCGAGCGATGCCACGCCAGGCCCTCATGTCCTGCGGGGACGTGACGGCGAGAAACAAAGGAGGAAAAAAGAGAAGGACAACGATCACATTCTGTACGGCAGAGGGGCGCCATAGACAGCTCGAGGTAGGAAAACAATTTTTTTTTTTATGTAGGATCGGATGTTATTATTCCTTTTAAGCTGGAAATTCAAGAGGGAGATGGTTCGGCAGCCTGACCTTTCGAATTGCGGGTTTATAAGTACGTGTTTGTCTGTATGTTTAGTTCCCTTTATTTTTTTTTCTCTCTGTCTCTCTCTCTCTCTCTCTCTCTCTCTCTCTCTCTCTCTCTCTCTCTCTCTCTCTCTCTCTCTCTCTCTCTCTCTCTCTCTCTCTCTCTCTCTCTCTCTCTCTCTCTCTTTCTACACACACACACACACACACTTTCTCTCCCTCACACACACACTTTCTCTCTCACATACACACACAAACGTGTACACACACACACTTTCATACTCATACACATACACTCACATTTACACCCAAACTCACACACACACACACATCTATAAATGCGTGTCTTCTGATGTTGCATATTTATTTATCTGTCGCAGTTGGCCCGCTCGTTACGTGTGGCAACTACGCATAAATGTTACGTCACCGGATCTTAGAACAATACGACAGGTCCTTCCTTTCAACATCCAACGCCCTTTCTCATTAAATATTTAATCTTACACTTCTCATTTCTACTCTTCGTCTTAGGATCCTTTTCTTATACAAAAGATGTGTTGAATATAACCACCACGTATCTACCTTGTTCAGCTACTAGGCCTTCCCTCGCACCAAACAACTTCTTTGGTTAGTTTTCCACTTTGGTTAGTTTGTTGTTATTATATGTATGTATTCTTTTGTGTGTGTGTGTGTGTGTTGTGTGTGTGTTGTGTGCTTGTACGTGCGTGTGTGTGTGTGTGTGTGCATATTTATATATATATATATATATATATATATATATATATATATATATATATACATATATATATATACATATTTATTTATATATGTGTGTGTGTATATATATGTGTGTGTGTGTGTGTGTGTGTATGTGTGTGTGTGTGTGTGCAGTAAGCGACAAAAGTCATGTCATGAACTGAAGCTTCGAATCTGCCCTATACAAAAAGTGTGGTATGAAGCGAATGTTCGAGACGGATTTTGAAATAGGCTTGAAAGGTTTAGACCATAACTACATATATATATATATATATATATATATATATATATATATATATATATGTTGTGTGTGTATATATATATATATATATATATATATATATATATATATATATATGTGTGTGTGTGTGTGTGTGTGTGTGTGTGTGTGTGTGTGTGTGTGTGTGTGTGTGTGTGTGTGTGTGCAACAACGAAGGGAAGGGCAAGAAAACACACGAATATGCCGAAGGCCCTGACGAAGCAATAGTGAAAAGGCCTTCGGCATATTCGTGTGTTTTCTTGCCCTTCCCTTCGTCGTTCCCTTTGCAATCTGTTCAACATGATTTCCACACGTGCGTGTGTGTGTGTGTGTGTGTGTGTGTATGTGTGTGTGTGTGTATGTACGTATGCGTTGTGAGTGTGTGAATGTGTGTGTGTATTGTGAGTGTGTGAATGTATGGGTGTGTGTGTGTGTGTGTGTACGTGTATATATACATATGTATTTGAGAAATGAAATGTGTCCTTATTTAACGGTCGAGCAGTTAATTGATGTCCAGACCTCATAACCGAAATTAAATTTATCATTTCCTGTCTTGGGATTGGAAAGTTAAACTAGTTTCCAGGTTAATTTCATGGGAAAGGACTTTGCGCTGTGACTGTACTTGACAATAGCCTGTGAAAAGAGATATTTCACTCTCGTTTTCGAATATATTTGGAATTAAGTTAAACATCCTTTTTTGAAAAATAAATCCACGTATCATTTTTTTAAACAGTGGATGTGAATATTTCAACTTATATCAAAGAACGTCCAAGAACACACGTTACAATCAATTTTAATGATGATAATAGATCGATTTAAAGTCTCAATAACGGTCAAGAGGAACCACGAATTCCCGGAATCCGAACAGCTGATTGTATCGCTCTATA
>NC_091555.1:43889928-43902428 GCF_042767895.1 Penaeus vannamei
AAGAAGGAAAAGGAAGGAAAGAGGGAAAAAAGTAGAGCAAGAAGAGGCGTAAAAGATGAGAAAGAGAAAGGGGAGAAGAGAAATATAGAAAGAAGAAAGGCGGAGAAGAATTAAAGCGATGTGGATAGGAAGTGGAGACGGAAGGTTGGAGAATAATTAGATTTTAGGAGATGAAAGAAGGCGGAGAGCAGAGAAACGACAGGAAAAGAAATGAAAAAAGGAAGAGGAGAGGGAAATAAGGATTGCGAAAATGAAAAACAAATTAGGAAGATAAGATTTTAAATACAGGGAAGTAATCGAATGAAATAAATCCCAAGAAAAAAAAAAAGATATTCGGGAGATTAAAGAAGGAATAGAGAGACAACGTAATCATCTGATAGATAGATCTTCTCCTCCTCTCTCATCTTCTCCACCTCTCTCTCTCTTCCTTCATCTCCTTCACCTCTCCTCTGACTCTCTCTTTCCCTCCTCCATCTTCTCTTATTCCCCTGTCTCCCTTCTCCTTTCTTCCTTTGTCTCTCATCTTCCTCTATCTTTCTTTTTCCTCTCTTCCTCCTACTACTCTTCTCATATTCCCCTGTCTCCCTTCTCCTTTCTTCCTTTGTCTCTCATCTTCCTCTATCTTTCTTTTTCCTCTCTTCCTCCTACTACTTCAGCTCCTCTCCCTTACTCTGTATTCACCTACTCTATCTTCCTCTCTCCTTTCTTCGATTTCTCTTCTCCCTCTCTCCCTCCTCCATAATCTCACCTCCTCTTCTTCTTATCTTCCTTCTCGTTCACCTCTTCTTCTACCCTCTCCTTCACCTCCTCTGACTCTTCTCCTCTTCCATCTTCTCCGCCTCTCTCTCTCTTCCTCCATCTCCTTCACCTCTCCTCCGATTCTCACTTTCCCTCCTCCATCTTCCCCTCTCCTCTTCCATCATCTCTTCCTCCCTCTCATTCTCTCCTCCATCTTCACCTCTCCTCGTCCATCATCTCTTCCTCCCTCTCATTCTCCTCTCTCTCTGTCCCTCCTTTTATCTGTTCCTCCCTCTCATTCTCCCCTCCTTCTGGTCCTCCTTTTGTCTCGAAAAATAAACTTCGGTCAAGTGAGTCATTAGTGTGAACAGCTTCGAAAAGAAAGAAAGTGAAAAAAAAGAGAAAGAAAAGCTGAAGTAGTAGGAGGAAGAGAGAAAAACGAGAGATGGAGGAAGATGAGAGACAAAGGAAGAAAGAAGAAGGGAGACAGGGGAATAGGAGAAGATGGAGGAGGAAGAGAAAGAAAAGAAAGTGGAGAGCAGAGAAACGAAAAAAGAGATAGAAAAAAAAGAGAATGAAAAGAACTAGGAAAGAAAAGAAAAAAAGAAGTAGGAAAGAAGGAAAGAACGAAAGAGAAAAAACATAGAAGAAAAAAGAAATAGAAATAAATAGAGATAATCGATTAATGGATATATAGATGATAGGTCAATCCGTACGATGAAATGACTAATAAATTCGAATTTTTATTTTTTTATTTCTTTTTTTAAGTTCAAGAATTTAAATTGATACGAAATATGTTTCTCAAAATGGAAAAAGTAGAAGAAAAAATAGAAAAATAGTTTGTAGAAGAAAAAAGAAAAAAAACTCATTATGATTTATAAACGAAAAAAAAAAAAAACTTTCACATTCTCACAGTATCGTAAATAGAGAAAGTAAGAAAAAGAAGAAGAAATAAAGAAATAAAAATAGATATGACGACCTTGTACTTTCATTCCTGACCTTTCATGACCTTTCGAGCGAGGCTTAGCGTGACTGTGAAAGGCAATTTACATGATATCAATTTATATGATTATGAAATTATCTACATTTTCCTGGCACGAATATTCTATTACGTGGTTACTGAGCAGAGGTTTCAGGGTGTGTGTTCTTGTTATCAAGTTGTTATCGTCCTCTATTCTGTATTGTAATTTGCACACACGCATACATATATACATACACATACACGCACACGCATTCAAGCTCATATACACATACCCGCATACGTACTCACGCACACACACAACACGCACATGTACTCATAACATACACACACATACATACGCCCGCACGCCATAAAGAAACTAGTGAAACGTGGCGAAGGATCCCGTAGAGTTTTTGAGTTCAAGCAACTTAATTCTACTGGTTGCTGTCAATAAATAGGATAACCGCGACAGACGGATAAATAAGTAGATAGACAGACATACAGATAGACACACAGATGGATAGACATGAATAGACACCACACATCCTTTGACCGATAGACATTATATATACATGCATACATACACACACTGTATATACATCGCAGCTTCCTCACAGAAGCAATGCAGTTAACTCCCCTCCCCTTCCTCTCTTTCCCTCCCTCCCTCCTTCCTTCCTCCTCGTCTGCCTCCCTCCCCCCTCCCTTTCCCCTCCTTCCCTTCATCCATCCTTCCTTCCTCCTCCTCCTCTACCCCACTTCCTCCTTCCCTCCCTCCTTCCCCCTCCTCCCTCCCCCACTCACTCCTTCCCTCCCTCCTTCCCCCTCCTCCCTCCCTCCCTCCTTCCCCCTCCTCGGGCACTTACAATCCCATGAGTAAATCTCTCCCTAAAGACAGACACATTAGGGCTTCGAGGCGCGCTAAAACCCCCCGCGAAATAAATTCAGTTATCGGGGAATTCCCGGGGGATTTTGGCGCCGGCGGGAAATTTGAATTCATGTCGGAAGTTCCGGCGCCCTTTCCTGAATCGTAAATGCGTTTGGGGAAATGCTTCAAAAAGCAGTATTATTGTGTTTGAAATGCATGTTTTATTTATTCGTCTATTTATGCTTACGCCGGTGTTCGTGGAGGAATGCAGACGAAGGGAGGAAAGGAGAAACAATAAGAGGAAGAGAGATAGGGTTTGTGTGTAAATATATATATATATATATATATATATATATATATATATATATATATATATATATATATATATATATATATATATATATATATATATATATATATATATATATGTATATATACATATAATGTATGTGTGTATGTATATGTATATACACATATACATATATACATAAACACACACACGCACAGATTCACACACACACACACAAACACACACACACACACACACACACACACACACACACACACACACACACACACACACACACACACACACACACACACACACACACACATATATATATACATATATATATATATATATATATATATATATATATATATATGACTTTTTCTTCAGTTGGAATCAAATACGAAACAGAGGAAGAGGAAGACAGTTTGCAACAAATCCGAATCCAGACTTTGTTGCAAACTTGCATCCACCTGCAATTTCCGGCTCGCAAGACTTGTGAATGTTGCAAATGATCAACGCGTGTTTTCTCGCTTTTCTTTTGTCATCTCTCTTTTAACGTTTAACAAAAGAACATTTCCAGTAAACTTTTAACGTCTAACAAGAGAACATTTCCAGTAAATTGAGTAAAAAAAGAAAATAGCTAAGACACCCATACAAAACTAAAGAAAACGGAAAGACAGTGGCGCCATCTATTGTCTAGCATTTCGATTCCGCGAATGAAATATT
This sequence comes from Penaeus vannamei, assembly GCF_042767895.1. Lineage (NCBI taxonomy): Eukaryota > Metazoa > Arthropoda > Malacostraca > Decapoda > Penaeidae > Penaeus > Penaeus vannamei. The sequence continues at coordinate 43,893,511 of NC_091555.1, forward strand.
CACTTATACCATTTTTCCCGCTAATTTGATTCTCATTTCCCCCCGAGCATCGAGATCCTGATTTATCAATTATAATGTTCGCCGCACACATAAATCACCATAAAACTCACGAACAGAAAAAAAAAGTATAAAAAATATGTATCATTAATTTTCTTTCGCGAGGAAAATAGGGAGCTTGCTGGGGGGGAGGGGGAGGGTAAGGGGGAGTAGAGTCTCTTAGAGCTCGCTGGAACTTGGTTAAAGTTTGTTAGAGCTAAATAATGATCTTAGAGCTCGAAGGAGAGTCTTGTTTGTTCTTTAAGAGAGACAGAGAGATCGTTATAGCTTTTTTTGGCCTCACTGGAGATAACTGACGCTTGCTAGAATTTGCTAGATTTTGCAGAATTTTGTTTGAGCTTCTGATAACTTGCTAGAGCTTCCTAGAGCTTGTTTGAGCCTTCAAGAGCCACTTAGAGCGAACAGGAAGCGGACTTTGCTAATAGATCTAAAAGGTATCGCCATCGACATCCAGCTCAAAGATATATTTCAATTAAAAGTAAAAGATTTAGATATTTTCTCGTCAAAAGGAGAAAGAAAACGAGAATGACTTAGGGGGGGGGGGTCGTAGGAGGGAATGGGGGGGGAGGGGGAATTACTGATTCCTCATCTAGTTTCCTTCGTGAATAAAAACGATGTATTAAAATCATTTGAATCACGGTAGTAATTATCGCCATTACTGGCCTAATGATGCTGTAACGAGAAAGAAATAATGACGAAATATTTGCTCAACGAAGGAGCGAGGAAAGAAGACGAAAGGAGAATGGGAGGAAAATGATAAAGGAGGGAGGATGTGCATAAAACATTATGTCTGAGCAAGTGAATTGAGGAGAAGGGGGAGGGGGAGAAGGGGAAAGGGAAGGGGAGGGGTGAGGGAGGTGAAGGGGTAGGGAGAGGAGGAAGCGGAGGGTAAGGGGAAGGGGTGGGAGGTTGGGGAAGATAACGGGAGGAAGGGGAGGGGAAGGGGAAGCGGAGAAGAGGTAGGGAGTTGGGGAAGGGGTGGGGGTTGGGGGAAGATGACGGGAGAAAGGGAAGGGGAAGGGGGGAGGGGAAGAGGTAGGGAGTTGGGGAAGGGGGAGGGGAGAAGAGGCAGGGAGTTGGGGAAGGGGGGAGGGGGAGGGGTTTGGGGGTTGGGGAGGGGGGGAGGCTGGGGAAGATGACGGGAGAAAGGGGAGGGGAAGGGGAGAAGAGGTAGGGAGTTGGGGAAGGGGGAGGGGGAGGGGTGGGGGTTGGGGAGGGGGGGGAGGCAGCCGACGCCGACATGATTAAGGGGGAAAGTTCCTCCGCAGTGAGAATGGTGGTGAGAAAACGAAAATTTATCGGCGCTGGAACTTGAAGGTCTGTAAGTGTTGCCAAGACTTTGCGGCGCCCCCCCCCCCCTCTCTCCTACCCCATCCACTCCCCCTCCCCTCCTCCTTCCACTTCCCCTCTCCTTCCACTCCCCCTCCCCCACTCCGTCCACTCCGTCCACTCGCACTCCCCCTCCCCCACTCCGTCCACTCCCCCTCCCCCACTCCGTCCACTCCCCTCCCCCTACCCCGTCCACTCCCCGCCTCCGCTTTTCATCGCCCTCCTCCCCCCTCCTCCCCCCCCTCCCTTCCCCACCCCTCACCCTACCCACTAAACGTCCGGTCTTCTTTTTCTGTTTCTCTCGCTTTTATCGTGCTCTATTGCCTTCTGTTGTTCCATTTTATTATTTTTGCTATTTTCTCTCTTTCTTTCTCTTCTCTCTCTCGCTCTCTCTCACTCTCTCTCTCTCTCTCTCTCTCTCTCTCTCTCTCTCTATCTATCTATCTATCTCTCTCTCGCTCGCTCTCTCTCACTCTCTCTCTCTCTCTCTCTCTCTCTCTCTCTCTCTCTCTCTCTCTCTCTCTCTCCCTCTCTCTCTCTCTCTCTCTCTCTTTCTCTTTCTCTTTCTCTTTCTTTCTCTCTCTCTCTCTCTCTCTCTCTCTCTCTCTCTCTCTCTCTCTCTCTCTCTCTCTCTCTCTCTCTCTCTCTCTCTCTCTCTCTCTCCCTCTCTCTCTCCTTCTCTCCCTCTGACTCGTTCAGATCTAGAATCACTTTTATAAAGATAACTAATAATAACAATCGTAATGATAATGGTTATTACATCATCACCCTCATTAATTAAACATAAATATATTCAAAAGCCGATGATTATCTTCTTTGGAACACGAACCTAGTTTTTAATGATGAATATCTCATACATTTTAGTCACCCTTATCATCATAATAATCATCATCATAATCATTAACAGTCAGTTTCATAACCATAAATATATTCATAATTATCATCTTTCGTCCAAATATCAAAAATGCACTTAAATAGATTAGATGAATTATATTAGATATATAACAGTTTTCAGATTAATAGATGGGTTAACAGACAAATATGTATGTATATAGTTCATGTATACTTAAAAGATACAGGTAAAGATATACATATATGAATGAAAGGGTAGATAGATACAGAGAGAAATAATTAGACATAGGTACAAGGATAGATAGACAGACAGAGATGAAAAGAGAGACAGACGAAATGTTAGAATAGAAGGATGGATGAATAGACTGAAAGAGAAATTAATAGATAAAGGTACTCAGGTTAGACAGTTAGAGATGAAGAGATAAACAAACAGATTACAGAAATAGATTAATAGATGGGTATATTGCGCGTGAGCAAATGACACTCCCTGTATGAGTTTAAATTGCAGTCGCAAATGTTTCAGAAAAAGCAAATGCATTGTCAGAAGGAAAATCTCCTGGATTTTACCGATGCATTTCACTGTAAGTAAATTCACATTGTTTGTTATATGTGCCGGCGGGACTCTGGGCGCACTTTTTGGTTTCGCTTTACTTAAACCAGCTGTGCGGAGCTGTGGATTTTTATATATACATGCATATATATATATATATATATATATATATATATATATATATATATATATATATATATATATATATATATGAACACGTGTGGAACATTGTGCACACAAAAATAGAAAATGAAAATGTTTACTAAAAAACTGAAAATGGATCATCCATGTTTCTGGTTTTGTTCCTGAGGAGGGAAACTCATGTGAAGGGTTCAGAAACGTTACAAAATGATTTCTTCTCTATTTGGCCTCAATGTGTTTTTGTTCATTTTCATATATGTATATATATATATATATATATATATATATATATATATATATATATATATATATATATATATTTGTGTAGTATCAGTAGTAGTGTGTGTGTAGTGTATTAGTATTAGTAGTAAATGTGTGTGTGTGTGTGTGTGTGTGTGTGCGTGTGCTCATTTGTGTATGTGTATGTGTGTTTGTGTGTGTTGTGTGTATGTGTTTGAATAGACAGATAAACACAGATAGACAGACACACACAAACAAATAGGAAAGCAGATCGGACATGCAGGCATAGAGATATACACATAAAGATATAGATACAAAATGTTTGCTTGAAACAGCATAACAAACGCGTGTGCCTTTTCTTTCTCCTGTCCCCGGATCGTAAATTCCAAAATTCCGAACTTTAATAATATCCGGAAATCATTAGCGCATTGTAGGCCGGTTGAGGGACGAGGGGGTGCAGGGGGAATAGGGGGTGAAGGGGGGGAAATTTGGGGGGGAGGGGAATGGGGAGGGGGAGGGGAGGGTAGAGTGAGCACCACGGGGGAGGCAGGGAGGAGAGGAGGGCCAGAGTGGAGGGGGAAGTTGTGAGAGAGAGAAGTATTGGGAAGGAGAGGGAGGGAGGCAAGGAGAGGGAGGGAGGAGAGAGAAAGAGAGAAAGAGGTAGTGAGAGGAACAGGGAGTAAATGAAGGGAAGAGGTCGAGGGTGGTAAAGGTGGAGAGAGAGGAAATGAAGGCGATGGATAAGAGGGAGGGGGGAAGGAGGAAGAAAGGAGGGAGTGGGGGGAGGAGGATAGGGGAGAGTTGGAGGAAGGAGGGAGGGAAGTGAGGAGAGGGAGGAAGAGGAGAGGAGGGGGAGGGGAGAGGGAGGAAGGAGGGAGGGGGAAGGGAGAGGAGGAAGGAGGGAGGGGAGAGGAAAAAAGAAAGAGGGAGGGAGGGGGAAGGGTGAGGGAGGAAGGAGGGAGGTGGAGGGGAGAGGGAGGAAGGAGGGAGGGGGAGGGGATAGGGAGGAAGGAGGGAGGGGGAGGGGAGAGGGAGGAAGGAGGGAGGGGCGTGTTTATAACGGAAAATTATCTGCAGTGTAATCACGACCAGGTAAATTAAGTGCGATATTTCTTGTGTTTTTTTCCGGATTTTTTTTTCTCTCTTTTCACACTCACTTCTGTGTCTGTCTGTCTGTTTATCTGCTTAACTCCTCTGTCTTATTCACTTTGTCTCTTTGTCTTTGTCTGGTTGCCTGTTCTCTCTCCCTATCCCTCTCTCTCTCTATCTATCTATCTATCTCTATTTCTCCTTCTCTCTCTCTGTCTCTCTCTCTCTCTCTGTCTCTCTATCTATCTATCTATCTATCTATCTATTCATTCTATCTATATATATATATATATATATATATATATATATCTCCTTTTCTCTCTCTCTCTCTCTCTCTCTCTCTCTCTCTCTCTCTCTCTCTCTCTCTCTCTCTCTCTCTCTCTCTCTCTCTCTCTCTCTCTCTCTCTCTCTCCAAATAAATGAAATCCCACTGGCCACTCAGATAAAAATGCATAAACTAAATCACGGAAAAAGGATTTGTGATTGAAACTATTTTGTCGCGAAATTAATGCCCTGAAACAACAGCCATTGTTATTTTCACCGAGTAAAGCTATTATGATCATTTAGGATTTAAAAGCAGATAAATTCTCTTTCATAAACGATTTTGTCTCGATCTCTGTCCACTTCGCAAGGGTATATTTCACGGGCAATAAAGAGGTTTTATTGGTACAGTTTGTACTGTTTTTATTATTGGATTTCATATGAGTAACGTGTGTGTGTGTTTGTGTTTGTGTGTGTGTTTGTTTGTGTATGTGTGTGTGTGTATGTGCGTTTGTGTGTGTGTTTGTGTGTGTGTGTCTGTGTCTGTATGTGCGTGTTTGCCTTTCTGTCTGTCTGTCTGTATGTATGTAATGTACATACGCAAAGAATATGCGTAATTATCCTTGCTTTTACACACAGACACACATGCCGGCGCGCAGTGAGAGCTCGTGAGTGTACAAACACATTCATAATTACATGCATAAGCTCACCCCCCGTTAAGGAGACGGACGGACGCGTGCACATGCAAAATGCAACATGCAAATATAGCAATATTTCACGACCTCGTAAGGACCGCTGTTGAATACTTTCCGGAAGAAAGTTGCGACGGAGAGAACGGATGATGACGCAAATTGCATAAAAAAGAGGAAAGGGAGAGGGTGATGAGAGGGAGAGAGAGAGAGAGAGAGAGAGGGAGGGGGGGGAAAGAGAGAGAGAGAGAGAGAGAGAGAGAGAGAGAAAGAGAGAGAGAGAGAGAGAAAGAGAGAGAGAGAGGAGGGGGTGTAGTGGGGAAGAAGAAGGGAGAGAGATAGAAAGAGGGAGGGGTAGTGGGGAAGAAAAGAGAGGATTGTGAATAAGAGAGAGAAAGAGACAGACACAGCAAGAGGAAGAAGAAGAGAAAAGCGTAAGGGGAGAAGAAGAGAGAAAAATAGATAGACAGAGACAGACAAACAGACAGACAGACAGAGAGCGAGAGAAATAAAAAAGAGAGAGAAAAAGAAAGAAAAAGAGAGAGAGGTATTGGAAGGGGGAGGAGAGGCAAGAGGAGGAGAGAAAACCCGTCCCTGGAATATTTGCAATAAGAGTGATGGCAACATTTTGATTCAACAATAATGCTCAGGAAATGTCCCTGAGACCGGGAGCAGGGGGGGGGGGGCGAGAAGGGGGAAGGGGGAAGGAGAGGAGGAAGAGAAGGAAGGAAGAGAAAAGGAGAAAGGAAAATGGGGGAAGAAGGAGGAAGGAGAGGAAAAAGAAGGAAGGGAAGGAGAGGAGAAAAGAGGAAGGAAGGAAAGAGAAAAGGAGGAAAGGAAAGTGGGGGAAAGAAGAGGAAGGAGAGGAAAAAAAAAGGAGGGGAAAGAGGGGAGACAAGGAGGAAGGGAAGGAGGAAAGAAAAGGATGAAGGGAAGGGGGGGGGGGGGAAGAAGGAGGGAAGGAGAGGAAAAAGAAAGAAGGGAAAGAGGGGAGAGACAAGGAGGAAGGGAAGGAGGAGAGGAAGGAAAGAAATGGATGAAGGGAAAGTGGGTGGGAAAAGGGAGGAGGAACAGTGAAAGAACGTAGAAGGAAGGGAAGGGAAAGAGAGGAAGAGAAATAGGGCTTACAGAGGAAGGGGCAGGGGTCCATCTCCCCTCCCCCTACCCTCCTCCCCCTTCCTCCCCTCCCTGTGTCTTACAGAGGAAGGGGCAGTGGTCCATCTCCCCTCCCTCCCCTCCCCTCCTCCCCATTCTCCCTCCCCCCCTCCCTGTATCTTACAGAGGAAGGGGCAGTGGTCCATCTCCCTTCCCTCTCCCTCCCCCTTCCTTCCCTCCCCCCATCCCCTCTGTGTCTTGCCTGGGCCTTGCAAATTGTCTCTTCCACTTTGTTGCTTCCGTCGCGGTTGATGGAAGGTCCTCTCTCGAAGACGCGGCGCAAGGAGGTCTTCTCTCAAGGTCCACCTCGAATGGGGGTCTTTTTCACTCGTTTTTTTTTTTCACGCTTTCTCTCTCCTTCTTTTTCCCCTTTTTAGTTGTAGTTTAGTTTTAGTTTCTTTTTTCTGTTGTTTTTTCTTTTTTTCTGCTTCTCTCTTCGTCTTTTTTTATTTTCTTTCGTTAGTTTTTTTCTATTTATTTTTTTCTGGTTTCTCTTTCTGTATCGTTTTCTGTTTTCTCTCTCTTTATCTTTTTTCTTTCTCTCTCTCTCTCTCTCTCTCTCTCTCTCTCTCTCTCTCTCTCTCTCTCTCTCTCTCTCTCTCTCTCTCTCTCTCTCTCTCTTTCCTTTCCCTTTTCCTCTCTCCCTCTCCCTCTCCCTCTCTCCCTCTCTCCCTCTCTCCCTCTCCCTCTCCCTCTCTCACCACGTAGCCAGACATGTTGACGCCCTGCTGCATCTCCATTAAGACAAGAGCAGCAACTGTAGACTGGATGTAGTAAGGGGCGTGTCTCCCTTTACGAAACACTAAGGGTACAGGCGACTTTAGAGTGTATAGTTTCAGCGGATGAAAGGGGTTTCAGCAGCGAGGTTCAGGGGGGGGAGGGGCAGCAGGGCACCAGCAGGCAGGAGAAAGAAAGGAAAAGAGAGAGATTTATTGGGCAGCAGGGCACCAGCAGGCAGGAGAAAGAAGGAAAAAGAGAGAGATTTTATTGGGCAGCAGGGCACCAGCAGGGTTTCAGCAGTGAGGTTCAGGGGCAAGATGAGGGGGTCAGCAGGGCACCAGCAGGCAGGGCAAGGAAGCGGGAAGGGATCAAGCAGGTTGGTGGGCAGGAAAGCAGACGGGAAGGGATCAAGCAGGCTGGTGGGCAGGAGAGCAGACGGGAAGGGATCAAGCAGGCTGGTGGGCAGGAAAGCAGACGGGAAGGGATCAAGCAGGCTGGTGGGCAGGAAAGCAGACGGGAAGGGATCAAGCAGGGTGGAAGGCGGCAAGCAGGCGGGAAGGGATCAAGCAGGGTGGAAGGCGGCAAGCAGACGGGAAGGGATCAAGCAGGCTGGTGGGCAGGAAAGCAGACGGGAAGGGATCAAGCAGGCTGGTGGGCAGGAAAGCAGACGGGAAGGGATCAAGCAGGGTGGAAGGCGGCAAGCAGACGGGAAGGGATCAAGCCGGCTGGTGGGCAGGAAAACAGACGGGAAGGGATCAAGCAGGGTGGAAGGCGGCAAGCAGACGGGAAGGGATCAAGCAGGGTGGAAGGCGGCAAGCAGACGGGAAGGGATCAAGCAGGCTGGTGGGCAGGAAAGCAGACGGGAAGGGATCAAGCAGGCTGGTGGGCAGGAAAGCAGACGGGAAGGGATCAAGCAGGGTGGAAGGCGGCAAGCAGACGGGGAGGGATCAAGCAGGCTGGTGGGCAGGAAAGCAGACGGGAAGGGATCAAACAGGGTGGAAGGCGGCAAGCAGACGGGAAGGGATCAAGCAGGGTGGAAGGCGGCAAGCAGGCAGGAGGGCGGCAGGTGACGTGAAAGAGAGGCTTGGCCAGCGTCAGCATCATCATTAGGGGAGTGAGAGGCGCTCTGAAGATGGTCTTACGTGCATCATTATAGTTGCTGGTATAGAAGACTCGGTGCTAAAATGTGCTAAAACTTGGATGGTGTAGCGAATTTCGTCTTTTTTTTGGGGGGGGGGATAGTTGCTAACGAAGGTTTGTTTGGGTAAAAATGGAAAAATAATATTTTTCTCAAAAACATCATTATCGTGATTTTCTTATCGTTTCAATCTATCGAAGATTATTCTCTATCTAAGCTACATTCGATTTAAAACAGAATAACAACATAACCACCTCAAAAAGAAAAAAAAAATCGAGGGATAACGAAAAAATACAAATAAAATATTATAGTCTCCCCTTCTTTCTACCCGCTTTACTCCCTGGCTTTCCCCCTCCTCTCTCCCTCCCCTTTCTTCCCTCCTACATCACCCTCTTCCCCCTCTCTTCCCGCCCTTCAATTGCTCTTCAATCCACTTTCCCTCCCTTCCTCTTCTTCCCTTCCTTTCTAACCCCCTCTCCAATGCCCTTCCCCTCATTCCCTCTCTCTCTCCCACTCCTCTTCCTCCCTCTCTTTCCAACCCCTATTCCCCTCTCTCCCTTTCCTCCATTCTTCCTTCCAACTCCTTTTCCCTCTCTCTCCCCCTCCTGCCTCCCCTCCCTCCCTCATTCCCTCATCTCCCTCTCTCTCTCCCACTCCTCTATCCCTCCCTTAATCCCCTTCCTTTTCCAATCCCTCT
>NC_091555.1:43909928-43919928 GCF_042767895.1 Penaeus vannamei
AAACACATCTGTGAGAAATGATTCGTGATATGTATTGATAAAAAGACTATGCATTCGAGAATATTTCCGTTTTGTTTATATTTCAATACCATTCTCTCTCTCTCTCTCTCTCTCTCTCTCTCTCTCTCTCTCTCTCTCTCTCTCTCTCTCTCTCTCTCTCTCTCTCTCTCTCTCTCTCTCTCTCTCATTATTATCATTATGGCAATATTTTTGATCATCGTAATGATCATCATCGTTACTATTACTGTTATTCTTACGTTATTTTCATCATCATCATCATTAATATCATTATTATCACCATCATATTTGTTTCATTATCATTGTTATAATGATTATCAGCTATCATAAATATAATTATCATTAACATCACCATCATCATCATCATCATGACATCATATGTTTATATGTGTATGTGTGTATGTGTTTGTAAATGAGCCTATTGACATTTGCATGGATTAAGCAAATGATGCTTATTATTATGCAAAAAGGGGGGGGGTTGAGCGGAAGACTGAGATTGACGAGAAGCCTAAGCTCTGACCGAATTTTGAATAATTGTAACTGCCATCAACTTGTATCCGCTATTTTTGGTGACCGTTATTTCCGTTATTTCTGTTGCTCGTGGAGATGCCTTCACACATATTTTTTTCATGTAAATTATATCATTGTTCAGTTATGATAATGATCTTATATATATATATATATATATATATATATATATATATATATATATATATATATATATAGGTGTGTGTGATTAAGTGGCATTGAAAGCAGCAAATTTCTTTTTTCTTTTTAGGTACAAAACTCCTGTAAACATCTTAAATCTAAAATGCTCCAGAGTTCGCGATAACTTTCCTTTTTTCTAGAGATTAAACTCACTCCAGTCTAGAGGCTGGAGTGTATCTGTAATGTAAACAGTATTGAGGGTTAGGCGGCCAGTTATAGCTCAGGGACCAGGGCTATAAGGTCGGGACGTGAAAAACGGCTTTATTTACTCATTTGTTTGTTTGTTTCATTTTTATTTATTTAATATTGTTATGATAGTTGTATCTTTATTTGAGAAATAAGAACGTTATCTACATCTTAGAAGGGGCGGGAGTAGAGAGGAGGGGAAGGAGGGAGGTGGCTTTATCTTCTTTTATCTCGGTTTGGATAATATCTTTTTCCTGTTTTTCTTTTTTTTCTCTCTCTCTGTGTATATCAGATATCTTGGTCTCTTCCTTTCTGTTATCTTGGAGAAGTGATAAGTTCCTTTTTTCTTTTTTCTTTTTTCGTTTTTTTTTCTTTGTCTTTTTTTCATTTTCTTTCGTTTTTTTCATATTCTTCGGTTGCTTCCCCCTATACATATTTTCTCTTTTCTTTTTCTGATTTTTTTATGCTGTCTATTGTTTCTTTTTGTTTTTGCTTTTTCATCTTTGTGGGTTTGTGTGTGTGTCTGTCTGTCTGTCTGTGTACGTGTTTCACCCGGTCTAAAAAAAAAAAGGTAAAGAAACTGAAAACCAAGGCAACACTTTACTTTGAATGTTAGTTCATAAAGACATAAACAAAAGATTCGAAAAACACTTGCACATAAGAGAATAAGCAAAACGGAAAAAATGTATTTGTTTTCAAACACACGGATGAGCCTAATGACCTTTGTGATCATATTGAAAAGATCAATATGAATATATAATACAAACATTTATTTACATAGGAATAAGCACGCATGCACGCACGCACACACACACACACACACACACACACACACACACACACACACACACACACACACACACACACACACACACACACACTCACTCACTCACTCACACACATAAACACACACACAAACACACACTCACACACATGTATGTATATGTATGTATATATATATATAATTATATATATATATATATATGCATATATCTATACATACATATTTATATTCATATATATATATATATATATATATAAATACATACATACATATAGATAGATAGATAGATAGATAGATAGATAGATATAGATATAGATACATATATATATATATATATATATATATATATATATATATATATATATATATATATATATATATATATATATATATATATATATACATACATACATATACACATATATATGCATGTCTATATATACATATTTAAATTCATATATATATATATATATATATATATATATATATATACATATATATACATATATACATATATATTCATTATTCATATATATACCTATATATATACATATATATAAATACTTTTATATTCATATATATGTATATGCGTGTATGTGGTATTCATATGCACATCAATGCATCCAGAGACAAAGCCACAATAAGCAACTGCACCGTAGTGTTGCCGACGCAGCGAGCGACCAAAGGGCCGAGCGAGGGCGGCCCGACTCCGCTCCTGAAGAAGGCTTGCGACCCGGAGGAGGCCACTCCCGCCTACGGAAGGGCGCCGTAAATGCTATTCACGCTCTCGTACGAAGTGGCCGCCTCTGCCGCGCCCACCGGAACTTCCTCATACACATGTTCACCCTCTGTCGACTGAGGGGCATGGCGGTGCCCCCTCATGCCTCGCTCCCTCCTCACGGCTTCTTCAGGCGGGAATTCGAGAGGGCAGGGCGGCACGGGTGGGGGCAGGTCCTGGGCCCCGAGAGAGACCAAGGGCAGGTCGTCCTCCTGGCGGCGGGCTGTCTCTCCTGCGCTCCGCCTGCCGCGCCTCACGGAGGTCCAAATGTTGCGCAGGACCGACAGGAAACAGATCGGCAGAAGCAGCAGCAAACTGATTCGCCAAACATCATTTGACACGCACGGGACCTTCGCTTTGTTTTCTGAGGGCAGTGTCACCTCTGCAGGCAATAGAAAAAATGAATGGTTATCAGCGAAATATCCACACGATCATTTTATCTTGCGTGTCCATTCTTAAAATTGAAAAGAAATTTCAATCCTCAGTGAAACACATTTAGCGATAAGAAATAAAAATGGAAAGGAATGCATTAAAGATGATTTCGCAAAACTCCGACTTATGTGTGATTGTTTCATTTTTATTATTATTATTATTAATTGCCTCCTTTATTGATATCCGGTATTCCTGAGAAGCTCAACAGCAAGACCGTCCTTATTTTAGCATAACTGACAAGAATATTTGTTAAATCTGTATACAAAAAACTGCGGGAATGAAGTCATGTATCTTGTAGTATATTGATGGAAATAAACTGCTCTGTCTATATAAAGACATACGACAGATAAATTTATCCATGCATCTCAATGCTGTTAATAGTTAAATATATCGCATATTATCACACATTCTTTTCAGGATCGAAGGGGTAGTTCATGACATCAAAGTATCTCTCGTGTCATTTTCTCACCTGCAGAGATTGCATCCTTACGATGGTCAGCGAAGAAAGATGTAGGTTTGGTGTTGTTTGAACAATTAAAGGCAAGCATGGCCCTCCCTTCTACTTTTATTTGTAGCTCTTTCAGTGAACAATTTGAGCAGTTTCCCAGGATTCGAGTCACATTGATAGCCGGGATGGACACACTTGGAAAGCTTCTGATATTTGTCTGAGGAAAAAAATACAATGATGTAAGTTTAGTTCTGATATATCGAATGATACTTTGGGAATATTCTGTAAATCACTTTCTAAGACGGACTTTTCTGGTTACCTTTGTGGTTGAGAATTCTATCTGATTCCATTCCTTAGGGAGAAGCTGAGTCTCATTCTTCAAATTGAATGTCTCGACTACTTCCTCATCTCCAGTGGCATTTAAAAACGATGTGAAGGATAGCGAAGACAGAGAGGAACCAGGCCACAGGTAGAAGGGTTTTCTTGTTTCATCTTTTAGTTCCACAGTATTATTGTTCATTTCCGTGATGACACATCCTGCGCGGAGAAAGGCAACGGAATGCATGAGGCAGCACTTACTCCTTCAGACTTTGAAATTGGTCATGAGCATCATGCACATCATCATCTTCACCATCAAGCATCATGCACATCATCATCTTCATCATCACACCATACTTGCAACCGCGTGTTTATCTGTGCACGTGTGTGTCTTGGGCCGCTTGGTGCCCGACAAGACAAGGAAGAAGGAAGACGCTACTCTACCTCGGGGTCCGCTGGCATCGGCCGCCGACAGGAAGACGCCCAAGCACAGAGCAAGCAGACGCAGCAGCCTCATGGTCCGCTTGAAGGGCCGCGCGACCTGTGGGGAGGGAAGGCATCCGCTTCGGTGTCTGTGTGGATTATCACGTTTTATTCCGCTTCCTTTCGCTCGAGGTGAAGCAAGCTCGGTGACGATTCAGTGTAAGTGATGATGTGATAATAAAAAAAAATGATATAGCTGTTGGTGGCATTTCAGAGCTCGCCGCCATGAAAGGAAGGGAAATCAAGAGGTAAACTAGGAGCACTCAGACAGCGCATACCTCCGCCAAGGCAATAAGGTCACTGACGCAACTAAAACATTCACACTTCGAGAATTAGATTAAAATCACCTTTCTCAAGCACATAGCTGACGTCCGTAAATATAATCTCTTTGACGGAGGCAAGCCAGTAGGGCTGATGATGCAATCGTCCAAAAAACCCTGGATCCGGATCACGACCGAAATTTAATAGAATCCAAGTTATTAATAGAATCCAAGCTAGGCGAAGGCACACCTCTGGTAAAGAAAATTCAGAAAAACTACTCATAACTTAGGACTTATCCTGCTCGCCAACATACACACGTGACCAGTAAAAGTAAAAGTTCCCTCAATCCTTAAAAAAGGTGGAAAAAATCCCGATAGATCACATGCGTTGAGGATATTTTACACACGAAATAATATCTTCCTAAAAATAAGAACCGCCACACACAGACACTCCTTACGACAGCTTTTTTGGTCGAACACTAAGACGGAAGCGCAGCGGCATCTCGTTCCTTCCTGTCTCTAGAAGCTACCAATTCCTCCTTTTACAAGAGTGCTTTCGCAATGACTTGCCAATCATTTGACTTTCATGATTTTCCATATGATTTTCTTATTTTATATATACGTTTTAATAATTTTTTCTTTCCCTTTTTTAGTTGTTTTTTTAGGATTGAATTATTCTTCCATCCACTCTCCTTCCAAACTAGGCACACGCGATGGCAACACGACCTCGTACGATACTGCATTTGTTTTCTTCTTTTCTTGTGAACGTGTCTTTGCATGCTCCCTGCCCCTCGCTGGCTGAGTTCCGCGAGACCCCAAAGGTTCCCAAGACCTAACAGGACGCAGGTCACGAGAAGCAACGGCGACATCACGTTCCACAGGTCAGGACGAGCAACAGGGTCATCACTCTTTAGTGTATTTTCTGAAGCAAAAATAATAAAATATTCAGTTAATAGCAAACTCCATTTTCTTTGCCGTTCATTCTTTACCTTGAGAGGATGGTTAATATAGTACATAAAGGAAATCAGATTGAGGATTGTGAGGCATCCGGGCCTCCCTTCTTCTGCCTCCCCCGCTTTCTTTCTTTTTCCTACCTACCTCCTACTTCCTTCTTTTCTTTCTCTTCCTCCTATTCTCTCTCTTCCTCTCCCACTCTCTCATTCGTGCTGATTTTGTTCCTCTTCTCCCCCCCCTACTACTCTCTCCTTTTTGCTGCCCTTCTTCCTCCTCCTCTCTCTACCTCCCACTTACCCTTGCTGTTCTCCCCCCCCCCCCTCCCTCTCTCTCTCTCTCTCTCTCTCTCTCTCTCTCTCTCTCTCTCTCTCTCTCTCTCTCTCTCTCTCTCTCTCTCTCTCTCTCTCTCTCTCTCTCACTCACTCACTCACACACACACATACGCGCGCGCGCGCGCAAATATCCACATGAACGTTTTTTCATGTGCGTCCATTCTCGACCCTGAAAAGATATTCCAATCCTCAATTGATCACATCCAGTGATAAGAAATAAAAATGGTAGGGGAGCATATAAGAGGACCGTGTTAGCAAAATTTACTGGAATAACTGCTCAGTCTTTATACGAAAAACAATGGGGGTGACGTCATGCATCTCATTGCTAATAGTATATTGATAATATGTTCTGTCTATTCAAAGAAAACCGATGATGAGTTTAACCATGCATCTCACTGCTGCTGAAATAATTACACCGTATATTATCACACATATATTCGGGATCGAAAAGGTAGTTCAATATATCAAAATACTTATACTGCCACCCCCCCCCCACCGGTAGAGACTGCATTAAGAGAGCCATAAATGATGGAAATAATACTCACGAAGCTCTCAAGATAGACTGACACGACCCTTCAGGCTGAATATAAACGCAAGAAGAGGAATATGAAAACGCTCAACCACTCTTCGAAAACAAATCATCTTAAAAGTAAGTTCGATGGATGTAGAAACGATTCTGCCGAAACGTGGAAACTGGTTAAGACATTAGTGTCCAATAAGAAACAAAAGAGACATTTCCCTAACTTTTTTTTTAGGGGGGGGGGATTTCTTGCAATCCATGTACCCCCGAAAAAAAAGTTAATCATTCCAGGAATTTGAGATTTAGAACACGGTAGTGATTTGTGCTTTCTCATTAAAAGAGGTGTGGGGGGGGGGGAGGAATTCCGATTTTGATATTAGGGACCGTTGCACCTTGCACGTCTGCAGATCCACCACCGTCCCTGCCAAGAAAAAAAAAATGAGAGGAAATTGCCTATTCTTCACATATACTTTTCATTGTTTTTTTCCATTCGGTTCTCTTGTTTCTGAATGCATCGTGTTCTTGGAAGAGTCTATCGCCTAAAGTAGAGATACGTAGGAGAGATATCTTTATGCTGGTTTCCGCCGAGCTTGGATATGCGACATGGAACGAAGGGAATTGTACTGGTGTAATAAACGCTTCTGCCTTCACTAAAGAGTCCAGAACCAGAACAGTCTCCTTTCAATAATGTGAAATTATTAATTTCTCATCAGCTAGTGTCATTCTCTCTATTCAAATCAGACTCGCAAACGGTTATTGTTTCTTTAGTCCGTCAGTTTATACATCATCGGCCGGTTTGTTAACATTGTGCCAGGCCCGACCCAATGAACTTTCATAAGTACAGACGTAGAAATAAAGGCATATCTGTCTATATATCTGATAGATATACATTCAACTATCTATTTGCTCGGTTGATGTGCACGTCTAGACTGATAAATATGCTTTTATTTCTTTGTTTATGCATGTCAAGTATACGAATATTCTTTGGGTCGGGCCTCGCACAATGCTAACAAACCGGCAGCAGATCTATAGTAACTGAACCGAGCAACACCTTAACTCTGCCACCTGGTACCCTCACCCTGATTTATCCAAGACCAAAACAAAAGGCTATATAAAAGATACCTACACTTGAATTAAATGCTCTACACTTGTATAATGTCAAGTAGAGAATTTTACTGCTTGGATTGTTGTTTCTACACTAGCAGTATATATTCTTTTGGTACTCCCACACTCCTTTATTTGTTATATCATCCTATTGTATTTTGTTCCGCAAATAGATGACTCGTTGGTTTCAGTTGACTGTATTTCAACCGTTGCCAGTTCCTCCCGGTGTCCAGCTACCGAGCTTTTATATGATTACTTTTGGTTACGATTCAGTTTTCTTTAGTATCTCTGATAATCCCCATTTTCTTAAGAGCTGCTTAAGAATATGGTAGGCAGCTTTGCAACTCCCGGGGATCCCCCTCTTAGGAAATTATGCCAGAGACAATTACGGGGATACAGTCGCCTTAGAGTCTCCTCGCCCAATTCTTATCTCGATTAATTTTTATTTTATTTTATTTATTTATTAATCTTTATTAATTTATTAGTTCATTAATTTAACATTAATGAATTTATTAGTTTATTAATCTTTGGCAGGATTAATTTCCATTTTCGGCCCCATCATTCATGGATTTACCATCATAGGCCATGCGGCAACTTATCCAAGATGCATTGGAGTTTGACCTTTCTCTTTCAATCTTTTAGAATTGTTTTTTATAATAGTAATAATTTCTTGCATCACGGATTTTCTGTTTACATTCTTTCTCTTCACTCGAAATCCTGCTTGATGATACTTGTTAATATACCTTATCTACACTAACACACTATGAACCATTGAAATAGACAATCTACTCAATTCACCTTTAATTTATTGGTTTGTTATTGATATTCAAATTCATTTTCCATTCTAATAAATAAACCATAAATTACATAATAATGATAGAACAGTATTATAGAACGAAATACATGCTTTTGCATTGTGATAGCACCATTAAAAAATAAAATAGAAATTAATTATGAAACATAAATGGATATAAGAAACGTTTCTTGTACCCGTTATCCATTTATTTCCATTATTTCACTAATCATTAACTTACCCTGTAGTGGATTTTTCCTGGCTTCAGCAGAGTCATCCTGCTGATCTATTTAGAAGATCTGACTCCTTCGCTCTGCAAGATGACGTAGCTTGCTGTTTTCCTGTGTGTCTGTGTTTTTAAAGAAATCTGTTTTTATACTCATCAGACACCTTGTTTTTATACTCATTTGACTCACCTTTCCCATTGGTTTGAAATCTACCTTTAAATCTATATTACTACTGTAACACTATTTATACACTACTTCCCTTGTCTCATTCTTGTCTTTTCGTCTTCGACTAACCTTAGATTTGTTTCTCATCCGTTTTTCTCTTCGTCTTTCTCCGTTTTCCCTCGTGGATCCTTTCTTTCGTTTTTCTTACTTCCCTGTTATTCATTTATTTAGCGTGCCCATTTTTTTTATGGTTTTGTCATTATTTTATATTTCATGCATTTCTAAGCTCATTTTAAAGTCACCATTCACTATTTAATAAACGAGATGAGGTGCATCATGGGTAAAGCACCACCAAGCGCGGGAAGCCAGCAGTATAAAAGGTCAAGCCAGGTCGGTCTAGAGAGGGAGAGAGGCTTTTATCCTGTGTGGTGACAAACCCTTTTGGGTTATTAGCAGGCTGAGTGGTGTTTCTCGTGCTGTGGCGGGTTCCTTGTTCCTTGTGACCGCGATCACTCTTACTCACCTGCGAGTCCTTACCACATGCGCCAAACCGACAAGACATTCCCTGTAATTGGGTAACACACTACCGATCAACATCCACAACTCGACTACATAAACAATGAATCAACTAAAAGCACTCAGAGTGCATACCTCCGCCAAGGCAGAGCTCGCTCTCTCTCTCTCTCTCTCTCTCTCTCTCTCTCTCTCTCTCTCTCTCTCTCTCTCTCTCTCTCTCTCTCTCTCTCTCTCTCTCTGTTGCCTAAGAAAGACATAAATGAATTGAGAGACAGACAGAGGTGTTACTGATGCAATCATTAAAAAAAATCCTGGATGCGGATCATGATACAAATCGCCACTAAATTCTAATGGCTACGAAACACCTTTTTGAGTTATCCTGTTAACCGACGAACAAACAAGCAAGCTATCTAACCAAAACTACCAAAAGCATAACCTTCTTGGCGGAAAATGATGATGATAATGATAAAAATAGCAATGATAATAATAGTTACCATATTGCTTTGACAAAAGGGGTAACTGATGCATTAATTTTTTAAATTCCTGGATCCAGACCACAAAAATCTAGTAGCATCTAATTTAGACTAAGACACACCTTTGGAAAAAAAAATAGAAACCTGTTCATAAGTTATTCTGCTAATCAACGAACATGCAAACTAAACAA
This sequence comes from Penaeus vannamei, assembly GCF_042767895.1. Classification (NCBI taxonomy): domain Eukaryota; kingdom Metazoa; phylum Arthropoda; class Malacostraca; order Decapoda; family Penaeidae; genus Penaeus; species Penaeus vannamei. The sequence continues at coordinate 43,919,619 of NC_091555.1, forward strand.
AATCCTAGTAAAAATTTAACCTACACGAGGCCTTATTTCCGCCGATAAAACAATGACGACAATAGAAAGTGTCGTAATTTCACTCGCGACACTTCCCCGGGCCGGACGCGACAGCAACTTCGCCAATGTTTTTACGCTGTTGACAAAGATGCGATTCGAACCCCATTCCTAGGAATCCTACTCGAATTGACGAATCTCATTTTGTTTATAAATAGTAATTGACGAATCACTGTTTCAGTGATGAAACATTAGGAAATACCAATAAATACAAGTTGTTAATAAAAATAAATCAAACGACGGAAAACTATCG